>NC_077231.1:30994324-31294324 GCF_027887165.1 Monodelphis domestica | reverse complement strand
TTTAAGAAAAAGAAGCACATCTAACCACATGGTTTTTCTTTGGGAACAAAGCCCTAAAAAGGATCCACTGGCCAAAGCATCTGGAGTGGGAGACAAGAAAAATGGATTCCAGTTCTATTATGTGACTCTACAGAAATCTTTTAAGCCTTCAGCTTCCTCATCTGTAAAATGTAGACCAGCACAGTAAAAAAAAAAAATCTATGAAGATGCCTTAATTCTCTGAAAGCAAGAAAAAGCTATCAGGCAGCCATGCTATGCCAGTTTTATGACTCTTTTTACTGTTTTCCCTTGCAGGAGGTGAAATGATTTTGGAGTTGACTCCTAGGTACTCCTGATCAGCTCTGTTGGGAACCAGGGAGCTATGAACCTTTTCTCCACCAACCTAGATGATATGATAGCCCAATTATCAAAAGTAATGAAGACAATCCAGCTATTAAAGTTCTCCAAACAAGCTAGGAAAGTTCCCTTCTGGGGACTCCCCGTGTGTGGCTGTGGTCTCACTTGGAGGCCCAATGTTTTGGGCTAGTTCAAACAGGCATGGATTTGGGCAACAAGGCAGGAGGAGCTGATGGTAGAAAGAAGAGAAAACCAGGGCCTGAGGGAAAGGCAGGAGGGAAGATGAAGGGGGAGGAGAGAGCTTCCCTGGCTGAAGAACCATCAGCTCGTAAGCTGTAAATGGCTTTGTGGAGAGCAATAAACCATAAGAGGTAATGACCCTGACATCACACCATGACAGGAAGGTTGGTGTTGCAGTCCATGACAAAGTGGCATCTTTGTTCTATTTGTTTTCTATCTCTGGCTTCTCTGTGAGCAAGGAGCTTATTTTATTCTTTTCCCTTGGGATTCTAATCCCTAGAAACCACTTTCTCTGAAGCTCAGTTCAGATAGTTTTTATTTCTGTAGGGGGAAGAAATGTTTTTTATGGGTAAGCAGCAGTTCCCTTCATTCTTGCCCTTATCTTCCCATTTAACAGGCCTTTAAGTCCTTTGTGTGCTAATTTATCTAGCCCAGGATCCCCAAAGTCAAAATGGTAAGGGAAAAGAGACCAGACATTCCACACTGGATTTTGATGTTGGTTGGTCTAAGGCCCCTTGAGGTATCTCTGAGAATGGCTATGATTTAAGAAGGTTTCAGGCTCATTAAGCACTCCTAGAGACTACTGAGCCTATTATTTCCCATCAATGGAAAGTAGAGACCATCCCTGCATGGGCCATCTAAAAATACAAAGAATCATTTGTACATAGCCAGGTCAAAACAGGGATGAGAGAGACTTTAAGCTTATAGGGAAGGTTAACATTTTCTTCTGCATTAACAAACTTGATACCTAGCTTCTTCTACTGGAAATATTTTGATGTCTTTATTTTTCCCCTCATAGGTGGTAATGGTGGTAGTTTGTAAAATGAAAGCTACAAGCATCCAAACAATAGCAGTTGGATAGTGAGGGCCTGAGGTAGGTGAAAAATGATTACAGCATTGCTACTTCCACTATTTTAACAGGAAAACAAACATACCATGGAGACTCTCCCCATTGTTAGCTTAATTGGAGGGGAGGGGTTAAGGGAAGCTCATAGGAAAGATGGTTGTGAGACTAATGTCCTTGGGAAGGTACCCCAAGATGTAGTGCAAGGGTTGTAGTGGTTGAAGTGCATGGAGGAGTCATTGTAGACTGTCTTCATTATCTCCACGGCATGTCCCTCTTGTGCAAGGAGAAGAGAGGCTCTACAGGCATCAACCTATAATTTTCCAGGAGTCCTTCCATCCTTTATGCTAGGACACACACTAGCCCTATTTCTACTTCATCTCATTGTGAAAAGCTGCTATCTGTCAAATATGGAGGTTAGAATGTGGATCTTTGTAGAGTATTTTACATGCACACACACATTTGCATGTATGCATATATGTATGGACAGAGATATTATAGGCTAGAAATCCAATTTGTGGCTAGAGGCCAAGAAACAAAAGTTGAACTCTACAGTGTGCCAGACCTAGATCTCAGATTCATCTTTCTTTCCTTCTCTTTCACCAATTTTAACTCCTGTTACAGTATTTTCCCCTTCTGGGATTTTCTAGTGTTCAGGAAGGTAGATACTGTCTCGCCTATTCCTACAGTAAGGCTAGTAGCATCAACTAGGTCAACAATGACAAATGAAAAGTGTGGGGATCCCGGGCTTTATATCTCTCCACCAAAGATTGAGGGCAATGAAATAGATATTTTATCAACAAAAATCCCAACTGCTCTCCCAAGTTATTGACAACTTTCACTAACCAGTGGCATAGATGGGATTAGAACACTGGTCTCTTTCCTCCTTATTGCAGCATTCTTTTCACTACACCATCCTACTCTTCTTCTCCAAAGGATGATGGCACTAACCCACCACTGGTAGGGTTAGTACTGAGTTGTGCATCAAGTTGACTGCCCAAATCTTCATCTGGTGCCTTTTGTGACCAGTGGCAGGTATTCTGAGATGTCATAGGTTAGAAGCACAGTTTATGGCCACAGAAGAGCAAAGCTGGTCCACACCAAAACCTGATACCTAACCTAATACCTAACCCAAACCTGACCTAACCAAACACCTAATAACCCTGGGCCAACAGAGTTAACATGGCAAATACAGCTAGAATAAATTTAGCACTTATCCCCCCAGTTGTTCAGTGGGAATCCGCCTCTTGCCTTTTTCTCATCATCATCTGCAGCTTTCTTGAACTCATGCTCAAAGGAGCTGGCTAGTTCATTGAAGAGCCCCACCTCTTCACAATTCTTCAAGAATCGGGTAGGGGTAGGGGTCTGATCTGTAAAATAAGAAAGGGATAGGAAGCATTTAAGACTCTTCTCTATAATGGGGATGTAGACTCTAAATGATCACCCTAGTACAAATATCAATAATATGGAAATAGGTCTTGATCAATGACACATGTAAGACCCAGGGGAATTGTGCCCTGGCTACAGGAGGGGGTGGGAGGAGTGGAAGGAAAGAACATGAATCATGTAACCATGGGGAAATTTTCTTAATCAATTAAACAAACTTTAAAAAAGACTTCTTTATAGATAGCAGGGTTATTCATTGCTCCTCAAACTCTTGTCTTCTTTCCATTCTTAGTAAGGGTTTTAATAAGAAAATAGAAATTGAGAATTTACAATTTGTTCAGCCAATTTATTCAGCCATTCCCCAATTGAAGGCCCCCCCCCCATTTTCCAATTTGTTGCCATCACAAAAAATGTGGCTATAAATATTTTTGTACACATATTTTTCCCTATTATTTCTGTGGGGTACAAACCCAGCAGTGCTATGACTGGATCAAAGGGCTGGCAGTCTTCTAGCACCCTTTGGGCATAGTTCCAAATTGTCCTCCAGAATGGTTGGATCAATTCACAACTCCACCAGCAATGAATTAATGTCCCAAGAAATTGAGAATTTACAAAAGCCACATTTCCTTTACTCTATCTGCAGTCAATCTGTACATTAGAGATAAATCAACTTTATGGAACTCCAGATTACTTAATGGTAAATAGTAATTACTAGGTGAAAAGGGAAAATGGTAAATGTCTATGCAATATTACCTTATGGCCAGAAGGGGGAACATATAACAACATTTTGCTCTATGTTTCCATAAAAAAAAAAAATCTCTACTCTTAAAAAATGCCCCTCCCAAAGTAGAATTTTAGGAAGCTTCTAGGCCTGTAGAACCTAGGATAATTCAGTAGCATTTTCTCTTTTTTCCTAGCTCCTTGATGAATCTGAAAGGAGCACATCTCATTATTAGGCTTGGCATTTCCCTGACTGAATAATAAGGATAATAAGGAAGGAGAGACATCACAAGTTGTGAGGACACTTGAGTTCTAGAGAAGTGAAGGTTTTCCCCGCACCTCATTTCACAAGGGCATGAAACTCTGGTACATAGCGGAAAACAGGATTTTGGTCCTGGCTTCTGAGGTTTCAAGCACAGTATCATTTTTGGTGTTGAATCTATCCTTGTTCACTTAGAAGGTAAGATATTTGGTACTTCTGTCCCTGAGAAGGGACAGGTGGGAGGAAAGGCTCGACCTGGCCTACAGGTTCCTTATGTACCAACTTCCAATTCAAATTTAAGCTGACCTGACTGCTTAATTTTCCAGTCTCCAGCCAACTGGATTTTGTCACCTTGATCATAATATTATTAAGCTTTTTCCTGCTTGATTAGCTATTTCAGAATAATTGGCATACCCCTACCCCTCAGCATATGGTTTAAAGAACAAATTTGGCAAACTCTTCCATGGAAACAACCATCAGATTTTTTTACTCTGAACAAATCATCTTCTGAATCTGAATGAAAAGGTTGCCACATCTCCCAAAATAGTTTTAAAAGGTCCTCTGCCACTTTCAGTTGGTCATCAATAAAGTTATTTTCCCTTCAAATCTGGGTGCCCGGGGACAATAAGATCTTCTATGCTAAGAGAAGTACTTTACTACTACATCAAAACCAGAGCTTAAATAGAGCAGAAGGGAGTAAGCTGAAGGGACATTCTGGCCCTCCGCCTGAGTCATACATAAACTCTTCCTTGTATCCTACTACCCATGTTAATACTTGGGCTTTGTATTCCATATATTTATTACATTTCTTTTACAAATTTGTACTGAACCTTTGGTTTTTACACCACCCACACTTCCCACTGTATATCTTTACCTCCTTTGGTCACCCCTCTAATAAAGAATAAAAATGAAAAAAAAAATTGGCAAAAGCACCCAAAACAAACAATAAAATCACCAGGTATGACATTACATCTAGTGTTTCTGTCTGCTACCTTTGCAAAGTAAAGGAGGAAAAGGGGCAATGTTGTCTTCTATCTCTTCTTACACTTTCAGATCATTCAGTTTCAACTAGTTTGTTTGTTCTTTCCATACATATTGTTGCAGTTTTTATGCAGACAGCATGCTACTCTTTATCAGTTCATAAAAATATTCTTATGCTTCTCTGTCTTCATCACATTCATTGTTTCTTATAATTCAATAAAATTCCATTACACTCATGTACCACAACTTGTTTAGCTATTCCTCAATGGATGGAAATCATTACTATCACAATTGCTATTAAACTTTTGGCATATTTAGACCTTTTCTTTTCCTTCCCTCCCACCCTCCCTCCCTCCTTCTCTCTCTCCCTCCCTCCCTTTCTCCTTTCCCTTCCCTCTTAGAATCAGGACTGTGCATTGGTTCCAGGGCAGAAGAAGGGGAAAGCTAGGCAATGGGGTTAAGTGACTTGCCCAGGGTCACACAGCTAGGAAGGGTCTGAAGCTAAACCCAGGACTCCCTGCCTCTAGGCCTAGCTCTCAATGTACTGAGCCACCTAGCTTCCCTATGACCTTCCTTTTGATAAATGCTCTCTTTTAGGTATATACTAGCTGTGTATCTCTGGGTCAGAGGGATTGTTTTTATCTCTTCCTTACAGAATTCCAATTTGCTTTCCAGAATAGCTGAACCAGTTTACAGCTCTACCAATACTTCTTTAGTATGTCCAACAATATACTATTCAAGATACTATTTACTATTTTTGTCATCTTTGCCAATTTGCTGGGACGGCCTCAAGGTTGTTTTGATTTGCATTTCTCTTTATTATTAGTGATCTGGAACATTCTTTCATATACCTTAATATTGAGCAGTTCTACTGTTTGTGTCTTCTATATTTCTTTGGAAATCAGATTCTTATCAGAAACATGATATAATGACCCCCCCCAATTCCCTTCTTGTTGTATTAATTTTATTAGTGATCACCTCTATCCCTCTATGCTCCTGGCCAGCAGAAATTAAGTTTAGACCAGTAAGACACAGACAAGACACAGTGTAGGATGTTGGTCTAACCCTCATTTCTTCCAGATTGTCTAGTCTACAATGACTTACAAATGCTCTACTTTTTCATTAAAAAAAAAAACAAACAAAAAAACGACCAGTACCAAATAACCAGTACATAATAAACGATTATAACTTTATATAATAAAATCAGAGGCCAAAGTCCCATAACATCCCAGATGTCTTGTTTTTCCAAATGAATTAAAAAACAAAACAAAACCACAAATCTACTTCTGTCTAGTAAAGCTAGATGGGCAAGGGGCTAGGGAAACAGGGTTAAATGACTTGCCCAGGGTAATACAGGATTTGAACCCAGGTCCTCCGCTCTAGACCTAGCACTTTATCCACTGCGCCACTTAGCTGTCCCCAAAAGAATTTTAAAAGTTATTTTTGTTTAAGTCTGTAAAGGATTCCCTTGTAAATTGGATTGGCATGTATTTTAAAGATTCCCCTACACTATTTCTCAACTTCCATTTAGGCCTTTCCTAAATTTCAACTAGCTTCCAGATCTCTGACTTGTCAATAAAACAATCCAAAGGAAATTAATCTGAAACTGCACTGATGGCACAATTGTTATTAATTAAGCACTTATAATGTGTTCATCACAGTGCTAGGCACTAATCTGACCTAGTTTGGCTCTCTTCTAATTTTTTAATAGCCTGACCTTTAATAAATACTATAAGGTATGTTTCCTGTCATACAAACTATAGGAAAACTAACAACCCCCCCCATTGTCTGCACCAGTGAAAGGAGATCCCTATAACAATGCAATCACAGGTAAAAACTTTGTCAAACTAAAACCTAGCTGTGAAGAGATCATACAACTTCATAGGGTTCTCAGGAGGCTTAAATGAGATACTGGATGTCAAAGGAGTTTGTATGCTGGTAGTATTAGGTATATATAAGCCATTGATGTAAACAGTATAGTCCACAGGTAAATGACACACAGAGTGGTATAAAGAGCTCTGGGAAGTCAAGAGACCTAGGTTCAAATCTCCTCCTGACTTTACTTACATGAATGGCAGCCATCACTAAATCTTTAAAAACCAAACCAAAACCTCTTAATTCCCATCTTAGAATCAATGTTATGTATTGGTTCTAAGGCAGAAGAGCGGTGAGGGCTAGGCAAAAGGGGTTAAGTGACTTCCCCAGGGTCACACAGCTGGGAAGTGTCTGAGGTCAGACTGGAACTCAGGACCTCCTGTCTCTAAATCCACTGAGCCACCTTTTAAATCTTTGGTTTCTCCTTTATAAAATCCTCAGGCTGACCACCTGTCTTGCAGGGAGAACACATGCAGATATGAGGGTAATAATGTGAACAATGCTAAGAGGACAAAGGTTTGTATACACAGAAAGAGAGAAGAATGTCTAGGGTAAAGGGTAGGGAGAGAATAGCTGATGATGGAGGAGACAAAATGAGATAAAAGAGTACTGGACTTGGGAGTCAGGAAGGTCTGGCTTCAAACTTTGCTTGTCACACTAGCTGTGTGACTCTGGGGAAACCATTTACCTTCTCTGAGCACTCATTTCTTCATCTGTAAAATGGAGATGGCTATACCTGAGGTTATAATCTATTACAGGGCTGCTGTGAGGATCAAATGGGATAATAAATATAAAGAATTCTGCAACCTTTAAAGTACTTTATAAATAAATGTTGGTTATATTGAAAGCACCTGAGGCTAAGTGAAAAGAGGATCATATTAGAGGTTAAATGTTACAGTAGAAAAAATACTAGGCTGGAGGTCAGGAAATTTGGATTTGAGGCCGTGTCCCAAAGCTAATTAGTGGGGCACATCTCATGGTTGGCCTCTCTCAATTTCATTTTTCTAATCTGTAAAACAAGACTAGATTGAGATTATCCAAATTAAGCTCAAAATTCCTGATTCAGTAAAAACAAAAACAAACAAACAAGAACATTTTGAAGGTATTTGGGCAGAAAAGTGACAAGAATGGAAGTGGTGATCAAATGTAGGCTCCTTAGAGTTGTGCCATTCTTTGCTCATACTCCAGTGTCCATCCAGCATAAAAAAGCTTGGTTTAAGGAGGATTAGTCTAAGACTGTGTCCTTTCACTCTGCTCACATAGTTATCAAGGCCAACAGCTTATCTTTTGCCTGGCCATCCATTTGGTCTCCCCACCTCATCTCTCTACTCCAGTTTACTCTCCCTCCACAAAGCTGACAAAGTGACAATCCTGAGGCACAAATCTGGCTGTGTCACTCTCCTGCTCAACACTACTGATAAAGGCGAGGCTATTATCTTTAGGGTCAAATACAAGTTCCTCTGTTTCTTCTAACCTAATTAATTGATGTTTTCATTTTTTATTATTCTGAACCCAACACCAACAAACAGGCACATTTCCATTCATAAAAAATAGAATCTATATGAAGCTGTGAATCTCTAGCTTTCCCCCCAAAGTGTATATAGTCAACACATTAAGTTTATTCTGTGTTTCCCTCTGAACTGTCATCTGCAGTTTTAAATTCTTCATTAATGATAACAGCTAAAACTTAAAAACTTTAAGATGGTGGAGTTGTGGACTGCTTCGATCCTTCTGGAGAACAATCTGGAAAGAGGCTCAAAGGGCCATAAAACTGCGAATACTCTGAGCCAGCAATATCACTACAAGTCTGTGTCCCAAAGAAATAAAAAAAAAGAGGGACACAAAAATATTCATTGTGGCAAAGAACTAGAAATTGAGGGAATGTCTATCAACTGGTGAGTTCTGGTACATGATTGTGATAGAGTACCACTGTGCTATCAGAAATGAGAAGGGGGTAGTTTCAGAAGAACAAAATCAAACCAACCAAATAAACAAAAAAACCATGGCAAGACCTATAATATGAACTGAGACAAATGAGAAATGAGAAGAACTGGGAGATGATTGCATACAACAACAACGTTGTAATGATGATCAACTGGGAAAGCCACAGCTAAAATCAATACAGTGCTATTTACTTCTAGAGAAAGAACTGATCAACTCTGAATGCAAATCAAAGTATATTTTTGTCTCTCCCCCTCTTTTGTTTTTTGGGTAATACTATGTTTTACAAAAAAAAATTTTTTTTAAACAAATTTTCATATGCCTTCTCTGTGGGTTGGGGGAGGGATGGGAAGGAAGACAGACTTAAAATATAAAAAGAAACAAATGTTACAAATAAATAATTAATATTAAAAGAAATAAAGTTAGATTAAAGAAAGTAACTCATGAAAAATGAAAAGAAAAAAAAGTCATTCTCACAACCACCTTGTGAAGTTATTGCTATTATTCCCATTATACAGATGAGGAAAATGAGGCTGAGTGCTTGCTCAGGGTCACACAGCTAGTATCAGACGGATGAGCCAATCTCAAGTTTTCCTGATTTCAAGAGCAATGTTCTATTATCCACTGTGACATCTTCTTCAGCAAAACAGATCCATACACTGGCTATATCTGAAAAGATGTCTCATTCTTTACTTCTAATCTGTTACCTCTCAATCAGGTCATGGTAAGCATGATCACTGGTTTTCTAGAGTCATGGCCTGGTCACTGCATTGACCAGGGTTCTTGAGTCTTTCAAAATTATTTTACTTTACAATGTTGTAGTCATTTAGTCAAGTCAACAAACATTTAATAAGAGCCTATTATGTATGTGCCAGGCACTGTGCCAATCATTAGGGATACAAAAAAGCCAAAAGACAGTCTCTGCCCTTAAGGAATTCAGTCTAATGGGAGAGATAACACCCACAGTTATATATGGGATACAAAGGAAATAATTGAGAGGGAAGGCACTCAGATGAAGAGGAATTAGGAAAGGTTTCCTGCAAAAGAAGGGATTTTGATTAGTACTTAAAGGAAGCCATTAGGCAGAGATGAAAAGGGATTGTTCCAGACAGTGAAAATGCCTCAAGAATGAGAGGGGCGACATGGTTGGACCTGGTCATTGTATAAATTGTTCTCCTGCTCTACAGCTCTTCACTCTTCATAACCTGGTTCCAACCTAACTTTCTCTATATTCTAGCCATATTGGCCTGTTTGTCATCCCTGGAACAGATTATCTGGACAGGTCAGTCCCACTGTACCTCCATTATTTAGCACTTCTATCTTTGCTCAAAGTTCACTTAAAAGTCACTTTCTTCATTAGGCCTTCTTTAAGCTCTCCATTTGTGGGTATCTCTCTCATCCCTAAATTATTTTGTTCTTATATATTCTATATCTACTTATATAGTAGTCCCCCCTTATCCAGGGTGTCTACTGAGGTCCATCCTTGGCAGCAAGGCAGTAGGCCTCTCTGCACATCAATTATTCTGCTTTCACTTTTTCAAAGTGTGCATGTATTTTTTGGGGGGTTTGGGGGTGGTGGGGGTGGGGAGCTTGTAGCATCTAGCCCAAAGGAGGTGCAAGGAGAGCACACATATATGGGGTCAGCAGGTGTTCCCTTAGATCAGTGATAGGTCTAGGAACAAGGACACAGGGACCCTACTATTTATGTAAATAGTATTTCTGCCAATAGAACATAAGCTCTTTGAGGGTAGGAATTGTTTCAAAATTCAGCTCATCTGGATTCTCCAGCTGATACTGTCTGCCCTACCTGAAAATTACCCTGTCTCTTCCAGTGTTGTTTGCTGTCTGATTAACTGGTAGCAAAGGTAATAGGAAAGATCAGGAGAGCTCAGAGAGAGGAGTTACTGGTTTGAGGGAGGGAGGAGTAAAGGAAAATGATGACTTCCATTTTGGACATGGCAATTTTAAGGTGATGGTAGATCACTGAAATGAGAATGTCTAAAAGGCTGGAGGTAAAATTCAGGGGAAAAAAAGAGAATATTTGAGTTAAAAGACTTATGAGTCAGGATGGAAGTCATAGATAAAGCTATAAGGAAAAAAAAAAGCTCTCAGATCTTGAGGTTTTAGTCAAAATACTCCAGGGATGAAGTGGGGAAAGGGTTACAAATTTTTGCTTCAAAAGGTAATGCCTGGTAGGATGATCAGAAACTAAACTCCATGAAGAAAAAGTACCTAGCTGTGGTTGTTTGGAAGACCCTTGGCTAGACTAGAACCTTTCTCTGACATAAAAATAAAAGCTCACCTGGGTCTGTATGCCTGGCTTTACCTGATATGACAGGCTGCTCTTCTGTTTGATGGCACAGTTAAGGACAGGCACAAGAAGGAGAGATAACAGCTGAGAGACAACTCATGAGAAGCGCTAGGACACCCAAATTTGCTTAGAAAAGTGCTATTGATCGAATGTCTTGTCTGGGTTCTGGAAATGGGCTCCCAGCCGTGGCTAGGAAAGGGAAAATGGCTGAATTTATGAACTGTCAGCTCACTGGCTCAGGAAAACTGACACTCACTAGAGAAGCAGTAGCCAAGCAGGGTCAGCTTTCTCACCTTCTTTTGTTCCTCACCTCATCAGCTATAGGAAGAAATGTCAAAGGCCTCTTTTGTCTATAAATCTTCAAGAATCTTAATAAAATGGATGCAAGGAAGAGGAAGAAACCCCCCCCCCCCCAAACCTTATATGCCTACCCACTAAAACCACAGAACCTGATCATATTATTAAGATAGGGAGTGGGGGAGGGAAGGAGAAAAGGCGAGAGAACAGAAACTTGGGAGCTTTCAGTGTTCTCTTTTTCCTGATTAAATGCAGATCACACAAAAGCTCTTAATGGGGGAAGGGAAGAGCAGTTCCCTGTACATCTGGTCCCTGGTATTAATCTTAACTGTGGGGTGATATTGAAGCACGTGGCTTTTGGAGCGGTGAGTACCTGCAATGATGACTGAGTCTGTCCGGGCTGGGCCAAATTTCAATGTCATCTCATGCTTGTGTTTATGAACCGCCAGGTGGTCCTCGTTTGTAAATCTCTGAAATGAAACAGAAATGGAGAGATGAGGGCAGGGGGAGTCAGTGAATCAATGCCCTTAAAAAATGTCCTAATGGATGCCTTGCAGCAGGGACAGTCCCTGGAGAGGTCAGGGAAAGTAAAGAAATTGTGTATGTGTGCGTGCACACATGCACACACTCGAGTGCAGAGACATGAGATGAAAGGATGGGAGTAAGGCTTGGAAGCAGAAAGGGAGAAAAGGCAATAGACAACAGGGAGGAGAGGGGAGGGGGAAGAATGGAGCACCAACTGCTCTGTGGTATTAAGTCCAAACAAGACAAGTGGACAGATTGTTAGTGAAGTGGGGTGCAAGCTGAAGGCTCCAAATGAAAGATCCATTATGGCCAACTCCTAGAGAACAAGGGGAAAATAATTTTTAATAATAATAATAAAGAGAGAAGCAGGGAAAGGCTGGCCATCAAAAAATAGGAAATTCAGAACATAGCTCTTGGTGGTGGGGCTGAATCGAACTGTTTTATGAAGGGCTAACAGGGAGATAAATTATGCAGGATTAGGAGATCCATTTAACTTCCTGGCCCCTGCAGTGCTACAGCAGGCATCAGTGTAGCCATTTGGCTCTGGGTTTTAATGAGCCGGGACGGAGCTGCGGAGGACTGAAGCCCAACGGCCAGCAGTAAAGGCACAAACCATCCCATTGGCCAAATGCCATCTCTCCTCATCAGGGGCAGGCACAGAAACTGTGCAGGCCATAAAGGGGCCAATGCAATGCTACAGACTTTATAATGGTTGCATAAAAATACAATTGAAGATGGGGGGGAGTTTGTCTTCTTGTTTGGGAGGCTTGAGTGGATGAGCAATGAGTAGGTAAAACCCAGACCTACCTTCAGTTTCTTATTGGCAGAATGGAATTGCTAAGCCATAATTTTGCCACTCCCCCCCTAGACCTTCTCTAAAGTGGCATGTGGATACATGCAAGCCTGCATGCTGTAGGAGCTTGCTCACCAGGGATACAAAGGAGGAAACAGATCAACACTGGTAATTCAAAAAATAACACCAAAAAGCCCCACTGAGGCTGGCTGGCTGCTCCTCCTCTACAACAAATTGTCTGAAACATCATGTTTGGAGACAGCAGGTTTCTGCAATCCCTTCAATAGGCTCACACAGTAGGATTTGCCTTTTTGCTTCTAGAAATGGGGACTGATGAGTTCTCCTCCTTTTGATTTCATCATTGGTCCCATGCCTTCCTTCTCTACCTCCTCACTTCAACCCTGCTTTTCCACACCTGCTTTTTAACTGCAGCATTCACTAAATAGAATTTATTTTTCATACCTCAGCTGCTTTCCATTTAGGTAAAAGTCTGTTTTCAAATCCAACTGCGTTACCTCAATCTATTTCTTTTTCTTTTTTTTTTTTTTTAACTTGGCAGAGAAGCAAGTAGAGAAAAACTTTCCAGAGTGCCCAAGATCATTTTTTCTGGGCATAGGAAGTAACCATTGTCCTTTTCCTCAAAGCTGCTTTGAAGCCTATCTGATGGCAAAACTTTGGATACAGGAGACACAAAAACATTGAATTTAGAGAAAGCAAGGCTTTTTAGTTACTAGAAATAAGACCTAGTGAAAAGGTGGTTGGGATTTTGCAAAAAGAGGTGCTGTTTCAATTCAGTTAAAAAAAAGCACTGATTAAGCACCCATCAAATGTCAGGCACTGAGTTAGGTGCAGGGAAGGAAAAAAAAGAAAGAAAAGAGAAAGTCCCTGTCCTCAATGAGAGCTGCAATGATTTATTTGGAGAATGGAGGGCAAGACTAGAACATTGGCATAGAAAAGTTGAGACAACAAAGTCAAAGGCATGACCTGATTTTGTTGAAAGGGACAAATGCCACCTATCTCAGGAGGGTAACGGAGAGAGTTTAGGTTTCTACTCTTGTTAAGTACTAATTTCTTTACTTGCAGATTTTCCCCAAAGGCAAAGGGAGGAACAAGATTGCTGAACCAACAGGGGAAAGGTATGTGAATGTGTGTATGCTTATTATACACACCATGGAGGGCTTAGAGGGCTGTGAAGCTGAGAAAGAAGGATGTGCCCAAAGGTGTCCAGTGTGAGAGGAAACGAAAGCTCTTTAAAAAAATCTGCTAATTTGATTAAAGACATCTTTTTTATGCTTGAAATTCCTTGATATTTTAGAGATACCTCTTCTTTTGATGTTATGACTGCTACAGACTCCAGACTTCTTGTCTTCTAGTTCTCTTTCATTTCTGCCACACCCAGGATCTCTCCACCCCCCCCCCCCCCCCCCCGTCTCTCTCACTCTCTCTCTCGTTCTCTCTCTCTCCTCTCTCACTCCCCCCCCCTCTGTCTGTCTGTCTGTCTCCCTCCTTCCACATATTTTCTCCAAATGAAAGCTGGGGATTGATCAGATGATCATTCCCCACCCCCCAACTTAAATCATGTTGAACAGCTATTTCTATTCCAGGCCTTTGTAACAAGGCTGGGTGTGAGGAGGGAGAGGAAATTTACTGGGGAAGGGTGCTGCATAAAAGACATTGATGTCTTTTCTGAAGTTTCTTGGAATGTGAGCTAGGAATACCAAACATCCCTTCCTTCCCCCACTGGCCCACCAGAATACATCTCTATAGAACAGCTTTGACATATATATATATATATATATATCTAGGGTCTCTTTCCTATAGAAATCATCTCTAAATGATTTTGGTGTAACTGCCTATACTACTGCAACAGATGTGCAAATAACTATCCACTTAAGGAAGCATTCATATCAGTTGAATGGTAAAGAATGTAGATCTTTATTTGCCTGCTTAATTGTCTATAAATGTTTATTGTTTTACTGACCACATTTCTGGGGCAAGGAGAAAAGTAGGCACTAAAATTGAGAGCTACTAAATTGGGGCATATTGGAACAGGGAGGAGGCTCAATGACTAGAAAGGTTCACAGAATTTTAAGGTTTGAAGGGACCTTCAAGGCCACCTAGGCTAACACATATCTAAACAAGAATCCTTTTCCTGCATTTGCAGGAAGTAGAAATGTAGCTTCTCCATGAAACTTTCAGAGGAGGCCATTCTGAACAGGTCTGTTAGGAAGGTTTCTGTTTGTGTTGAACATCAAGCCACCCACTGCTCCTAGGTTCTGGACAATAGGGCCAAACAGAACAGATTTGTGGTATAGCCTGGAAAAGTTAGAAGGCCAATCTGCTCAAACAAACACATCTGCAATGTTGCCCTTTTCCCATACCCATCTCTGGGAAGGGGAAAAGCATGGATTCCAAGTGGGTAACATTTTCTGCACATAACCCAAGAGAACAGGATAGTCTAGTTAATAGGACCAAAGAGTCCCATAAAAGGGTTATTTTTTAACCCTGAATTTTTAAAAAGTCTACTTTTTTAGGGAGAAAGTGATACTAATAAAATAGAGCAACAGGGAAAGGAATGGAAGGGAAAGGAATAAAAGCTGTTTTTAGTTCTGCTTGCCAAACTGCCAACACATGGTTTTGGATTTGAAAACTTGGAAGACTTTAAAAAAGCAAAGAGAAAGAAAAACACCATGTTCATTTTCTAAAATGGCTGATGTACTACAACCATGCCAGTAGCTGGGCTAAGGAAAGGAGACAATCAAACATTCCTCCATATGAGACAATCATATGGAGTTTACGTGCTCTGCTCGTTATTCAGAGATTACACAAATGAAACCTGGATGATACTGAAATAAAAATATATTTGGCTGCATCTAATTTCTACTCCCCAGAGCAAGAAAAGTTGGGAGAAGAGAGCTTTACTCTGCTTAGCCTACCAAGGAAATAATGAAGGCACAAAATGAAATGTTATAGCTATGAATAAAACAGCCTAAAAATTCAATGACACAATTTCTCTATAATGAATTTTCTTCTGGGTTCAATCTCTTAGTTCATTGATAGAAATGTTGTGAGGCAAAAATTCCCTCTCTGAAGGAGGTCTCTCTCTAAGCACCATACCTCTCTGTATGGATGGGAGAAATCCTATTTTTAAGTAGGACTGATGGAATCATGGCAATCAGATAGGAAATCAGGAAGTCCAAAGGAACAGTTTTTGTAAACCATGAATATGTCAGCATGTATTTTTTGAAGTTTTCTATGTGAAGGATAAAGACTAAGAAATTCAAGAATGATTTCTTGGCCTCTAAGCAAGTCAGTGGACAAGATAAGATTTAGAATCAATTTAAAGCCTCATTCCCCAGACATACATTGAAACAAAATCCTTGAACATGGCTGGAAAGAAACAAAGTGAAGTCTGAGACTAATTAGAGCCACAGTTTTCGGCTGTCATACATGTCTCTCAGCTCCAGATCAGACATGCATGGGCATATGCACATTAGAAGCTCCTTGGCTAACAGTGGGGTCCTTGGTAAAAGCATCATAGCAATCAAAACTTCTGCATGATACGCAACCCTCAGATAGCCTATTTTCTGAAGTAGTGTTCTTGGCTACCTTAACTATTAGAATTTGGGCAGGTTTGCTTCATGTTTTAAAATGTATTTATACCTTAGTTATGATTAATTTGCATCCTTTTCCTACTCTCAGAATGTCTGAGATGGGGATTGAAAAGGAGTGGAGATGAGAAAGGAAGGAGAAAAATCAGATGTTTAAGGTTCCATTCATTTGGGTTACTAGGAAATGAGTTCTGAATAAATAAAACTCAAGAAATAAGAGAATCAGAGAATCTTCCTGGGGAAAACAAAACTTTGTTGATGGCTTTTGTTTTTTTATCACCCACTATTTCCCAATACAGCCCTCTTCCACCCACTACCAGTCATTCTTTACAACAAAGAATAAAAGATGGGGAAAAATACAGTTCAGTTAAAACTAACCAAGACATTGAAAATATCTGAAAATCTGCATTGTTCCATATCCAGTCCCTGTCATTACCCCACTTCACCCTGCACAGGGGAAGCAGGTGCTTTTTCATATTTCTTTTTTTGGGGTCATTATGTTATAGGAATTAATTTTAATTGCTTTGTTGTTATTTTTAAATGTACATTGCTATAGTTATTGTGTTAATTGTTTTCCTAAATCTGCTTACTTCATTTTGCATCAGTTCAACTAAGTCTTCCCCCCACTTCCCTCTATTCATCATATTCACAGTTAAAAACATAGTAATAATTTACTATTATGTTCATGTCCACAGATTGATTAGCTATTCCCCAAAGGGTGGGCATTGACTGGGAAATCAAAGAATCTTAAAAACTTAAATAGAAACTAAAATACAAGATATTTAGCATCAAGGCTAGCTAAATTTACTCTAGAGCAAGATGATAAAATTGTGACCCATCTTATTCTAATGACAACTCTTATTATTATAGCTCTGTAGATGTTAAGAGTCTGTAAATATTAGAGTCAAGACTAGAACCAGGTTTTCCTGTTTGAAGCCTAGTGTTCTTTCCATTATCCTACTGATATTTTCATTTTGTTTTTATCATCCCTAAAACTTCCCTTTTATTATGAACTTGACAAACAGCAACAAAATGACTACTTCCCTTTATGAAAAAGGAAAGAAGACTGCATCAGAAACAATGATTTCTATTATATTCAGCTTGCTTTGTATATTTTTAAAATTTAGCATGGTAGATAACATCTGTTTATCTCTGTCCCCCTTCTAAACCTTTCTCCTGAAAATTTTTCCTTTTATTGGTACATCTCATTTTGTTTTTATATTTCATTCATTGTCAAATATATTACTCCTCTCTTCCCTACCCAGCTAACAATTCTTTGTAATGACCAAAAAAGAAGGGGAAAAGGCAGTTTGGCAAAATCAAGTAATACTTGGATTTGAGAGCATATGCAATATGCATCCATAGTTCCACCCACCTCTGCAATGAAGGAATGATAGTGCATTTTCTTCTCTCTTCCCAGAAAGGATGGACTATCACAATAATGCAGCAAATTGGTTTTTTTTTTTGGGGGGGGGGTCATTGTTTTTAACATTTACTCTGTTGTAGTCATTGTGTATTCCCAGTTTAGTTTAGTATACACAAACAAGTCTATGCTCTGTATCATAATTTGTTTAGCCATTCCCCAAAGGTCAGAAATTTACTTTTGGTTCCATTCTTTGCTATTACAAAAAATGCTGCAATAAGTATTTGGGGTCTTTTTGTTATTAACCTCTTTGGGCTATATCTTTTTTGATGCAATACATCAATTTTATGGCAGAAAAGTGGTAAGGGCTAGACAATGGGGGGTAAGCCTAGGAACACACAGCTAGGAAGTATTTGAGGCCAAATTTGAATCCAGGATCTCCTGTCTCCAGGACTGGCTCTCTATCCACTGAGTCATCCAGAGGCCCCATGGGCTTTATATTTAACAATAGGGTAAGGATTAAAGGCATTTTAGTTACTTAAAAAAACAACAACAAAAAAACACATGCTTCCAAATTGCTTTCCAGAAGGATCATCCCAATTCTGAGTTCTACCAACAGTAGAACCTATGCTCCCTCTTAATACTATGTATTATTTCTGTATTTGTGAAAGGAGTCCAAAACTCGGGTTAAATTTGAATGCCTCTAAACTCAAGGAATACTCTACTGGAAATAACTATGAAAAAGATGAAAGGGTCTTGTGCAAACTGACATGTAGAAGATTAGATCCAAGCTCCAGAATCTGAGATTCGATGGGAAAGGTGTTTGGTGATTATTTAAAAGAAGGGGGTGGGAGTTTGTGTGTGTCTGCTAGTTAGTTAAATAATCATTCCAAGAGAAAAGGAGACATGCTATCTTGTGGGGAAGGGAAGGGAATAAGCATTTGTTAAAGGTTTTTAATTGATTAAACTACATTTGCCAGGCACTGTTAAGTGCTTTATAAGTATTATCTCATTTGATCCTTACAACAGTCCTGGGAGGTATCTGCTGCTGTCATCTCCATTTTGCAGCAGGCAAATAGAAATTAAGCAACTTGCCCAGAATCACACTGCTACTAAATGTCCTGATCTGAACTCAGGTCTCCTTGCTTCCAAGCCAAGTTCTATCCACTAGCTGCCTCCATCCTAAAGCTTCTCAACCCCCTCCTTTCCCAACTGTAGTACTTTTGCCTGCTTTCTGCTTAACTGAAACAGGCAGGACAGAAGAGTGAATATATTTGGTGGAATTCTATGAAAGGCTGAGCAGAAACATCAATGGCTAGGGGTAGCCACGTGTGTGGAATCTTGTTTCCTCTTTCAGTTCTACCTCCTAAAGCCAAAACCAAGCTTCTGCTGTCCTTTCCAAGGTGTTGCTATTTACCAAATGAGTCACATATCCTGCTTAGAATGCTCCATGGCTCCTGAATGAATCATTTCAAAGCAGAGCATCACTCAAAATACAAACAACCATAGCAGCAACTCATGCTGAACATAGGAGCAGGAAAATTTATAAAGAGGGGGAAAAAATCCTACCCAAATGAATGTATTGTCATGGAAATAAGGGGGGGATTGAGGAGAGGAATAAGAGGAGAAAGGAGGGATAAAATTGTGGGAAAGGGAAAGGAGAAGGGGTGTAGAGACAAGAGCCAAGAGAGGGGCAGAGGGAGAGGAAGAGGGAAAGAGTGAGAGTGAGAGACACAGAGAGAGAGAGAGAGAGACAGACAGACAGACAGACAGAAAGACACACAAAGAGACAGAGAGACAGACAGAGCGCGCGAGCATATTCAAGCTAGGATTCATTTGTCTACGGAGTTGAAGTAATCCACATTTCAGAAAGGTTGTGTAGATTATCTTAATGTATCTCTGGCAGTTAACCAAGGCTGTTCATAATGTAAAAAGAGGAAAGGATTTTGGATTGTTATAACTGTGCCTTGGTATCAAGAGTCATCCTGTTTACATTCTTCTGCCAACTAGCATATTTAACTGAAATGCTACAAAGCTGCAGAACCCCATCCAAATGAACAGTTCAGGGGTGGGTTGGCTTGGTATAGCCATCTGTTCATCCTCCATGTTAAAGGGGGGAATTGCAACCCTGGAATGCTAGTGCTTGCCTATGGAACCTGGAACTGGGTCCAATCAAACATCAAAAATCAGAATTGTAATTTGAAGAGGATGGGGCAGTAAACAAGCAAAATTTCAAAAGGGATAACAAGTCAGACATTAGGAAGAGCTTCCTCTTTGGTCTTCAACATAACTTTCCACTACTCTCTTATGGTCTGGCCAAACAAATGTACAACAATGCTTTCTCACCTCCAAGCTTTTGTTTTAGTTTCTTCTGCTTGGAATAACTTTACTTTCCATTTTCTCCATTCCAAATCCTATCTATCCTTAAAAACTCAAATGTCATCTCTTATAGATACACTTTTCCTCATAACCTATAATAACCAACTCTCCCTTCAACCCCAGAGTTGGAAGAAGTTCTCTCTTTCCACTCAGACTCATATATACTTTGCATCTCCCTTTGTACCAGTGACCTTGGTTCTCAGAAGCTCATGCTGCCAGGGTTGATAAAGACTGCTTGGTCTACCTCCAGCTCTTTTCCATTTGGGTATCACAATTTAGAAAACTCTAGGATCCAGTACTGGAGGCCTCAACTGCACAAAGCATGCAGTGGGAATGAGAGTGCTTGGGACACTGACATTCTACTTCGGTGATCCTGAAATTAGAACTGTTCTTAGTCCAGAAGTATCTCTAAAACAGCTGGTTTTGGAGTCCTACTTCCCATTTCACTGCCCTCAAAGGTATGCCACTAGTGTGTCAATGGACATTATAGAATCAATTTGTTTCCCCGTGACACATGATGCCATAACCGAGATTTGCTTTGGCAAGAAGTAAAATGTTCTATGCACAAGTATCCACCCTAAACCAAACCAAACACTTTAAGGTTTAGAAAGTACTTTAACTACATTAGCCTCATTTGGGCATCACACTAAACCTGTTTTCCAACCATTTTATAGCCAGTGTCGAGGAGCTACACTTGAATGTGCCTCAAAGGTCAGTCGACTATCCATCACACCAAGTCTGCTTCTCAAATAGCATGGGAATAATTTTGGTTACAATGTTCTAGAGATGTAGTTTCCAAAGCAGATGGCAAAGGCTGTATAAGTAAATGGAAGTCAATTCCTACCTTTCCCATAATGGTCAATTCTAAGACCTGTCTCCAAAACAACCATCCTCTACCCTGAATACTCTGTAGCTCTCTACTTTCTAAGCTGTCATTGGCCCTTCAGAGTAGTCATAACCTAACCCAATCTAGTACCCACAACAATGGATGTACAGGTGCCAATGGAAAAAATTCCCCTTACCCAGAAGAGAACTTGACACCAGAAAGAGTCCAAATGCTACCTCAGACAATTCCTAGCTGTTTGATCATGAGCAAACCAATTTTAACTTTGAGTTTTTAGGTTCTCTATGAAATGGATGATTGGATTGGAGAACCCCTAAGGTCTTATCTCTCTCTAGTCTATAATTCTGTATACAGAATATAAAATAAGTACATACATGTTGGGGGGGGGTATGTAAAAATTTTAATTTTTTTAATGGGGTACAAAATCAAAAAAAGTTTGGATATCACTTGCTCTAGAGATCCTGTCTCTAAGTTTATCACACAAAGTTGTAGCTGTTTTCAGGGTTTGAAAAATTTCTACATTGTTTAGCTTTCTTCTCTTTTGGATTTTACACAGCAGAATAACAAGATTCTAAGAAGAAACAAGCAGAATCAAGAAATGGATTCTTTCATTTGGGGAGTACTCTGCAGGGATCTGACTGAAGAAAAAGCTATGCTCTGAGTCAATAAACCTTTATAGAAGGATGAAAGAAAGAACAAAAAAACCACACATTCAACAGCAACATCTTAACTTTGATATATTTATTTTTTAATTTAATTATTATATATAATAATAATAATTAATATATAATTAAAAGTATCTTTGTTATTATTATTAACACGTAACTTTAGACTTCAGATCAATGGACACAGCCTTTTTTGTCTCCAGGCAGCTGAAGGTTTTGTTTTTGTTTTTTCTTTAATATAAACCTTTACCTTCTGTCTAAGAATTAATATTAGCATTGGTTCTAAGGCAGAAAAGTGGGCAAGGGCTAGGCAACTGGAGTTAAGTGACTTTGCACAGGATCACATCTGAGGCAACGTTTGAATCCAGGACCTCCCATTTCCAGGTTGGGCTCTCTATCTAAAGCCACTTACCTGCCCCAAGGTTTGATTTTGTTTGGAAATGTTTAAAAATATTCTTTTCTTTGCCTATTTAATATTTAACATTGTTGTCATTTCCTAAAGACTCTATGGCCCAGTTGAATCAACCTTTGGAACTGCTAAGAAAACTAGAAAATGGCAAGGAAAAAATTAGATTTAGCTAACAGCACATGTCACTTTCCACAATAAATTCAATATGGATAAAGTGACTTGAATAAAGATCATATTAAAAAAAACACACACACAAGTAAGCAGTCAAGTAAAACAAATGAATACACTGGTCATCATCTCTGAAGATGTATGCCTCATTCTGCACCTACAGTCTCTCACTTCTTGCTTCATCATCATTCAGGATAAAGTCCCAGTCCTAGTGATCAGAGTTCTGATGCCTTCGGTTCCAGTTTTCAGCTGCATGGACCCACTCATTTTCATTTCAATTTTGTTAATTTCAAATGGTGTCTTTTGCCTAGTATGCTCTTGGTATTGCAGAAATCTGAACTGTAAAAAAATGGATCTCAAAGTCACATAGGCCAACTCTGCCAGACATGGACTGAGGAGAACAAAGAATAAGGCAAGTACATTTCATTAGGCTATGTTCTCTGAGGGCCTGTCACATACAGAACAAGAAAGGACACAGTACTACTGTATCCTGTACTGGCTAGACTACATCTAGAATGCTGTGCTTAGTTCTGGACACTATATTTTAGGAAGGGCAGCTTGTAGAGTCATTGTTATCCCTTCTTCAAATCATGCATGAACAGAAGGTTTAATAGATCTGAAATTGTGACGACTTATACTTACTGGTATCTCTGTTCCATTGCTCAACTATTAGTTAAGAAAAGGGGAAACTTTGAAGAAACAGTGGTTTTCTTTTTAATTATTTAAAAATTTTGATCCAGCAATACCACTACTGGGTCTGTATGCCAAAGAGATTTTTTAAAAAAGGGAAAGGACCTATTTGTACAAAAATATTTATAGCTACTTTTTCTGTGGTGGAAAAGAACTGGAAATTAAGGGGATGTCCCTCAATTGGGAAATGGCTGAACAAATTGTAGTATATGATGGTGATGGAATACTATTATGCTATAAGGAATGACGAACAGGATGATTTGAGAAAGAGCTGGAACAACCTATGTGAACTGATGCAGAGTGAAGTGAGCAGAACCAGGAGATCACTGTTCACAGTTACTGCAATATTATGGAATGATCAAATGTGATTGACTTTGCTACTAAGAACAATAAAATGATCTAGGTCATTTCTGAGGTATGTGAAAAAGAATGCTTTTCACCTCCAGAGAAAGAACTGTTAAGAGTAAAAATGCTTTGTTTATTTGAGTGTATGTTTGGTTATTTGATTACAAAAATGAATGATAAGGAAATATGCTTTGCATGATAATACATGTATAATTCAGATTGAATTGCTTGTCAGCTCTGGGAGAGAAGGACGGAAGAAGGGAGAGAGGCAATATGGTTCATATGAATTTGGAAAATTTATGTGGAAATTTGTTATTAAAATTTTTTAAATCTAAAACAAAATTTTTTTCAGTTCCAATTTTAACCCTCTCTTTAGTCCCTCCCATATCCATTGAGAGGACAAGTAATATGATACCCATTATACGTGTGAAGTCATACAAAACATATTTCTATAGTAGTCATGTAAAAAAAAATCAAGCAAGGAAAAAAAAACAAAAAAAAGTTTCCATCTATTCACAAGTTCATCAATTTTCAGTTTTCATCATGAGTCCTTTGGAATTTTCTTAGATTATTGTGTTGATTAGAAAGTACTAATTTATTCAGTTATCATTGTACTGTAGACTAGGGGTTCCCAAACAACGGCCTGCGAGTCACATGCAGTTCCTGAGGCCATTTATCTGGCCCCCACTGCACTTCTGGAAGGAGCACCTCTTTCATTGGTGGTCACTGAGAGGAGCACAGGATCTTGTACTTCTGAAGTACTGTATGTGGCAGCGCCGCAAAGCGCGGAGTCGCTCATGTACAGTACTACTTCCGGTGACATAATCCTTTGCATGGCACCTTGTTCTGAGTAACTGAACGAGAACGAGGCACTGTGCAAAGGATTATGTGGCTGCACAATGGAAGACTTCAGCGTGGTGAGCGGTGATCTGGGGGAGGGGATTCTGCACTGTGTAGACTGCTTCCCGGTATAGTGGTGGTGGGGATGGGCCTCTGCAAGGTGTGACAGGCCCATCCCAGCCAGCTCTGCAGCCTCTGCTATCCCAGACAGCTCTATACAGTCTCACAGGCCCAGCACCGCCTTCAGTACTGTATACAGGCATCAGATAGAGGTGATCTGGCTTGTGATATCAGTGGTGGGCCTCTACTGTGAGAAGCCCACCACTGCCACTGCGCGTTTTATAAGACATCCCCTGGGTTTTTTTGGGTCAAATTAATATAAGACAATGTCTTATTTTGGGGGAAATGGTAGCACAATGGCTCTCATACTCCCCTAGGTGCACAACGTAGGGGCCATTATGTTGTACATCTGGGGGAGTATGGTTGCCATTATACTATGTGGGGGAAGTGAGGCATGTGTTTTTCATATTACAGTCTATAATTACAGATCCATAAATATGGACTGCAAGAGGATACACACTAGCGTTGTGCCTTCCTTTTTTCCTGCCGTGGAATTCCTGTGTGAGTTCACAGATCACAGTGTGGTTCGCATGGGGTAGTGTGAACTGGAAAGGTAGTGGAGGAACCCGCTCTGTAATCATGCCAGTTCCTGCACCGCACCAGTGTGAGCCTGAGGTAAAAGTGGAGTTCCACCAATATAGCCACTGGTGAGGCTGAAATGATGTGGACTGGGAAGGCTTCATTGATGGACACAGATCAGATTGCATTGATGGGCAGTGCAGTCTGTATGCCTTTGTGTGGGCAAAATTATTGTTGGCATATTGTTTTTGTAGGGCTGTGTATATATATTATATACACACACATATTTATTTTTAAATGCATCCATCTATTCATTCATTCATTCATTCATTCATTCATTCATTCATTCATTCATTCATTTTACTGATAGCAATTTGGAATCCCTATGGAAACAATGATGTCAAGAAAGAGAAAAATTGATTCAGAGTGTAGGATATTCAAAGAACAGTAGACTTATGATTACTTTTTCATGCAGTAGAAGGAAAGAGCTGTATGTTTGATATGCTAGAATATAGTGTCTGTATTCAAAGAATACAATTTGCGTTGACACTATCAAACTCAATATAAAGGTAAATATGATTGTTTGGTCAGAGATGTGAGAAAAAATAAAATATTAAAACTGAAAAATACACTGACAACTCAGCAAAATACTTTTATGAAGCAGAAGCAGAAGCAGAAGCAGAAGCAGCTATATATTTTATCAATGTGAGCAAGTTTTCAAGTTGCCAAGCTAATAGTGTGCACTGGCAGACCATTCGTGGAGGAAGAATTTGTTCTTTCTGTTGCCAAAGAGATGTGTCCAGAAAAGGCAGACTTATTTAGAACAGTTAGTCTTTCAGGATCTACAATTACACAAAGGATTGAAGAAATGGGAGACAATTTGCATCAGCATTTGCAAAACTCTGCAAGAAAACTTTCCTATTTTTCCTTGGCACTCAATGAGAGCAATGATGTTCGTGATTCTGCACAACTTCTAATTTTTATTCGTGGGACAAACGACAATTTCGAAGTCACAGAAGAGCTTGTTGCACTGCAAAGCATCAAAGGAACAACTACAGGAGAGGATATCTATGAAAAGGTTTCTCAAACTGTGAAGGATTTGGAGCTAGACTGGGCTAAACTAGCCAGTGTAACAACTGATGGTGCTCCTAGCATGGTGGGGTCTAAGAAAGGAGTAATTGCTCGCATTAACCAAGAGATGGACAAACGTAACCATTCTCATCCAATAGTCATACATTGCCTCATCCACCAACAAGTGCTACTATGTAATAAATCATTGAAGTGGGACTCTTATGAAAATTGTGGTATCTTGTGTTAACTTCATTAGAGCTAATGCACTAAACCACAGACAATTTCAGGAATTTCTGTCTGAGCTAAATGTTGCCTATGAAGATGCTCTGTACCACACAGAAGTCCATTGGCTGAGTCAAGGGAGAGTTTTGAGACATTTCTATGATTTACTTCCACAGATTACAGCTTTTATGCTTTCAAAAAACAAAGTAGTACCAGAGCTCAATGATACAGAATGGAAATGGAACCTCACCTTTCTGACAGATGTAACAGAGCTACTCAGCAGTTTCAATGTGCAACTTCAAGGAAAAGGGAAGCTTATCTGCAATATGCAAATTACATGTGAAAGCAATTAGGCCTCCTTATCAAACAAGTAAAGGAGGAAAATTTCTGCCATCTCCCCTTAATTCAAAATCTGTTAGCAGAAAAACCCTTGATTGCATTCCCAAAAGAAACATGTGTGGATTCACTGGAAAAGTTGCAAAAAGAGTTCCAATTCAGATTTAAAGAGCTTCATTTACACGAACAGGACATACAGCTTTTCCGTAACTCATTTTCTATTGACATTGAAAATGTAGATACAATTTACCAAATGGAACTGGCTGAACTGCAGAATTGTGACTCTCTGCATTCTATGCATTCAAGTCAAGCAGCTTGCCTAAATTCTATACATCTCTCCCCTCTGAGACATACCCTAATCTCAGGAACTATGTACTCAAAATGGCAACCATCTTTGGCAGCACTTAATGTCTGTGAACAGACTTTTTCCAGAATGAAAAATCTGAAATCTCCAACCAGATCTAGACTAACTGATGCACATTTATGATTACTTTTTCATGCAGTACAAGGAAAGAGCTGTATGTTTGATATGCTAGAATATAGTGTCTGTGTTCAAAGAATACAATTTGCGTAGACACAATCAAACTCAACATAAGATAAATATGATTGTTTGATCAGAGATATGAGAAAAAATAA
Source organism: Monodelphis domestica (assembly GCF_027887165.1). Classification (NCBI taxonomy): domain Eukaryota; kingdom Metazoa; phylum Chordata; class Mammalia; order Didelphimorphia; family Didelphidae; genus Monodelphis; species Monodelphis domestica. Next base: position 31,267,595 of record NC_077231.1, on the reverse strand, counting down.
AATATTAAAACCGAAAAACTATGGAACCGGACATTGACCATCTCATTATCATTAGCCAAAAGCAGGCCCATAGTTCCCATTGAAATATTGGGCAGTTTGGTGATTTAAATTTACTTGTTCTTTATCTTAAATATTGTATTTGTTCCTGTTTTGTTTTTTTACTTTAAAATAAGATATGTATAGTGTGCATAGGGATTTGTTCATAGTTTTTTTTATAGTTTGGCCCTCCAATGGTCTGAGGGACAATGAACTGGGCCCCCCTGTGTGGGGACCTCTGCTGTAAACAATGTTTTCTGGTTCTGCCTGCTTAATGTTCATAAAGGTTTTCCTAAAACCATCCCCTTCATCATTTCTTATAGTATTCCATCATAATCATATACCACAACTTGTTCAGCCACTAGTCTATTGATAGGCATGCCTTTAATTTTTAATTCTTTGTCACTAAAAAAAGAGGGCCATAAATATTTTGTACATATGCCTTTTCCCTTGATTTTTTTGGATTACAGACTTGGTATTGTTGGGTCAAAGAGTATGTAGTTTTCCTTCCTTCCTCCCTCTCTCCTTTCATTTTTTAAAAGTTGTATAGGGGGGCAGCTGGGTGGCTCAGTGGATTGAGAGCCAGGTCCTGAGATGGGAGATCCTGAGTTCAAATTTGGACTCAAGACACTTCCTAGCTGTGTGACCCTGGGCAAGTCACATAACCCCCATTGCCTAGCCCTTAATGCTCTTCTGCGGAACCAATACACAGTATTGATTCCAAGATGGAAGGTAAGGATTAAAAAAAAAGTTGTATAATTTTCACACAGAAATAAAAAATCAATGTTTTCTTTAAACTTCAAAACCTGTAAATGTAGAAAAACACTATGATTTATTATTCTAAGATCCTTTGACTAATTTTTTGGAGGGGGAACTTATTAGTTAATGGAAGTATTTTACTTCTAAAAATGATGGTATGGGGCAGCTGGGTAGCTCAGTGGATTGAGAGCCAGGCCTAGAGATGGGAGGTCCTAGGTTCAAATCTGGACTCAGACACTTCCCAGCTGTGTGACCCTACACAAGTCATTTAACCCCCCATTGCCTAGCCCTTACCACTCTTCTGCTTTGGAAGCAATACATAGTATTGAGTCCAAGATGGAAGGTAAGGGTTTAAAAAATAAAAATAAAAATGATGGTATGATAATCTGGCATCATAGGCGAGTGAGTCATATTACTGGAGAAGTATTTTCCCAGATAACTTAGAAATTAATTGTTGAAATGCTAGAATTTCAAGTGCCCTTGAGGTATAGCCCCTAAGATTCTAGGATGCCTGACTTCTGCTTCCTTCTTGATGAATCTCTTTGTCTTCAGACAAAGTTGCTAGTTGCCCCCTAGTCTCTGCTGATGCCACCATGGCTACATCTACATTCTGCCATCCTCTTTATCTTTTCACTTCTCTGCTTTTCTTCTTTCTTGTCTTTTCTGTCTATTGCCCCTTCTGCCTATTTTTTTAACCTTTACCTTCTATCTTAGAATTGATACCAAGTATTGGTTTCCAGGCAAAAGAATAAGAGCTAGGTAACTGAGGTTAAGTGACTTGTCCAAGGTAACACAGCCAGAAAGTATCTGAGGCTAGATTTTAACCCAGGAGCATGACCTCTTCACATGGAAAGAGGTAGATAGCCTCCTAAGTCACTGATGGATTTGAGACTTATCGATTACCCTCAACCTGGTTTAGCCCATCTACACAGACAGTTTTACCAGGGTGTGGTCATTCTCTGCATGCTATAGCTTCTTGGAGCCACAGGTGAAAGTTGAGTGACAGATAGACACCAAAAGTGGAGAAGCAGCCCTGAAAAGGGCTCAGCAAACCATCAGGGCTAGTCCTCTCTTCATATCCATATATTCCTACCTATGGTGTGGTTCTTTATGGAACTCTAGGACACTGCTAGAAAAAATCCTCCACAAATCTTGGGGACTGATGTCCAGACCCAAAGAAATAATTGCTGGAATGTAATAGGTCCTAATTCTAATTCACCATACATGACTAATTTGCTTATAAAATACACTTAAAAATAAAACAAAACAAAAAGACAAACAAAATAAGGAGCCTGCCAAAAACCTCAGAAAAATGATTACTGGAATGTTTAGCAAAATTGATAAGATTTCTTTTTTTTTTTTTTGATCACTACAATTACAGCAAGATCCTTTGCTAACAGTGTTGTCCTATATGACTTAAGTTTTTCAAACGCATCTTTCTGCCTTAAATTTCCCCATTTCTTCTTTGTTAGGATGGTCTGGAGAAAGTGCTTAAATTTTTTACTTACTATCCTGAAAATGTGGCAATTCTTAACTTTCCAACCAAGAGAATACTTTTTACTTTAAAGAGTCACGTGATTGAAGCTAGGAAAGCTCATTCTACAATACAGTAGAATGGGCCTGGGATGCTGAAAAGTAGTCTCTGTCAGAAAAATGGGCTAAGTATAACCTCTTGATAGTAGAATCCCAGAAGGTCATTTTAATGAATATATATTTTTATTTTCCCAATTACATGTAATAACCATTTTAACATGTTTCTGGAAGGTCATTTTTACTGAATTATTGACTATAAATTATTTTTTAGGTTTAGTGTCCCAATGAGGTAGACATATACAAGCCATATCACAGACTATAATCAACATGATTGCTGTCTTTTAAAAGCTTATGGTACAGGGGGCAGTTGGATGGCTCAGTGGATTGAGAACCAGGCCTAGAGACTGGAGGTCCTGGGTTCAAATCTGACCTCAGATACTTCCCAGCTGTGTGACCCTGGGCAAGTCACTTAACCCCCATTGCCTAGCCCTTACTACTCTTCTGCCTTGGAGCCAATACACAATATTGATTCTAAGAAGGAGGGTTTAAAAAAAAAAAAGCTTATGGTTCATATTAGTTAAGCTGAAGGAAAGGCAAAATTAGATAAAACAGATGCCTAAGTCTCTCTAAAGAAAGTGGGGGGGGGGGAGAGGGAAGGTGCTGGGTGCATGTAGGTGGCTCAGTGGATTGAGAGCCAGACTTAAGAGATGGAAGGTCCTAGGTTTGAATCTTGCCTAAGTCATTTTCTAACTGAGTGACCCTGGGCAAGTCTTATTTAACCTCATTGCCCAGGCCTTACTGCTCTTCTGTTTTAGAACCAATACACAGTACTAATTCTAAGACAGAAGGTAAAGGGGAAGGGGGGAAGGGAAAAAAAAAGTACTTAGGAGTTGGGAACAAGCTAATAAGTAAATATGTCTTTAATTACTACAAAAATACAGTAAGGGAAAATATTTTGCTGGGCTATAAAAGGAGTAATTACCCAGAAAGTGAGTGTCTCCAGAAAAGGCTAAAAGACTGGTAAAATGTGTCAAAAAGTTCCAGTTGGCTTGGCTTATTTCTCAGTCAGCAATTGGAGGGAATATGTGTGATGTAGTGCTCTGGTTCTTATTCATTTTGCCAGACAAATTAAAAAAAAAAAATCTCATCCCAATTTAGCACATTTGGTTAACTGGTGAATTTCAAGACCAATCTGGCAAGTTTTGGTAATCTTTACATGCATGAGAGGCTGTCAAACCAAAATGAATGTGGGTGTGTTTTTTTCAGGTTTCTGACCCTCTTAGCCATTTGATAATTAGATCAGGCTCCAGGTAATGTGGATGGAGGTGAAGTGGCATTTGATTTGAGAAATATATTTGGAGGCTGGAACAAACTGGCTTAGTATACAAAGAAAAGCTCATTTTTTAAAACCATGTACTCTCTGTATTCTTAGTCTTGAAGTAAAGGTAAGATTTTCAATTACTCCAAAGTTTTACTGGTGGCCTAAACTAGTAACAGATCTTTGTTTGTATCTTGGTACTTCCTACCTCAGTACCTCAGACTAATTAACAAAAGAGGGTGATGATAGGATCAATCAACTTTCATATTACATCATTTCCTACATCTTAATTGGGAAAAGAATAAACTGAAATGTCACTGAGCATACCCACTGAAGTCTGAAATCCTTGTCCTCTGTACAACCCTCCAAACTGAAAACTACAGGTTTAAAACATAAACTCTTTCTAACCTAAATATAACTGGGGAACTGAGCTATTTAGAGGGGAGGTAGATAAAAGACAATAACAGGTGACCCTGAATTCCAGGCAATTATACTACAGCCATAATCTTCACCTGTCTGTTCCTGAAAATAAACCTCACTTATCTGGACCAGATCAGTGACATATAACACCATGTTCATCTGATTGATCTTTTATAAATAATGGAAACAAAAAACAACTGCTGAATTGACTGTAAGCCACCCAGGTTATGCCAAATCCCAGACTAGATTTGTTTTCATATGATGCATATTTAAAAAAAAATTAGTGTTTAGTATTATATGGAAACTTGTTATATATAGCCTGCTATTCTCATCTCTTGCCCTATACCAGTTTTGGGGTACATTTTTTGAGTTCAAGTGCCCAGAGGGCAAATTTAAGCTGTGACCCACCCACCCCGATTTACCTGAGAGTGTAGAGGGAGGAAGCGCTTGCTTTAGGCAGCTTGACAGAGGGGCGGAACATGCAAAAAATGTCCTCAGGTGCTAGGAAGAGGGGGAATGGAGCAGCTCCCTGGGTGCCAAATGGGCATGTGTGCCAATACTTCACCAACACTGCCCTATATGATCTTTTAGTCTCGGCTCTTATGTCACTTGATGCATCTCAGTCCTTGCCCCCTTAAAAAATATATCTGCTGTACAAAAGATAGTCTGAGTTATAATATTAACTGGAAAAAAAATGAGGTTAAAACTCCTGATAAGCCTAAATTAAGAGCCATAGAGGAAAATAATCATAATTAAGGCTTTGAGGGTATCTAGGGAATTGCTTGAATGCTCAAATTAGTTTAATTTATATATGGGATTCACTTCTTGAACTTCTTTCGTTTTCTGACTTTTTTCTCAAATTCAATTTTATTTTATTTTCAGGTTTGAATTCTCTTCCTCCCTTCAATTCTTCTCCATAAAAAAGAAAAGCAAAATCTATTATGAATAGCAAGTAAAACAAGTTCCCAAAGTGGTCATATCTAAAAAGCCAAAAAATAAAAAGAGTCCTCAATCTGCATAATACTTTATCTGGAGGTGGACAGCATATTTCATCATACGTACTCTGGAACTGTGACTGGTCTTTTGTTGATAAGAATTACTAAGTTCTCAAAGTTGTTTGCCTTTGCGACATTATTATTTTTGTATGTGTATCTTTTACTCTTTCTTTGGTCCATTTAGAATATAAGGTATGCAGTTTAATTGCTTTTAGGGACATACTTCCAAATTACTTTGTCATTTTCTCTTGACTGGATCTCAAATGCTCTCAAGAACATTTCAGGCTAGATTTCTCCTTGGTTGCTATCATATTTTTACTTGTATCCTTTGTGTACCTTATCATCTCCCCCATACTTACTTTTCAATTTGTGACATATATATGACTACCCATCCACCACTGAACCCTCCTTTTTTAAAAAGGAAAACTGTTAGTAACTAATTAATAAAACACCCACATTTGGTAATATATGTAACGATCTGATAGCATTTTTCATCAAGAGTCTTTTGGAATTGTGATGGGTCATTGTTTTGATTTGTTTTTCACAGTTGATTATCTTTACAATGTTCCTAACTACTGTGTAAATTGCTCTGGTTTTGCTTACTTCACTCTTCATCAGTTCATATATGTTTTCTCAAGTTTTTCTACCCCTGCCATCATTTCTTACACATTTGATATTCCTATGTATTCATATATCATAACTTGTTTGGCCATTCCCCAACTAAAGGGCATCTCTCAATTTTCCAAATCTTTGCCAGAGCTCCTATAAACATTTTTGTACATATGGGTCCTTTTCCTTTTACCTCTTTAGAATATAATTCTGGTAATGCTGTTTCTGGGTCAAAGGCAATTTAATTGCCTTTGGGGCATAGTTCCAAATTGCTCTCCAGAATGGTTGGTCTAGTTTAAAAGGAAGATTTCTAACTAAACATGGGATAGCTAATCAAGGTGATAAAATGAACAATCTCCATTACATAAAGTTGAACAGCTTTTGCAGAAGCAGAATCTGTGCAGTGAGAACTAAAAGGCAAACAGTTCATGGGGGAGGAGGGGGAGGAGAAATCTCAGTAAATTTCTGATAAAAATCTGATATTCAGAGTTATATAAAGAATTGGTTCAAAAATTTTAAAAATAAGAACCATTCCCATTAAAAACAAGAACGAGTGGTCAAAGGATATGCAAAGTATCACAACTATGTCAAAAAAATACCCCAAACAAGGGAAGTTAAGAAAATTTTAAGGTTTCACTATACACACATCCATCAGACTGGCAAAGATAACTGAGGAGAAAGATGGTAATTGTTGGTTAGATAAATTAATGATATTGATGATGATGATGATAGCTGTGTCAGGCACTGTGCTAAGCATTTTACAATTATCACCTCATTTGATCCTCACAACAACGTGTTAGTGAGTGCTGCTATTATTTCCATTTTATAGATGAGGAAACTGAGGCAAACAGTGTTTATGTGACTTGCCCAAGCTAGTTAACTGGCTAAGGCTGAATTTAAACTCAGATTTTTCTGACTCCAAGTCTACAGCACTACTACTCCAATCATGCAATTACCTATCATTAATGCTTTGTTGGTAGAGCTGTAAATTGATCCAAATGAATCTATGAAAAAATTCGGAATTATATGCCCCAAACTCTAAACTAAATTTTTGATGTCGATAGAAGCATTTTTTTTAACACCAAAAAATTGTTAACAAAATGGGTTCCAGTCAATTAGGAATGGCCGAACAAATTATAGTATATATATGTAATGAAATATAGTACTATAGAAAATGATGAATATAGTTGAAAGAAACTTGGGAAGACCTACATGAAATAATGCATAGTGAAAAGGGAAGAACTAATTTATAACAAGGACCACAATAATGTAAGGGAAGACTACTTTGAAGGCCTCAGAACTTTTATGATAAAATTAATAACAAATCCTTCATAGAAGTATGTCTTCACTTCTTATTAGAGAGGTAACAGACTAGAGGTGCAAAATACAAATTCGTTTTCAGATGTGACCAATGCATTGATCTATTTGACTATGTAACTAGAAGTGAAGAGGTGAACTAAAAGGGAAAAAGCATCAATAAAACATTAAAAAGAAAACCAACAGAAAACAAGTTCAGCAGATAAACAGATTAATTTTTATTATCACATCAAATTTAACATATAACTGAAAAAGGACATTCAGTTTCATATACAATCATCCTTTTTTGTTCTTTACATACTGAAATATTATGTTTATTGATTGTTATGAAGTTCATGATTCTTGAGATAAGTAATTATAAGTAATTATCTGTGAGATGTATACATCTCAGATACCAGTTTTTTTATTTGAAATAAAGATTTACCCCTATTTGATGAGAATATTTTCTCCAACAGTTTCTTTTAGTTTAACTGTATTTTTTGGTTATATAACATTTTACATGATCAAACTATCTTATCTTTTATTTACATTCTGATCCCTTGCTTAGATCAGAAAAGGTATTCTCCTTTATTATTATTATCATTTTTAATAATGTAACCTTTCATATTTAGGTCATATATTCATTTGGAGCTTATAGTGGCATACAGTATCAGATGCAACTCTCAATTTAATTTCTGTCCAGCTTTCCAATCAGTTGTTGAACAGAGAGCCCTCTTTCTAGAAGTTTATACCGCTGGAATTATCAAATACTATATTGGTTTCAACTGCTTTTAGGTCTGTTCCAACTCAACACTCATTAAATTGTCTTTATCTTTACAAATCTCAATTGGGACATTTAACAAATGAATTGAAGCAGACGTGTGAGAAGACAGAAAGAGCTTGAGAAAAGAATAATAAGATGACTTGTGTTAGAAAAGGGAAGAGAATTATTTAGAAAAGTAGGATTCTATGAAAGCTAATATGCCACACTGATGTGTTCAGTGCCTCTAGATGTTAAAGATGGGGAGGGATTGATACACTATCAGTATCAGTTACCAATGTAAAGTGGCTCTGGAATCAAATGATGTAAATTCCTACATCACCTTTGCCATTTACTTAATGTTGGGGGCAAGTTACTTAAGTTCCCTGGACCTCATTTTCTTCATATGTAACATGAAAGAGTAAACTAGATGGTCTCTGAGTTCTTTTCTAGCTCTAAATCTATAATTCTGTAATTGGTAAGATAACTGAATTTCTCCCAGTAAAACACTAACTGTCCTGGGTCTCATTTCTTCTACTGTATGCTTTTCAAAGGGAAAAAACCCCAAATCCAGTTCATATTATCCCAAGATTCTCAACAGAAATGAACTTTGGGATAACAGTCAATGATCATCCCAAGTAGGAACAAAGGGTAATACTAACTGCTTTAGATGCTCCCTGGCAAAGCAACATACTTTCTTTTGATTTTGAAATACAGAGAAAAATAATGATTGTATAATAATTTCTAAACAAGATTACGGTAACCAATAGCAGCTCATCCAACTAAATCACCCTCACTGCTCAGAAGTGTAAAGCTCACTAAAGGTTAGGTAAATAAGATCATCAGATCTTCTCTCTCATGTGTAATTTAGAGGCTTAGAAACGTTGGGAAGGGAAGTATGGTGCAGAGCTCACAAGCAATACTTTTGATCTTGGTAATGTACAAACTGAGATGGAATGTTTTATAGCAGCTTAACTCTTACATTGAAACCAGGAAAGCCTAAATAGGGGAAAACTCTGCTAAAATATTAAATGGAAGGAACAGTACACATTAACTATATACCTAATTCTAGAACAAAGCAGAAAATCCCAAAAGGGAAGCTGTTTCCTTGATAAACTCCAACTTAATTATGCTCTAGCACCAAAATTTTCTATTTCGATTTCCCCTTTGTATCAGAGTTGGCATCCTGATTTTCTGTTCATGAAGTAAAGAAAAAAGGAGGTCACCTTGAACCAAGGTCCAGTCAACTTCATTTTTAACTAAAGAAAAAAACAAAAAGCCATTCCACTTGAACAACGAAATCACTGTCTACAGAGAAACAAAATGCCTCCTTCAATGAGGTACAATATGTTCAAACCATTCATTGCTGCTCTGCCAAAGGCTGCCAATCTATACATAAAGTGCTCCCACTGATCCCTTCTTAAGAATGGTTAAGTGTGAATAAAAGGTATGAGACCCAAGGCTAGGTCTAGCTGATGCATGCTTCAAAGGCCTGGGTGAGAAAGTGAGGCTGATCAGGAGTCAAGATTGGAATATTCAGTAGACAGCAGAATACTTTTAAAACTAGACCCTGCCTGGCACATGGACAACTGAAATTTCCGGAGTAACCTCTACCCTTTAATGACTACTCCAAATGCATTTTCTCAATGTATGGAACATTTAGATCTCTGGCAAAACCACTTCCATGAGATATGAATATAACATGTTAGCCATATTAGTATGCCAAGACTGCCCCTAAATTAAAATGATGCTTTATAGCATTTGTAGGTGTCCGTCCCACTACTTCTCTACTCTGGTGAACATATAGTTGACTCTATGCAAATACCATGACTGGGAACTTGAGAACTATGTCATAATCTTTTTTTTTTTAAGGCTATAATTCAAAGAACTGTTCCACTAGGAAAGAAAAATCTTGCTAGTGTGTTGTTGTGCAGAGACCCAACAGAAAGGAGTTAACTTTACCATGAAAGCATAGGGTTTCATTTGAAATGTGCATTCTTCCTACTAAGCATTACTTGTTTGATAGTCTCCTTAGTAGTCAAGCAGTACTCTGCTGCTTTGAACTATCTCAGAGTGCCCTTCTTGTTTGTGAAAGAAAAGAGGTATTGGAGTATTTGAGAAGGTAAAGTGATAAAGGACTGTTAGAGAAAAGATTCATTTCTAAAAGGACAAGGAACTGTAGCAGTTAAATTTAGTGCTTGAAAGGTTCTTGGAGGAAGAGATGGCAACCACTGGCAGCCCACAATCCTCAGTAATGTCAGCAGGGAATTCCCTTGTGGTTACAGTTCCCCTTCTCACCATACAACATGGCAGGCCCTTGACAAATAAGCTACACTAGCAAATGACACTATACAAAGCAAGATAATCAGATATGACCCTTACCTTCTGGGAGCTGGCAAAGCAAGACAGGGATATAAAAATAAAATGGGGGAGGGAAAGGAACATAAATTAGGTAGTGGGATTTCTAAACATGTAAAGATGACGCCCTTCCTAAAGCTCTATACAAGCCATTATTTCCACTTTGCTTCTGCTGAAAGTAGAAGTGATGAAGCTATGATCACATGTATTTCTTAGCATTATCTAACTCTTTAAGCAGCTCTGACTTTTCTCTTTCTAAAAGATACAAAATGGCTCTAGCAGGAAAAGCAAGCAGTATTTCCAAGCAAAAAAAAAACACCATAAAGGGAGACCAAGGCATTTTCTAGAAGCCTCCTTCATTTCAGTAATAATTCACATTACTTTCTGCACAGGCAGAGGTCAGTTTTAGGCCCAGCTCATTGTGACAAGCAAGCCAAATGTCTGGGACAGTAACAAATCATCCAACTTAACAAAATTGGTCAATATACACAAATCTCAGAATAACTGACTCACTATCTAACACAAATGTCTGATTATATCATATATACTATGTATGTATGTGTATACATATTTACATCTCTATAATCTCTAATAAGATCTAGTGGGTGCAGGGTTTGGTGGTGGTTGTTTTTTTGTTTTTTGTTTTTTTTGGTCTGTCAGAACTCCCTGCCCCAATTCCAAAATTCTTTGGGGTATATTATCTTAACATTAACATTTTCAGGAGGTGAATCCTTCAGTAGGTTCATTTCTTGAAACCTGAGAAGATTGGTCAACCCACAGTCCTTCCTCAAATCTCTCCTTTTCTGAAAGGAGGCAAGATGGACAGCAATTTAAGGGAAGGAATTGGGAGGAAAAGTAGGACAGTCCTGACATTAGGTAAATATGAAAAGTTGGGGAAATTTATACCCCATGGTTTGGAAAGCCTGGTGTTCCCACTTCTCTACTCCCATGTTATTCAGTATCCTTATGCTGTCAATAGTTCCCCATTTAGAGTCCTACAAAGTCCTGAGTTTTACTATAGTATCCTAAGCTCTAAAATTGACACTATTTCTTCCTCTCATAAAAACTCCATTTCTTTTTTTTTTTGAGATCTCACTGGATGTAATGGGTAAATAAAATGATTAAATTACTTTGTAATAAGATTTCAAAGAGAACAATATCCTAATCTTTTTTAAGAATACTTAAATTTTAAGAAGATCAGTATTAACCCTGAAGATTCTCTGAATTTTTGGAATTTTAGGAAGTATGGTGAAGGGGGAAGTATTTTGGTGAAAGGGAACCTTCTTAGTTGTTTCCCAAGCTAAGTTATACAACATAACCCTATCAACAAAAACAAGACAAAAAAGCCAGTTCTTAGAAATCCCAAAGAAGCAGGAAGGCTGGGGCACTCAGAGCTCCCATATTATTTATCCCAGGGATTCTCACAGGGCCTTCTGCCCCTATTAATATCTTCATTCTGGCCCTTGGTCCAGCTCTTTCCTTGTTTCTTTGGTCTAGGCTATGACTCAATGAGTCTACTCTCTTCTCTGCTCCCTTGCTGTTTCAATATAAGGTCTAATCCACCTTCCAGTGACACATTCACCCATGTTTGCCCCTTGAAATATGAGGTGATAGCAAAGGAGCTAGGCTAATGAGAACTCCAAGTCACACTAAACTGTATATGCTTATTCTTCATCATTTGTTGCTCATACAGCAAGCCCATCTTCTCATAAACCATGGTTGTATGCTCACAACTTAAAAAAAAATACAAATATTGGTTAATGCCTATCAGATATATATGTCTGTGATTATAGCTAATGGTGAAACAAAAACAAAAACAAAAACAGGGAGTGGAAAGAAGCAAGAAGCAGGTTAGAGGAGGGCATGATCTAAATGTGAAAACAATGAGAAAAAGGAAAGAAAGAAAAGGCTCTAAAGGCAACATTTTAGTAATGGATGTGCCAAAAATTATACAAATGCTATATCTTCCAGAGGATAGAGGAGGCCAAGATGCATAGGGATTCTAAGAAAAACCCACTAGTATTATTGCTTGGGTCCTTTGCTAGTAACACCCTGCCTTTCTCACTTGGTAAAAAAGTAGAACTTGCCATTTGCAAATCAAATTCATAAACATATTATGTAGGTACCAATCTAGGTGGTGACCTGGGCTATTTTCTTTAAAGAAAAAAAAGAGGGGGCAGCTGAGTAGCTCAGTGGATTGAGAGCCAGGCCTAGAGACGGGAGGTCCTAGGTTTAAATCTGGCCTCAGACACTTCCCAGTTGTGTGTCCCTGGGCAAGTCACTTAACCCTCATTGCTTAGCCCTTACCACTCTTCTGCCTTGGAACCAATACACGGTATTGATTCTAAGATGTAAGGGAAAGGGGAAGGGGAAGGGGAAGGAGAAGGAGAAGGAGAAGGAGAAGGGGAAGGGGAAGGGGAAGGGGAAGGGGAAGGGGAAGGGGAAGGGGAAGGGGAAGGGAAGGGAAGGGAAGGAAAGCAAAGCAAAGCAAAGGAAAGGAAGGGGGGAGAGAGAGAGAGAGAGAGAGAGAGAGAGAAAATAAAGAGATAGTTGCCTAACATAAAAAGAAAAATTGGTCTATGGAAACAAGAAACTAATACCCCTTTTATTCACCAATAGTTATCTCTGGAATAAGGCAAATGGTTTTTTTTCCAGAAGTCATGTCTTTGAAAAGGAAGGCTACAAGGCTGATAGCCAATCTAGCACATAGCAAGTTGCTTTCCATTATGACTCAAATGAAGATTTATTCTCAATTTTCTGAGCAGATCCATCCAAAAAGATTTTTCAAAGGCAAATAGGAAGAACTCCCACTTATTAACCCTAGAACTTGCGAAGTTAACAGGGGATCCAAAGATGGAGCTGTATTTATTTGTTTAGGCTCTGAGTTCACCAAAGTGCTTCAATCTGATGGCAGAATTTGCAACTCTAGGATACACATATAGTTTATACCTGGGGCCAGCTAATTAAAGCAAGTTCAACATTCATTTTCTCCTCACCCCCCAAATATTTCCACATGATGATTGTAACACAGGACCTACTATCAGAATGCATTTCCATGCATCAAATAATTTGTAATGAAAACATACATTCATTCTGGCATTAATATTTTCTCTACAACTCTCAAAAGTCACTTTCCCTCTTGTCCCAATTCCCAGGCTTACTAGATGAGATAATTAGTTTAAAAAGTTCAAACCCCAAATAGCAAAAACTTTTAAGAGCATTTCTGTCTACTGATTTGCAGGCTGTTTCTCCAAAGTGATGTTTCAAAAGAGAGCTGATTACTGCACACATCCTGATGAGAAAGAATCAGCCATCGTGCTATGATTTAAAGAGCAATCCCTCTGGGGGATCTAAACAGACAAAAGAGAACTAACACTGAGGGGTTAGGCCACTCAATTCCTGTTTTAATATTCATTTTAGTTATGAAAAAAGAAACCACTAAAGGAATTGGAGACAGTTAAGGTTAAGTTCCTGAAGAAAAAAAAAAGTCATGTTTGAGCAGAACATCTCAGTCAAAAAAAGTAAGATTTGTATAGATATCCACTGAGATAGGAATTGTCCAATATTTCACAGAAAATTACCAAGAGACAAGAGAAAAAAGATGAAAAAACAAAAACCAAAACCCTCTACAATTGCTTGCCATGAAAATGCCAATGAAAAAAGGGAAAGAAGTGAAAGCAACCGTTTGCTCTACAGGAAATGTTGCCATCAAACAGTATATGTCTTCACATTTTAGATGAGACCCAAGGGCCCACATTTAGTTAAGTGTGTGTTGATGCTTTTTTTGCAATCTTTCAAGAGGGTTTGCAATTTGGTTGTAAAAACTCAGAAACCCGGCTATAACCAAACTATAGGTGAGCCTTCATTTTAATTATAAAAAGCAGCTGAATGTTGTATGTAAGCCAGTGACAGACATATGGTTTAAGTTTGTTTATTCCAGTCACATTTTCTAATACTGAATGCTAAGGTTTCCTTTCTTCACCTTACAATGGTCTTCCACAGAGAATTACTTGCACATTAATAATATACAATTTATTAGCTTTTCTTATACCGTTTCAAGAAATATCTCTCTCATTTTGCAACACAAGTCTATCACCTCTCTGACACCAGATAAGTAGAGTATTTCTTCTTTAGAATTCTAGACTGATCAAAGTTCTAAAGTCGATTATGTTGTTATTGTGTAAATTGTTCTCCAAGTTCTGCTCACTTCACTTTGCATCAGTTCACAGAGGTCTTTCCAGTTTCCTTTGAAATTATATAACATGGGGAATCTAGGTGGCTCAGTGGATAGTCAGGCCTGGAGGCAGCAGGTCCTGGGTTCAAAACTTGCCTCAGACACTTTCTAGCTGTGTTACCCTGAGCAAATTACTAACCCTAACTCTATCTAGCTCTTATTGCCCTTCTGCTCTGGAACTGATACTTGGTATCAATTCTAAGATGGAAGGTAAGGTTAAAAAAAAAAAGTATATCTTGACATTTCTTATGGTGCAACAAAATTCCATTACATTCATATGTCATCATTTATTTAGCAATTCCCCAATAGATGGACACCCTCGTAGTCACAATTTTTGGTTACTATGAAAAGAATTGCTACAATATTTTTGTACATATGAGTTCTTTTCTTTTAGAAAAATCCCCTTTTTAATACATACTGAATAAATAGAATCATGCCAACTGATTACTCTGGAATTTTTATTTGTATTTCCCTTTGGGATGATATGAGGATATAGGCCCAGTAGTAATGTTGGATCCAAAGGTATGCAATTTATTCACTTTTGAGGCATGGTTCCAACTCCTTTCTAAAACAGCTAGATAAAGTCACGGTTCCAAGAGCATATTAATATGGTTTTCCATACAGTTTTCATTGGGGGATAAGGAGTTTGGGGTCCAACATTGCCAATCTGATGGTTGTGAGTTAGAAACTCAAGAGTTGCTTCAATTTGCATTTTTCTATTGCTGAATTGGAGCACTAAAACCAAACCAAAATAAAACATGGTTGTTAATAGCTTGGATTTCTTCCTCTGAAAACTCTTATCTTTTGATCATTTATTGGGGAATGGTTTATTCTTATAAATTCTTTAAATTAAATTATTTTTTTAATCAGTAAAAAACAAATCTGCCTTTTCTCTCTTTTCCCTTTTTTTCTTCTTTCTAAATGACTAAGAGAGAAAAAGAGCTCTGCAGTCACTGTATGTGGGTAGTAATGGCGCTTTGACTTGTCACTGTGCAGAACCTGTTAAATATTTACAACACAGGCAGCAATAGCTAGACCTAAACACCCAGTTGTGAGTTTGAATTTTTTTACAAATAAATCTATGACAAGTTTTCCCTAGCAAAATGCCAAAAGACTTTACTAACAGCTTCAAGAGACCTGGTGGGTCCAGAGGAGCAGTTATAGGCCATCTGGTGATTACTTATTATTATTTATACAGTGTTGTAGACATTCACACAGATGTGTTATGAATCCACATACAGAGAAGGTTCTAACAAGGGCTGCAGACAAAACATTACTGCTGAGCAAGTCAATCTGCATTAAGGAAACAATGCTAACCAGGCAAAGGAAGCATACTGGCCATTTTTTTAATCTGCTGCATCAGCTGGAAGGTTATGTTTGACAAAACAAAAAGCATGAAGAACCAATTTAATGATGAAGATATCACATAAGTAAACTTGGCTGATCTAGCTAGGATTTTGTAACAGAAAAAGAGAAACAGCAATCGAAGGTGTGGTAGGTAACTTAAAAAATTTGGTGTACTGGAAAAAGGGAATGGGAAATACCCCCTCTGCTGGTAGAAGATTTGGGGAAGAGATAAGAGATTTTATCTTTTTTTTCCCCTGGAAATTCTTGAAGAGAACAGTTTTTGGGGTCCCACTCACAATATTGTGCTATATCCACAGATAATAAGGAATTCAAGAATCAAATAAGTAAGCAACAAGCATTTATTAAGTGTCAATTATGTTAGGCTTGTGCAGATACTAGAGTCACAAAGACAAACAATTCTTGCCCTCAAGGAGTTGCCATTCTAAGGGAGGAGGCAACATGTACATACATATAAGTACATGCAGAGTATAATAAAATGAAATCAAGAAAATTTAGCCACTTAAGCCATTAGCATCTGCAACAAGATTGAGAGGGATCAGGAAACACTTCATGTATAAAGGAAGCCAGGGATTCCAAGAGGCAGAGTTAAAAAGAAAGGTTATCCCAGGCACCGGGGACAGCTGGTACAAAGGGGACAAAGTCAGGACATGACAGTTGAATATGTATAGGAAATTAGTGTGTAAAAAAGACAAGAAAGGTAGAAGGCCAGGTTGTGAAGAGCTTTAAGTACCAGTATTTATAATTGATCCTAGGTATAACAGGAAACCACTAGAGTTATTGTGTAGGGGATGACATGCACTTTGAAAAACATTTTGGTGGCTATGTGACATAGCTTGGAATGGAGTTTGGAGACAAAGAGATCAATTAGAAAGTTATTGCAATAGTCCAAAGGTTATAGGGGCCTAGCCTAAGGTGGTGACTGTGTGAGTGGAAAGGAAGGGAATATATATGAGAGGTAGTGTGAAAAAAGATTCAACAAGATCTAGCAATTGGTTAGGTATGTGGGATAAAAGAGAGGAGGGACAAGAAGGACGGTGATGTCCTTGAGGGATAGGAGAATTCAGAATGGTGTAGGTTTGTGGGAAAGATAAATTCTGTTTTGGATGTCTGAGATATCTGTAAGATATTCAGTTTGAAATGTCCAACAGGCAATTTGTGATATGGACTAGAACTTAGATAAGAGAGCAGGATTATATACTAAATTGGGAATTCATCTGCCTACAGAAAATAACTGAACCTAGAGAACTGCTGATGTTACCAAGTTTCTTGAGAAGACAGTCTATGATAGAGCTTTAGGGGTATATCCCTAATCAGTGGGTATGACATAGATGATGATGATGTATCTAGCAAGGGAGATTAGGGAGAGATCCAGACTTGTAGGAGAACTATAATAGAGTGAAAAATAATGAAAAAATTAGTGAATGTGTTCAGTAATATCAAATTCTGTAAAGAGGTCAGGAAGGATGAAGACTAAGAAAAGAAGACTATCAAATTTGGCAATCAAAGAGAGTTGCCTATTTAGAGAGAGCAGTATGAGTTGAGTAATAGGGACAGAAAATAGACTTAAAAGGAGCAAAATGTTAGGAAATGATAAGATAAAGGAATTTCAGTGTTCTTGAACATGGAAATGGAACATTTATTCTACTCTGTTTCCTGGGAATTATTTAATTAGTTTCATACATTCTTGTAGGTGGAAGTAAGGATACAGAAAAAAATCCACCTCATCCCTAAATTTACTTGACCCTCAAAAATAAATTGCATTCCATAGAACACTAAATCCATGATCCCATACTCCTACTAGAAGTTTCAAAGGTCACGTAGCAAAACCATGGGACAAAACCTTGATCTGCTTCTAAAATCACTGGCTACTTTTTGGCCAACTACTAATATCAATTCATTTTTCCCATTCCAGGCACCATCTCATCTATATGATGAAGATAGCATTGCCCATTTCTGTCATAGTCAGAATGAAGATTGGAAAGCAATATCTATAATGCCAATCAACTGGGAATGGTAAATAAATTGTAGCACATGAATGTAATAAAATATTATCATATTGTAAGAAAGGATGAATATAATGACTTATATAAACTGATGTAAAGTGAAGAAAGCAGACAATGACAACTACGTAAATGGAAAGAATAAAGCAATTGAATGTGAATGTTACATTATGAAAACTCTGGTTCCAAGGAGACATGATGTAAAGGTACTTGCCTGGCTTCTTTTTGGAGTGGAAGAGAGGGGAAGTGGGTACACATATGGAACACAGAACACAGAAGACTTTTTTCAATGCATTCTTTTGTTTTGCTGAATGTTTTTCCCCTTTTAAAAATTTTGTTCTAAAGAATGGGTCTCTGTGAGGGTGAGAGGGACACAATGGAAAATGCAGGTAATGTAAAAACAATGAAAAAATCAGTAACTATTTTTAAAAAAGATGTCCACAGAATATTCTGTGTGGTCCAGAAAGGTGCCACAGAAATACAACATATTATTACTGAAAAATAAGGTTAACATTTGGCCTAATTGAGTTTAACACAGTGTATTTTCAGCTGCGTGGCAGCATGCAGACACTTCTACCAGATGGGGGCTGAATGAATTATTGAACAGAACATGAATTATTAAATAAAAGATTTGAAATGTGTGATGATTAAAAAACAACAACAACAACAAACCTCTTGTGGGATAAGAGAGAGGAAGGTGGGGAAAGAAGGCTTGCTTTTGTTTGGTGGAAATTGCTCTCACCTGTCAAAGTCTATAAATGCTGCTTAGATGAGGGCTTGAAAAATTTCCAAAGTCAGGTTCACATGCATTTCTTTGTAGTGTTCAGTATTTTTGGTGTGACCTCATCCACTCATTCCTGTCTATATTTAATTGATAATAAATGACAGTTTAAAAGAAGTCCAAAGCACCAAATAGGATAGGGGCAAGATTCCCTTTTTGAATCTTTCCAAAACATCTTTGCAGAACCTCAGTGATGTTTATTCAGGGCTCTACTTGGGGCTAGGAACCAATGCCCTATTGCAACATAAGTGCAATCCCCACAGCTTTTTTTAATTTTTCTTTTCTTGAAATCTGAAAAATTAATTTGGCCCCTAGGTTTGAGGACGGGTTCTTAGATCCTAACCCTAGCTTACACAGTCACCTCAACACTCTCACCCAGCAAAGTGGTTTCTTTCCTTCAATGATACTCAAATTAGGGTGTCTAATAAAAGAAATTAAGAACAGATTCCAAATCAGGCTTCTTTGCTGTTATTTAATCATGTCAAGGGAATCTGCTAAAAAGACGGAATTTCATGTTTACAATCCCACAGCATCACTTTGCCCCATTCAATTGGCAGGGGGTGTCTGGGATAATGGAGATCATCTCTATGGGTCTGCATTACACAGGCTATAAAACATATACCTTTGTGGCATACCAGAATTTAACCAATCACTGGTGCTATATGTTGTTTCGTATATTACAAAGCAATAGAGATTTAAGGGATAATGTTCACAGTGGCAGAGTATACGAAGCAATAAATGGCTTTGGAGGTTGGTTAAATGCCAAGTGAAGCCAGGACTATGGTACCATAAACATTATTCCTATTATATGACAAGATAAGGTTCCCTCATCCCACTGTTACCATTGTTTTTGGCCTAGGAAGAGGCAAAAACAAGTCCAGAGGACTGTGATCTGACATGTTTCATGGTACAGTTATTGATAGGATCCCAATCTGTCTCCAAATTACCCTGAGGCCCTTCTATAGAAAAGATCCTGTGGTAGATGTCCATAGGGAAAGAGATCACAACATGTCACAGACAAGTCTGAGTATAAGCAACAATCCAAATATTAATCAGGATTTTGCCCTTATTAAAGACAATGACAGGTTGAACAATGCAGAATGATTGTGACAGAAACCCTCTGTCCAATGACTAATAAAGAACTTATACTAATGCCAGCCAATCAGTGGCATCTCTTCAGAGGCCTGTTGCAAGTGAGAAATGTGCTGCTATATTCAGAGAAGCAGAGAGATCTTAGCAGTATGTTGGTAGTGTCTTCTTTTCATAGGTACTCAAAACTTTAAGCATAACAAACAACTAGTGGGGTAAGATATGTTTAAAGCTGATCAGGATCATACCTGAAGAGAGCTAAGCAGATGCCAGAACCTGCTAAGTTCAAATTTTGACCTAAATTGTGCAAAAATTATCCATTCATGGATGTGTACGTAATAAAGACACATGATTGCACCTATATAATCAACCACCCAAATAAAATATTAGTTTCAGAAATAAGACTTGTAGATTCTTGTTTTCATTTATGATAGAACTTTTACAGGCTCTAAATCAGATAGCTGCTTTCCATAGATAATATGAATGGCTTGGGAAGAGTCTAGGTCCATGGAAGAAATGAGATCTTAACTATATTCCCACTATTTTATAACACTGAAGAAAAGCAATATTACAGATTATTTATACATAGATGATACCTGCTACATATTTTGAAAGAACCCATAGCCCATATTCCACGCCATTTGCCAATCTGGCATCTGGGGTATAGTTTGCCTTAACAACAGTACCCCATTTCCAAGATATAGTTCCATTAACTTACTCCTGGTACCAATTCCATTGAGTGGTATTAACCAGACTACAGCTTTCCCTAGTTCCTCTTTGTGGAGATGACAGACCTTGGGGGATACAGTCTGTGGAAGAACGCAGGAAAGGAAAAGCAACCCCCCCACCCCAAATCCTATCAACTTTTAAGACAAGAATGCAGACTGTACGACCTTCAGCAGCATCTTTTCTAAAAGTACATGCAGCACATTTAGAACTCAGCTGTGTCACATTAGACCTACTGTTGGGAAGTAGATCATGAACAGAATCCAAAAATAACAGCCATTAAAGACCTAGCAACCAAAACATGTTTACATATCCATTGAAGGCCCAGCAGTTTTGATTATATGGTGGGTAGCAGACTCTCCTTAGTCTATTTTAGGTAAATTTTTCTCTCACCTTCTTTCAACATTAATCCATGGTGGTTCCTTAACACAAGAGTGAACAGGAAGAACTCTAAGAGAGGGATAGTGAGGGACAAGAAGCATTGCTGAGTAGAAATGGGCAATTTCTTTCGATTTTCTTAGAATTGGTCTTCTGATTTTAAAGTCAATTCACTTTTTTGAATGTGGTTTTAATAACTTTCATTGTCTTCCTCCCCTCTATAAGAAGAGGGAATGTGCCTGAACCTTATTCAAATATAATATACAAAAAATAAAAACCCTTACTTTCTGTCTTAGAATCGATACTAAGTTATCAGTTCCAAGGCAGAAGAGTGGTGAGGGCTAGGCAACTGAGGTTAAGTGACTTGCCTGGGGTCATTCCGGTAAGAAGTGTCTAAGGTCACATTTGAACCTAGGACTTTCCATCTTTAGGCCTGACTCTCTATCCACTGAGCCACCTAGCTGACTCCATTTTAAATATTAAATAAAATATTTTAAAAATTTAATAAATTATGGAAATCCCTGAAAACAAACCTTTGATGCCCAAGCTAGAAGTTCTAATGAAATCGTGACAAATAAAATACTGGTAGAACATGAGCAACTCAAGAGAGAGAAATCAGGGAAGATTACTGGTCTAATAGTTAACACTTACATAATTCTTTAAAAGTTACAAAGCCCTTTCTTCACAATAACCCAGCCCTCATTGCCATTATCTGGGAAGGATGTGGGGAACCAGTCATTCTAATCAATCTAATCTACTGCCTCCCTCATGCCAGGGAAAGCAGCTTAGATCAGGGGTCCCCAAACTATGGCCTGTGGCCCCCTGAGGCCATGTATCTGGCCCCTACCGCACTTTTGGAAGGGGCACCTCTTTCATTGATGGTCAGTGAGAGGAGCACTGCATGTGGTGGCACCACAAAGCACAGTACTACTTCCGGTGACATAATCCTTTGCATGGCGCCTTAGAACAAGGTGCTGTGCAAAGGATTATGTGGTTGCTCCAACCTTATCTACAAATTTGATAAGCATGCCTTCATTCAGTCACTGGCAGAAATGATAAGCAGAACAGGGCCCAAGACAGAACTGAAGAGCAGTGACTTCTATCCAGATTGACATTCATTTCATCAATTACTACTCTTTGGTCCAATCAATCAAGCAGTTTTAAATCCCCCAACTGTACTATAATCAAGAATATTTATTCCATCTTATTCTCAAGAATAACATGATCAACTAAGACTATTGCAATCTCTTGATCTAGTCTAATGAACCTATAAAAAAGAAATAATGAAAAGATTAGAACCTATGCTGGTTTTTTAAATGATTATTGCTACTTTCTAAATGGCTGCTCATTAATAATGTGCTCTAGAATTTAGCCAGGAAGGTCAAGGTAATTGTCATAGTTTGAAGACTCCATCTTCTTATTTTTGAAAAATCAAGCCAAACTATAGCATCTTTTTCCCCAAATTTAATAAAGAAGCTATGCAACTGTATATGAAAACAAGGTATTAAAATTATGAGGAAAAAAAAACATGCTCCAAAAGAGGTAAAGTTTAAATGCAAAACAGAAGGGAAAAAATACATTCAAATTCTCAATTTGGTACACATTCTAACAGTGTAATATAATGGAACAACTAGAGCCACTTGGAGTCAAGGGTCTAGATTCTATATAGATCTTAGGAGGCTGTTACTTGGGGTCACAGGCAAATCACATATTCTCTAGGGCTAAACTTCCTCAACTGTGAAAGGGGTTAACAAAATTCATAGTACCATAGAGAGGATAAAATGAGATATTAGATGTAAAAAGGCTCAGTAAACTTTGAAGCACTACAGAAATCCAAATTGTTATTAAGTAGGATATAAAGAAAACACAAGAGTTTCTTTATAACCATTAGATTTTAACCTGTTGCTAAGAAGCACCATAGTATTCAACACGTAAGATTTTTGCTCTATGAAGGGTTATAAAAGGAATTAAGTAGAGATGCAGATCATTAAAGAGAGGTACTTTTTGCTTTATGAATTAGGTTTTAGTTATTAAGCTAATTTAAATGAAGCAAACTCAATTTCCTCCCAATGAATTATAGGATTTGTGATTTAGACTTTAGAGCTGGAAAGACCCTTAAAAAACTTTTAATTATAATAATGATAATATTTTAATAAAAACTGAAAATATATTATGATGGAAAACAACACTCCACACCCCAGTCTGAATTAACAGCTTTTTCAAGGAAAGGGACCAATATGGGTACTGAACAGAACAATAAAAGAAAAGGTTGTGAATTCTACAACTTTGGGAGCTTCCCTTTCTTTAACTTTTGTCCATTGCTTGCTCCTATCCCTAAATGATCTAAAATTCTTCAACTTCTATGGATATCCAATTTACTTTTCTAGAACTTGGTTCTCCTTGATAATACATTATTTAATACAGATAGGACATATAAGAAGAGATGTAAATAGGTCTTTGTTTTCTCTTTCCTTATCCTTTTGTGGAACATGAGAAATGCATAGAGAAAAAAAAGAACATCAAAATGAAAACAAAGAATCTTAAAACAAAAATATTATAAAGCAAAAGCACTTTTTAAAAAAGTATAGATCAGTACACCACAATTTAGATGTGTTTACATTATGTGATGGGTGGGCACCTGCACAAAATGTATTCCAGGGCTCAGCTGGAAAATGGCTGAGCGCCTCTACAGGCTATATACAATGTTCTATACACAAGACCTTGATCAAGCCTATGCCAAAAATGTCACTGTTTCCCTCCCCTTATTTACAAGCTCAAAATAGACACTAGTATTTTGGGGTTCACAAATGATGGTTGCATTCTCAGCTGCCTCTTAGCATATGATGGGTAGTCTTATGTCTTTGAAATTTCCAAACTCTCTTTGTATTCAGATGGGCAGTCTCAAAAGCTTAAGGGGAGGGCAATGTTTCTTCCCTGCCCTGTGTTGAGAAACAAACACCAGTAGAATAATAAGATGGAAGAAAGCAAGGCAGATTTCATTACAGTAGAGTGCCTATACTTCCTCATAACTTGGATTTACACACTGCAAATCCTCTGATCTGATTACCTCCAGTGATCACGTAAAATACCGGCTTTAAACTCTTTGCCTTAGTGATAAAACAGCCACTTTGATTCACAACGAGACATTCACAATAAAGTATATTGTAAACGTACCTGTCCACAGCCCGGGGCATTGCACACAAACGGTCTGTCGTCTCCCATATTTCATATAGCTGAGCGGAGCTGGGGAGGGGAAAGGAAGGGAAAAAGTTATTTTAAATATGCTGGGGCAAAAAAAAAATTACAAAAATATCAAGCCTAGAAGCAGGTGTTGTAACTAGGAATGTAATCTATCAAACACAAGCTTCTTTGGGGGCCCCCCAAACCTGCTAGACATGTGGAATGTGTTAGGTACCTCAACTAAAACTGGTGATTAGGAAAATTTAGGTTTAAATGGTCAAAGAATTTTAAGCCTTTTAAAAAAATTTCTCCTTTTCAGATAAAGATTAACTCTAACTCTCTCCCTCCGTCTCTGTCTCTCTCTCCTCAGCTTGCTGAATTACAACCAGTGCAGTTTCCTATGTCGATAAATCCGCCGAGTGCCTGATGCACAAGCCATATTTCTGACCTGGAGAAGACCAAAATTTGTCATTTAATTAATTAAGGGATTATAGGAGGGGTGTTTCATTTTACAAGGGCCATAATCTGGCTCCCCAGCGTATAAACTACGAGGCAAGGGCCGTTTATCCCAGATTATTGCCAAGGAAAACAAAGCACCCATCTTATTGGGCTGTGTAGGAAATTATTTTCATTAATACAAAAATAAAAATAAAAAACTTCCCTCCCCACTGGGAGCCTCCCTCTCCCCCTACCAATTGTCTATGTCAAATCAAGAAATATCTGTACCACTCCACCCCCCATTCTATTTATGGCTGGGTTTTAAAAAGCAGCAATAAAACAAATGTCATTTCTTTGGGGGTTTACTGGGCAAATATGTTCCGGCTGTTTGTGCTGCTCCTGGCCAGAGTTCCTGGGCGGCTCTGCTGAAGCCAACAGATGTGCACTGCTGCAGGGGAGGACCAAAATGGCCCTAAAAGGAATCATTGATGTTCCCTCAGCTCCTTAGAAGAAGTTAACATGGCTAATACGAATTTCAGCTTATCTTTCCTTTAAAAAAGTACTTAAATTGAGCCCCTGCAAAGTTGGTTGAAATTTCCAAACTGCCAAAGGGCAGCAAGTCATATCAAGTGCTGGTGAGCTTTCTTCTATCCTAACAAAGAATTACACAAGTGAGATGAAGATAACCTGGAGCTAGAAGGGCAACCTGTGTTGGAATAGATTTGAAAAGGATGAAAAGTATTTTGAAAGGGTTGAAAGAATAAAAAGAGACATAAGAAATTTATTAGTGTAAACTCTCAAGGGAAGTATTGAGATATTCCCAAGAAATAGAACGACAAGAAAATAGAATATGAGAGGGAAGGAAGGTAAGAACGAAGGGAGGAAGGGAGGAAGGAAGGAAAAGAACTAAACATATATATATATACACGTATATAGGAGGAACCACAGAACAACTAAGTTTCAAGATTTTAATTTGAGGTAGAACCAAAAATGTCATCTTGGCTTCAGTTAGCCTCGTGTTAAATTTCAACATTTGACAGTTTCCTGACCAAGAAACCCTGTTTGAATATCAGAGGATAGCTGAGTAACATCTCTCTTACTCTCTTAAAATTCACTCTAGAGGAAATCAGCCTTTTGGGTTGTCTGGCCAGTAAATCACACAACAAATAGGAGCTTTAAAATGTGGGGGTGCCAAATGAAATAGAAATGGTTTCTTGGTCATCTTTCAGTGTGATAGGAACAGGGTTTAACTCCGAGGGAAACCAGTGCCACACCACTGCCATAATGGAATAGCGCCTGTATGTACATACGTGTACACAGATTTATACCACATTTAGCCAGGATAAATTGCTTCAATAAATTCTGTTCCTAGGAGCAGCTAAGCTCAAGCTGATGATTGGGTACTAGGAGAATGAGAGCTTCATTCTTTTTCACACAGCCTCAGGACAAGAGGGTTTTCTGGTTTGTTTGCTTTAAACATATGAGGATTTTAACACTTTCTAGAACCATAACATAATGTGAAAAATAAATGCAAAGACCAAGATCAATTTTAGAAAGCAGCTATCATCCCTAGGGGGGGAAAAATCCTTAAAGCTGCTGCTAGACTAGAGATCAATTTGGCTCCCCAGTCCCAGAATTTTTATGCTCATCACTAGTATCTAATGGCTAGTGTTCCTGTATTTCACTCAGGTCTTGTTTGCTTACTCTTAACTAGGAAATATACAGTACACAATAAAAGTTTAAGCAGAAGCAGAGAACAAGGGACCAAAAGTCAGAATTCTTTAACCTTTAACTTGATTCTATTATTTGGAAATATTTGCTCTCTTTTTTGAGAAGGGGAAAAGAAGATGAAGAGATGGGGAGATCAGTTTCCCTGGCAGTGGAACAGGAAGAGCAGTAGTTTAAGGAAGTGATTTGAAAACCCAGAACAAAAAGGAAACAGCAGACAAGAAGGATATATCAAAGAAGACAGTAAAGCCCTTGGTTTTCAAAAGTGCAGAAAACCAATGATCATATGGCATAACCAATAGGAGAATACAGGCAGAAAAAATCCCCAGGGAAATCTGAAAAGTGGTTCCCTTCAAGTCAGAGCATCGATTCTAAACCTGAGGTCCATGAAGAGAGATTTCAGAAGGGCATAAGATCTTGAATTGGGGAAACAACAACAACAGTAACAACAACTTTATTTTAATTAACTTTTAACAGAAATCTAGCCTTTCCTTTTTAGAAATGTTACTTCTTTGAGAAGAGATTCATAGACTTAGCCAGAAAGTCAACAGAGTGCATGATAGGAAAAAGATTAAGACTGTCTATAAATGTGCTTTCTACCAAAAACTTGAAAAGTCATAAAAATGACACACATGTATACACTTGCATGACTTTCAAAAATTCAAATCAAGCAGCCACTGAATCCATTTGACTAATTTCCTGGTTCCTTTCCACTTGCTTGCCTTGTATTTGCTAAGTCATGAAAGGAGATCACAATGAGAGGAAAAAGATCCTCGTTTATGAGTACTCACAATTATTCAAATCGTTCTCTCATTCTTTCCCCACTTTGTCCTTTCCTAATTCCTCTATTTAATTATAATTAAACAAATAGGATGCACTGTATTTTCAGAAAGCTAGAGCTGTAGCCTCTGATGCTGCTGCTGCAGAAATGCTTGTTGCTTCTTCTTGACATTTAAAACAAAACTAATTACAAGTCAAACTGATGCCCTCCCACCCTTTCAAAGAATATCCCAACACAATACATTTCTGTGGCATAAACAGACTGAAATAGAGGGTGAAATCTTGATGAATAATGGTACTGCCATTCACTGGAATTTGTAACTGCATTGCTTGTCAAGCAGATCATGTGTCTAGGCACTGCATTCACAGTCTGTCGTCTGCCTCCGGATTTATCCTTCACACAGACTGAACTCAAAACATTTTACAGAACTAAATAATAAATGACAGGAGAGGGAGACACACATTAAGAGGCACTGCACCAAGGGGAATAAGAGGCTTTCAGCTTGGGTCTTTAAGAGGCAGAAAACGAAGATGTACAAAAGGGATGTCCTAAAGGGCAAGGTCCCCAGAGAAAGCTCTTTTACAAAGTATAATCAAAATGCACAGTAAGCGAGAGCAGGGGTCTTAACCTTTTTTGTGTTTTGTGGACCCCTTTGGCAGTCTGGTAAAGCCTTTGGATGTCTTCTTGGAATCATGTTTTTAAATAATCGAAGGAAATGCTAAATTTCAGTTAGAGGCTAATGAAAATAAAGAGGCAATTTTTTCCCCCATCCAAGGTCACAGACCTTCTGAAATCTATAACAGATTTCAAATTAAACAGACCCTTGAAAGAGAAGAGAAAAAAGTCAATTGAATATTTGGAAAAGAAGCATGGGGGGAAAATCACAATAAGCTCAAAAAGGATTTTAATGAATAGTAGTGGGATCTTAAAATGGAAACGTGTCAGTGAACAAATAAAAGAGGAAAAGTCTAATGTAAGGATGTAGTTTCTATGACTAATTCCCACAGAGCCACTCTAACCTTGCTTTAATTATTTCCATAATAACCAAAAGATGTCCTCAATAAAAATTTTACTTCAAATGAGGAACAAAAGCAACACACAAACCCACTCAGGTGCTTTTCTTTAGGTTTCTAATGATAAAAACCAGAAGCAATTCAAAAAGGAAAATGCAAGATATAGTTGGCAACAGAAGCAGAAGGGCACAAGCACCATAAAAATCAAAGTTCATTCTTTACATATAAGGGACCTGAGGCGATGGCTAACCTTCAAATGACCAGAAATTCTAAAATATCCTTGTACAACAGAGGGTCTTTCACTAAGAATGCTTGAAGGATGTCAGGTGAATGGTGATAATAATAAAAGTAGCAGCAGTTAACAAATATTGTGCTTTAAGGTCTATAAAGCACTTTACATCTATTACTTCATTTGATAAAAAAAACCCAACAAAGCTTCATTTACAATCAGCTCTATGGGATAGGGTAATAGGGAACATCTCTAAGTTTGTGGACTATTTAGGTCCCTCGTTGCAGCCACTATTGCTTCTTGGGTCTGTCATCTGGCAATTACACTGTCTTCAAGTACTTCCAGAGGGCAGACCAGGGTGAAGTGTTAACAGTCCTAGTAAAAGGTTGGCAGGGAAGAAGGTTGAGACTAATGACTGCAATTAGATTTTTGGATTATCCACAGTTTGTCATCATTTAAAAATTATCCAGGATCTCTTACTCTGCTCTTGTTTTCTTCTCCATTGGCTCCATTTCCATGAAAAATTGAGAACAGATTATACTTCAGGCTTGCCAATCATTTAGTGAGGGAACATAAACAAGAAATCTTCCTGCTTTTCACATTGGTCAACTAATGTTTGTTACATTGAGAATGTTACTCCTGAATGTGTTTCAAGTGGGGGAGGAAGCTAGAAATACTGAAATTTTTATGTGGACAAATGTATAAATTATGGTAGTTTGATGAAGGAGATGCTTTTAGAGAAACCAGAGAAGACTTGTATGAATTGATACAGAGTAAACAAAATTAGAACAACATGTACAAGACAACAATATGAAAAGGGCAAACAACTCTTAAAGAATTAGGAATTCTTATCAGTGTAATAACCAAGCAGGATTCCAGAAGATTCAGGATGAAACATGTTAGCAACCTCCTGAAAGACAGATTAAGAAATCAGAGTGCAGAATAAGCAAATAATTTTCTGGATAATGAAGAAATTGGTTTAGATTGATTATACACACTTATAATGAGTTTTATTTTAAGAGGGCAGATTTTTGGTCATTAAAAAATAATTTTAAAAAAGAAAAAAAAAAGAAATTACTATGATTCCTCTAGTCTAAAGTATAGAAGTTGTACACATTCATTCAACTCTACATCTTTCCTATTCCTGAAAAAATGAAACAAATTTGCCTCCAAAGCAGCCCTGAAAATGGACCCAGAAAGTTTGTAAAAAGACAAGACAAAAAAGAATGTCAAACATATTATTACTACATTAATTTTCCTATTGGTGATTCTGGGCATGGGGCAGAAAATACTGGATTTGGGTACATAGACTAGAGAAAATATATTTGGAGATGAGAAAAATTGAGATTAGTATTTACAAGGTTATTTTACTTATGCTTATAGTCATCCCTCACTATATCGTGGTTCACTTATCATGGTTTCATTGCATCACAGGCCTTTTAAAAAAACTATATCTAATTCTGTATTGCAGAGTTAAACTTATCCTGGCACACTATTGGTTGACAGAATAAAAGGTGACCAACCACAGGGTAGTATTCTGATTGGCTCAGTGACAGCAGGTTAATAAGTGTGGAAAAGGTTTATAGGAGAATTGGGAAGGGTTTATAAAGCCTTAAAATAATAAAATAATGTCACTACTTAGCAGATTTTCACCTGTAGCAAGGATCTCTGGAATGTAACTCCTGCAACTGGTGAGGGATCACTGTACTTTTTATTTTTAAGTAAGTTTAATTAATATCTTTTGTTTTAACACCATAGCCACTCTTGAGTATATCCTCCCCTACAACTTGGGGACTTACTCCTTCCAAGAGGAATTAAAAACAGTTAACCAAAATCTATTGATCGATGCCTGATAACCCCCTGCTTAAATGCCAAGAGAACCTTGTGACCCTGGACAAGTCACTTAACATCTCAGTTTCCTCATCTGTAAAATGGGGATAATAAGAGGATATAACTCCCAGCGTTGTTAGGAAGCTCAATGAGATAATAACTATAAAGTATTTAGCACAGTGCCTGGTACATAGTAAATACTATAAAAATGTTAACTAGTTATTAAGAGGGTAGAATGTTTTGATTTTTCTGTTCTCTAAGACCATTACGAATTTTTCAGTCACTCACAGTTTGTTTTTTCCTTTTATTCATTTATAGTGTTGTAGTCATTTTGCATTATTTCTCTTCTGATTCACTTATTTCACTACATCAATTAAAACAAATTTTTGCATGTTTCTCTGAATTGATAATTTATCACTGTGCAATAATATTCCATTACATTGAATTATTACAGTTTGTTCAGTCACTATCCAACCTATGTAATATCCATTTTGTTGCCAATTCCTTGATGCTACAAAAAGTACGATGAATATTCTGGAGTGTGGGTGTATCTCCCTCTGTAGTAAAAGGGTATACACATGTTATTTGAAATACTGAACGTGTGATCAAGTCCAATTTGAATTGTGTTCTAAAAGAACCTAATAAGATGAGACAAATATAGAGTTGGGTTCAAAAAAGCAACTGTGCAGGAAAGATGGCTAAACAAAAACTCACACTAAAAAATATCACATTACAGAACTGCTAAACAAAGATTCACTTTTGTAAAGGGCCAGCTCTACAAATAGCTTCTGGGTCAACAAACTAGGGTGAGAAGAATGATTCTGGGATTACAAGAGGGCCAAACTGATTGAGAGATACACAGACATCTCTCCATGATCAGCAACAAAGTTTATTGATTGGAGTAGCTATTTATAGATTGGCTGGGTCAGGCAGAAGGATCAGATCACTCACAATGGAAGTCAATGATTAACAGGATAGAAACAATGGAATTACTTAGGTGGCTTTGAACAGTATCCTGTAGGTGGTAATTTAATATGTCAATTCAACAATGTCAATGTATGACCTGGTTTTGTATAGAATATTGTATGTTCTTCTCACAGAACTCCAGTAATTTTTCTTGGAAGAATATACATGTTTTTCTCATGCTAGGGAGCAGGCTATGTGTCTGGTAATTTCTAAGCTATGGTTTTCCAAAGACTTTGTAAACTGGGGTGCACTGGGCATTCCACAGCCTTGCTGGAATATAAACCCCTAATCTTCTTATGCTGTTTCTACACACTTTAAAGAAAAATTTAGGGGTTTTAGTGAAACATGAGTTAACAGGGTCATAGTAGCAAAAAAAAAAAAAATCATCACTATCTTAGACTACATTAATAAAAGCTTAGTATCCTAAACAAGGGAAATGTAGTTTTTTTAATCCAACTTGAAACAATAACTTGATGTCTTATGCATAATTCTGGGTCTCACATTTTGGCAAGGAATTGAAAAACTGGTGGTGATCAAAATGATGACAGTAGAGAGAAATATAATAAAGACTATTGTGAGGTATTTAAAAGACTATGAAATATTATTGATTTGAAAGTTTTTAATTTATTTGTTCTCCTTGGACTGATATGGCAGAACTAGCAGTATATGAAGGAGTCAGATTTCTGCTAAATGTATGGAAAAATCTCTTAATTGTTATAACTGTCCAAAATAGACTATCCTGAGATAAGGATTTTTCTCTCACTGAAAATCATCAGGTCTATATAAGGGCTTCCTGTTTTGATAAGGGATGAACTTATATATACATACAAATACACACACACACACACATGAATATATATGAATTTATAAGATAATTCTGAGGTTTTTTCCCTGTGAAGATTGGATTTAGCTATCTCCAGATTGTAACAATGAAGGTACTTAGCTCTTCCTTTATTGGGAAGATTGAACTGTAATCTACAAAAAGGTGTTAACCAAAAGAGATATAATCTAACCAAAGAAGGTGTGAACTAAAGAGTGGGCAGTCCTGGAGAGGAGTGTCTGCTGTGATTGGTAGATAGGAAATTTAGGGGAGGTGACACAAGAGAAAAAGATCTTTAAAAAGAGAACCAGAGGCCAGAAAAGTTTATTCGAGATTTGAGTTAGATTGAAGAACTCTCACTCGAGGGGTGACTGGAAGACAGACACTGAAGACTTGGAGTGAAGACACTTGGCTGTGAAACTGGACCCCTGGAGGAGCTCCTGCAGGAGATCTCAGACTGTTTTTCATTTAGAGGTCACCCTTGGTGAGTGAAAGGCTGACTTAGTAACCCTGCCTTTCTGGGAGGCGAAAACCTCCTAGAAAGGCCCATCGTCTTGAGACTCTTTTCCCTGATTAGGGCCTTAGAATTTCTACCTAGCTCAGAGGAAGCCAGAGTTTTCTCTCTCTCTCTTATTCCTTAATATCTTCCCTCCTATTGTAAATAAAACTATCATAAATTACATTTTACTTTAGTAATTCATTTTGGGATTTAGATATTAAATCCCTGGCGACCACCTAATTAATATATTCAAGTCCAACCAATAAAAATTAACACCCCCATTACCAACTATAAAATTTTGTATAGAACAATCATAAATATTTTTAAAATTACAAACTTACAGCTTAATACAAAAAATTTGATATAACCTAAACTTTAAGTTATACCAAAACTCATGGTGGGTCAAGCATTAAAAAATAATTTTGCTAGAATCAACCTTTTGAGTACCATGTGTACACTCTGAGAGCAATGAATGTTAACTAGATTAAACACTGTAAAAATGGAGATTTGAACCCCGGACTTCAATCCCCAGAAGTCCTTACTCTAGTTCCTGAGATGCCCTCTAATCTCACTGAGATCCCTACCTGGGCGAGATCAAAATTTCTATTTAAAGTGGCTGTAAAGCCTACTGGGTTTCTCTTCCTACTTCTGCTTCCAAGCAGACACGTCTCTCATGATGTAGTGTAAGTGAATGGGTCATTCGGCCCTCCTAGGCACATGCTTTCTTATTTTGTATTTTCTTTAATTCTTAATCTTTAATAAACCTCTAAAAAATATAATACTTCTAGCAGAGAAACCTAATTTTTTGAATGCTACAACACTTACTGAGTGACATTTGATTTCACAGAAGAAATAAAAATCAATGGAAATAAACTCAACAGGGTAAAATGCCTTTTAGTTTTCAAAAAAACAACCAACATTTACAGTAGGGTAGCCAGAGTTTTTAAAGCTGCTGAGCCTTCAAAAATATCTGATTATATGGTGTCTTGAGATTGTAAAGTTCTATGCCCAAAGGGCGCTAAAAGACTGTCTGCCCTTTGATCCAGCCATAGCACTGCTGGGCTTATACCCCAAAGAGATAATAAGGAAAAAGACTTGTACAAGAATATTCATAGCTGCGCTCTTTGTGGTGGCAAAAAAATAGAAAATGAGGGGATGCTCTTCAATTGGGGAATGGCTGAACAAATTGTGGTATCTGTTGTGCTCAAAGGAATAATGAACTGGAGGAATTCCATGTGAACTGGAAAGACCTCCAGGAATGGACGCAGAGTAAAAGGAGCAGAACCAGGAGAACATTGTACACAGAGACTGATACACTGTGGTACAATGGAATGTAATGGACTTCTCTACTAGTAGCAATGCGGTGATTCAGAACAACTCAGAGGTATTTACATGAAAGAACACTATCCACAGTCAGAGGAAAAATTGCGGGAGCAGAAACACAGAAGAAAAACAACTGTTTGATTCATGGGTTGATGGGGATATGATTGGGGATGTAAACTCTAAATGATCACCCTAGTGCAAACATCAACATGGAAATGGGTTTTGATCAAAGACACATGTAAAACTCAGTGGAGGGGGCAGCTGGGTTGCTCAATGGATTTGAGAACCAGGCCTAGAAGATGGGAGGTCCTAGGTTCAAATGTGATCTCAGACACTTCCTAGCTGAGTGACCCTGGGCAAGTCACTTGACCCCCATTGCCTAGTCCTTATCACTCTTCTGCCTTGGAACCAATACACAGCATTTCTTCCAAGACGGAGGGTAAGGGTTAAAAAAACAAAACAAAACAAAACAAAACAAAACAGTGGAATTGCGCGTTAGCTATGGGAAGGGGTAGGGGGAGGTGAGAGAAAGAATATGATTCTTGTAACCAAGGGAAAATGTTCCAAGTTGACTAATTAAATAAAATTTTCCAAAAAAACAAAAAACAAAAAACATTGTAAAGTTTTTTTATATCTCATTTGATCTTCTCAACAACCCTGTAAAAGCAGGTATTATTATTACTATTATCATCATCATCTCCATTTTATAGATGAAGAAGAAACTGAGGCTAAGAAAGGTCAAGTAAATTGCTCAGGATCACCCAGCTATTAAATGGTTGAGGCAGCATTGTGATAGCAGTATTTCATTTGTAGTTCAGAACAGAAAAATGATGGCTTCTCACACTATTCCTGTCCTCATTGCACAATCCTACCATAGCACTGGCTCTCATTGCACACAAGAGCCTGAACATCTTGGAATTACACTAGTTTTACTCTCTTGGGAAAGGATTCAAACAAGCATGTGTGCCACCACACAGGCTATGTGAATTCCAGGAAATGAGGACTAAGGCATTTTGCTGGAGGTAAGAGTGGAGTATATCACTCTGGGATTCATGTTTCTATTCCAAAAATTCTAGATTCTTAAAATCTAGTTTATAAGGTTTCATTAGTATGACAATAGTACCATAGTAATTAAAAAACAGGCCATACTTCCCCACATTATCCCAAAATCTGGTTTGAATAAAAAAATTTTGAAAGTGGCCTAAAATGGTGCTCTCACAGAATCCTAGAAGGTATCTAGTCCAACCCATATCTGATCTGAAATCTGCTTCATAAATATCCCAAGGCTCATATAATTTGAGCCTGAAAGCTTCTACTGAGGGGAAAAATATGATCTTCCTTTCTTCCTTCTTCCCTCCCTCCCTTCTCCCTTACCTTCCGTCTTGGAACCAATATTATGTATTGGTTCCAAAGCAGAAGAGTAATAAGGGCTAGGCAATGGGGATTAAGTGACTTGCCCAGGGTCACACAGCTAGTAAGTGTCTGAGGCCACATTTTAACCCAGGACATCCCGTCTTCTAGGTCTGGTTCTCAAATCCATTGAGCTACCCAGCTGCCCCCAGTTTTTCCTTATTTCAAGTGTAAATGTGCTTCTCTATACCTCCTACTCTATGACAACCTTTCAAATACCTGAAAACAGATATGACATAACACATATCTTCTCTTCTCCATGCTAAATATCCCCAGTTCTTGGACTAGAGGTACCACCAGATCTTGAACTGTACTTTAAAGCAGTAATCATCAAAACAATTTGGTTCTGCCTAAGAAATAGAATGGTGGATCAATGGAAGAGAATAGGGGTAAATGATCTCAGCAATCTAGTGTTTGATAAACCCAAAGATCCCAGATTTTGGGATAAGAACTCACTATCTGACAAAAGCTGCTGGAAAAATTGGAAAACAGTATGGGAAAAATTAGGTTTAGATCAACATCTCATATTTTATACCAAAATAAGGTCAAAATGGGTATATGATTTATACATAAGGGTGATATTATAATTAAATTAGGGGAACATGAATAGTTTACCTGTTAGATGTATGGAGAAATGAAAAATTTATGACCAAACAGAAAAGAACATTTCAAGATAGAAAATGAATAATTTTGAATATATTAAATTTAAAAGGTTTTGTACAAACAAAACCAATGCAACCAAGATTAGAAGAGAAACAACAAACTGGGGAAAATTTTTTTTATAATAAATTTCTCTGATAAAGGTCTAATTTCTCAAATATATAGGGAACTAAATCAAGTTTATGAAAATACAAATCATTCCCCAATTGGCAAATGGTCAAAAGATATGAATATGTAGTTTTCAGATGAAGATATAAAAGCTATCAATAATCACATGAAAAAATGTTATAAATCCCTCTTAATGGGATAAATGCAAATTAAAACAACTCTGAGGTACCACCTCATACCTATCAGACTGGCCAAGATGGCAGTAAAGGAGAATGATAAATGTTGGCAGGGATGTGGCAAAACTGGGACACTAATGCACTGCTACTGGAATTCTGAACTGATCCAATCATTCTGCAATTTGGAATTGTGCCCAAAGGTATATAAAACAATGTATACACTTTGATCCAATAAAACCACTACTAGGCTTATATCCTGAAGAGATTTAAAAAATGGGGGGGAAGGGTCTACTTGTACAAAAATATTTATAGTTGCTCTTTTTGTGGTGGCAAATAAATGGAAACTAAAGGGATGTCCATCTATTAGGGAATGGCTGAACAAGCTGTGGTATATGATAGTGATGGAATATTACTGTGCTGCGAGGAATGAGGAACAGGATGATTTCAGAAAGAACTGGAAAGACCCACATGAACTGATGCAGTGAAATAAGCACAACCAGGAGAACATTATACACAGTAACAGCAATATTATGGAATGATCTAGGTGATAGACTTAGCTATTCTCAGCAATACAATGATCTAGGACAAAGAATGTATTAAGAATGTGAGAGTGAGAGAGAAGAAAAAAGAGAGAGATATGTTTTTCCTTAAGGAAAGATTAGCCTGAATAGAATCAATTCCCCATTTGACTGGCTAAGGTCCTATACCCATGTTAGGGAACCTATGGCACAGCCGGACAGGGCTGCTCCCCTCTCCCTCTCCACATGTGCCTGAGGATGTTTCTCATTTCACCCACCCCTCTGTCCAGCAGCCCAATGGGAGTGCTTCCTCCCTCTCCTGTCTGGGGTAAGGCAGGGGGGTTCACATGCCATGTGAGAATTGTCATTTGGGCACTCAGTCTCTAAAAGGTTCACTATCACTGCCCTATATCCATTGCTGCTGCTGCAGGCTTGACATAGATCTATCATGTAAAAGAAGAGCCCTTCTCCTTCCTGAAATTACATTTTTAAATCCCCTGAGCTCCTCCCTCCATGGTGACATTGGGGGCCCCAGGGGATACCAGGCCATTAGATATGACACCCACCAGTGGGATGCAGTAGGAGATGGAGATATTTTCCTTCACACAAATGCTATCCACCTTCAGAGAAAGAACTATTGGTGTCAGAATGCAAATGGAAGCATATGATTTTTCAATTGTTTATTTTGGTTTATTTGGGGGTTTGGTTTTATAAGATTACTCGCTTACAAAAATGAACAATATGGAAATGTTTTGCATGATAATACATGTATAACCTAGACTGAATCCCCTGCCAGCACTGGGAAGGGAGAAGGGAAAGGAGGGAGGGAGATAAGTTTGATGATATAACTTAAGAAAATTTGTGTGAAAATTTATTACATGTAATTGGCAAAATAAATAAGATTATACAAATAAATAAATGTCCCCAGTTCCTTCAAATAATGTGAATATGGCAAAGTGTGAATGACCTTCACTAGATCCTACTCACCCTCCTCTGGGTGTTCTAAATTCATTATAATGTTCTTTTTAAAATGTGTTCACCAGGATTAAATACAACATTCCAAATGTATTCTGTCCTGTTCAGACCTAAATTGGTGCTATTACTTCTCTAGTACTGTATGCTATGTCCCTCTGAATGAGTTTAAGATAGCATCAGCTTTTTTCTGTTGTCATATTACAGGGCTACATTCACACTGAGCTTGCTCTTCACTAAAACCCCAGAACTTTTTCAGATAAGTTTCTCTAGTCACCTCTCCTCTATCTTGTGCTTATAAAGTTGATATTCTGAACTTAAGTGTAAGGCACTGCACCATTCCCTATTAAATTTGACTTTATCAGAACAGCCCAATGTTCTGTCTGGACTATCAATAGCTTTTAAAATCACGACTGACATCCAATTTGTTAGCTCTCTTTTTTGTCACTTACACATTCAATTAGTATGACATTAATGCCTTCATCCTAATCACTGATACAAATGTTACATATGACATGGCCAAGAACACAGATAGATTCTTGGGGCATTCCACTAGAGATCACTGTCTCAGCTGACACTATCATTAATTACTATTTTTGGGGTTATTCAACCAGTTCTGAATCTACCTAAGTACTATTTCCTAGCCCATACCTATCCATCTTGTCCACAAGAATAAAAGAAACTGTCAAACTGATTCCTAAAATTGAGGTACACTATAGCTTCCTCATGATCTAACAATCTAAGAACTCTGTCAAAAAAGGAAATGGGGTTAATATGGATGACTTGTTCTTGCCGGTTTTTTGCTGGATTTTGCAATCAACAATTCCTTTTCTAGATGTTCTTTACCTATTCCTTTAGTAATAAATTATAGAGGGGCAACTAGGTAGCGCAGTACATAGAAAGCCAAACCTGGAGACAGGAGGTCCTGGATTCAAACCTGACCTCAAATACCTCCCAGCTGTGTGGCCCTGGGCAAGTCACTTAACCCCAACTATCTAGCCCATACCACTTTTCTGTCTTGGAACTGATACTCAGTATTGATTATATTATAGGGCTTTGTTAGGAATAAAGAGGAAGCACTCTATATTCACTTCCTATTTTTGAAAATCAGGATATTTGACCTTGTTTCGGGCCTATCATACTTTTGTTCTCCACAATCTTTCAAGATAACTAACTGTGAGAGGCTTAGCTGTCACCAGTTTTTCAGGACCACAGGACTGGCTTAAATTTGCCAAAGGCAACTAGGCATTCTCTTAACTATCTGTTACCTTCTTGATAGGCCAGTAAATCCTGTCTTTTTCAGACAATTGATCAGTTAAAAAAACATTTACAAAGCTTCTACTTCATGCTAAGTATTATGCTAGTTTCTGAAGAGACAAAGACAAAAACCAAACATTCCTAAGCTCAAGCTTACATTTCATTGGGAGAAAACATATATGCACAACAGTATATGTGTGTAAATATAAAGGATGCTAGAGATGCAAGTATATGAGCATTAGTAAAACAATCAATATAATTAATTGCATTAAAAGCAAAAAATTTAAAAATATATGATTATCTCAATAGATGAGGAAAAAGTCCCTGACAAAATACAACATTCATTTATGCAAAAACCCCTACAAAGTATAGCCTCAGAAGGAACCTTAACCAATATTAACTGATATGAGAATTATTTATCTAAAACCAAAAGAAATCATCATTTGCAGTGGGGATACACTAGAAACATTCCCCCCAAAATAGTAGTAAGTAAAATACTCTCCCCCTCACTATTTTTTGATGTAGTTCTAAAAATGCTGACAATAACAATAAAGACATGAGAAAGCAACTAAAAGTATAAAGCTGAGCAAAGATGGTTGACTTAGAAAATCTTAGGGAATTAGCAATGGTTCTAATTGAGGCAATAGCTTCAACAAAGTTGCAGGCTACAAAACAAACCCTCAAAAAATTATATATATATATATAATCTTGGGGAGATATATACATATATATATATATGTATATATCTCCCCAAGAAGCAACAGAAAGGAAATCCCATTCCAAATAACTACAGAATACAGAGATCAATTTAGCAAAGCATACAAATTGCCTGACTAGATTCTATTATAAAGTGCTCCTTAAAAAAAAGACTTATACAAGAATATTCATAGCTGTGCTCTTTGTGGTAGCAAAAAATTGGAAAATGAGGGGATGCCCTTCGATTGGGGAATGGCTGAACACATTGTGGTATCTGTTGCTGGTAAAATATTATTGTGCTCAAAGGAATAATGAACTGGAGGAATTCCATATGAACTGGAACAACCTCCAGGAACTGATGCAGAGTGAAAGGAGCGGACCAGGAAAACACTGTACACAGAGACTGATACACTGTGGCACAATCAAACATAATAGACTTCTGTACTAGTAGCAATGCAATGATCCAGGACAATTCTGAGGGACTTATGAGAAAGAACGATATCCACATTTAGAGGAAGAACTGTGGGAATAGAAACACAGAAGAAAAACAACTGCTTGATCACATGCATGGATTGATGGGGATATGACTGGGGATGTAGACTCTAAATGATCACCCTAGTGCAAATATCAATAATATGGAAATAGGCCTTGATCATGTAAAACCCAGTGGAATTGTGCATCAGCTACAGGAGAGGGTTGGGAAGAGGGGAGGGAAAGAATCTTGTAACCATGGAAAAATATTCTAACTTAGCTACTTAAATAAAATTTCTCCAAAATAAAAGTACTGCTTATAGAAATAAAGAACATAATTTATGGAGGAATAGTTAAGTTAGTGGTCATGACTAGACTGTTCCAATACTACCAAAGTTAATTTGCATTTTAAGTGTAATCACTTCAAATTATCAAAGAGAGACACCTTAATAAATAATATCAAATAAAATAATATCAAAATTAATTTGGAAAAATAAAATTTCTAAAATATCAAGGGAAATTATGAGAAGAGGTGGGAAATGGGAAATAGCACTCCCAAATCTCAAGCTTTATTTTAAAACAAGATTCATTAAAACTATCTGGTATTGAAAGGGCCATAAAATAGTGCATACCCTTTGACTTGGTAATATCAAGACTGGGTCTGTATGCCAAAATCAGAGATAGTGGAAAAGGACCTACTTGTACAAAAATATTTTTAGCAGCTCTTCTTGTAATGGATTAGAAACTGAGGGAGTGTCCAGTAATTGGAAAATAGCTAAACAAGTTGTGGTATATGGTTATATTGGAGGAAGAGTATTGTACCATAAAAATTGAAGAACGGGATGAGTTTGGAAAAATCTGAAAGACTTATATGAACTGATGGAAAGTGAAGTAGAAGGGAGTGGGGGAGAGAATCTGAATCACAAATGTCAGAAAACATTTGTTTACAATTGTTTCTACATATTAAATGAAAAAAAATTTAAGTTAAAAAAACTTATTGGCTAAAAAATAGAGAATGCTGAATGGAACAAACTAGACAAGGAAGAATAAAAAACAATGGAATCCAATAACCCACTGTTCAATAAGCCAGAAAACAAATTACTTAGGAAAATACCCTATTTGATAAAAACAGCTGGGAAAACTAGAAAGCAGTCTGGAAAAAATTAGGCTTAGACTAACACTTATGCCATATTCCATGTGACATTCCAAATGAATCTGTGAACATAATATAAAAAATTTAGAAGAGATCATATGCCTCTCACCACTATGAATTAGGAGACAGTTTAACTAAACAAAGAGATAGAAGCAATAACAAAAGATAAAACAAAAATATGAACCAAAGATAAAATAGATATGTGAAACTAACAAAGCTTTTGTACAAAATGAATACACCCAGGATAATAGGAAAAAACCCTCTGTACCATAATTGTCTTTGGTATACAAGATATATAAGTAATTCTCATATATACATTTACATTTGTGTAGATATATATGCACACATGCATATCTATTAGTATATACAAAATCTATACAAAGTAAAGACAAGGATACCAGGGAGAAACACATGCACACATACCTACACATAATCAAAATAAATACAAGGTAATTTTAGTGAGGAATGGGGGAAAAAAGAGGCACTAGTATCTAGGAGTGTTCCAGGTAAGGTATCATGTTGGATATGGTATATGGGCTGGGATTTAAAGCAAGCCAGGATCTAAGAGGCTTGTGATAAGGTGAGAGTGAATTCTAGACATGAGGGACAGCCTGTGCAAAGGACAGAGAGGACACAGTGTATTTGGCAGGGCCATGGAGTAGAAAGAGGTTAATAATATGTGATTTTTCTTCAAAGGTAGTTTGGAACCATGTTGTGATTGGCTTTAGATCCTAAACCAAAGACTTTATATTTGATCCTAGATACTAGGGGGCCCCTGCAATTCCTTGCGACTTGTGCTTTATGAAAATCACTCTAGATGCTGCACTGAAGATGGCCTGGAAAAGGAAATGAAGGAAGAATGAAACAAACATTAAGCACCTACTGTGTGCTAAGCACTTTTCAAATATTATCTAATTTGATCCTCACAACAACTCTGAGAGAAATAGGTACTATTATTTACTTCATCTTACAGATGAGGGGACTGAGATAAAAAAAAAAGGCTGGGTAATTTACCTGAGGTCACACAACTAGTAAGTGTGATCTTCCTGACTCCAGGCCCAGAGTTCTAATTCACTGTAGCATCTAGCTGGCAAGGAAACCAATGAGGAGACTATTCCAATAATCCAGGCAGATGATGGTAAAGGATTGAACTACAGTGGTGGCCACATGAGGGGAGAGGAGATGGATTCAAGAAATGTGGAGAATGATTTGGAGAATGTAAAAATAGCAAGACTTGGCAAATGACAAGATATGGAGAGAGAGAGAGAGAGAGAGAGAGAGAGAAAGAGAGAGAGAGAGAGAGAGAGAGAGAGAGAGAGAGAGAGAGAGAAAGTCAGAGAAAACTCTGCAAACTTAAGTGACTGAAAGGTCCTCCACAAAAACAGGAAAATTAAAAAAGGTTGGGATAGAGGAGGTAAATGATAAAGAGTTTTATTTTGGACAAACTGAGGGTGTCTTACCTACATGGTAGGGGATATCCTGCTGAAAATGTACAAAAGGTAGTTGGTAATACTAACAGTCACTTATAATCAAGATATATTAATGCAATATATATGTTACCATAAAGTTACATGAAAATCTGGTTTTTCCAAATTGAATCATTTTAAATACAAAAGTTGGTTCATGAAACATTCTATCAACTAGATGTCTTTATTAACTAACCCTCTATGAACTTATATAATAATTAATGCTCATTGTCTGTTGTTTTTAAAAAATAAGTTTGTCATACATCTTTGTATACTCCACAATACTTTGCAGTGCCTTTGTCATAGTAAGTTCTCAATAATTTATCTGCTGAATCAATGAGCTGAATGATGACCCTAAATTACCTCCTAAATTAAACATATTATATTTTTTGTATATTTTAAGAAGTCAATTTTTACTATGTTTTAATTTTGTAAATGTTGGTAATACCTATGTGATTAAATATGGTAACTGTTAACCAGAATACTTTATTTCCTCTTGTTATTGTTCAGTTATTTTCAGTCCTGTCAGACGCTTTGTGACTGTATTTGGGGTTTTCTTGGCAAAAATACTGGAGTGGTTTGCCATTTTTTTCTCCAGCTCATGTTATAGATGAGGAAACCAAGGCAAACAGGGTTAAGAAATCTGCCCAGGGTTACATAGCTAGTTAAGTGTCTGAGGCCAGATTTGAACTCAGGAGAAGATGAGATTTACTAACTCCAGGACTAACCCACTTATCCACCAACTAGCTGCCATTTTCTCTACCACATGAGACAACATATTTTTCACTAAAGGAATTTGATATGAATGTGGTAAGTCCCTGTATAAAGTAAGTCTTTATGCAATGAAAATAACCAATCACAGATGTACCTGTACACAAATTTTTTTCACATTCAATTTTCTAAGTTAGATATCCATGTAGTAGCATTTAACCTGTTCAATTTGAGAGCCTATAACCCTTTCTGATTTGTAGCATACTGATGGGATGCTTTTAGGACTAATACAAAAACAGAGTACCCTAAATGGAACAATTAAGAGAAAATGCAGAAATGAATTTTGGTTGTATAACTCAGACATGTAGGGACAGGTACCAAAGAAAGCTGGTTTAAATAGACTAAATCATTTTTGCAGCAAACAATTAAAAATCAGGAAAGGAAAAAATTTCAAACTTAGACACTATCTGGTACAGTTTTGTACTTGTCACTTAGGCAACTACTCAAAGAAAGTATGAAAAACTCTATCTAGGTTAGGCTATTAGAATATACCAGAACCACTATAAGTTCTCAAATAGTTTGGAATCAGGCAAGAGCAAAAGAGAACAGGGGGTAGGTGGGTAGCTCAGTGGATTAAGAGCCAGCCTAAAGATGGGAGGTCCTAGGTTCAAATGTGGCCTCAGACATTTCCCAGCTGTGTGACCCTGGGCAAGTCACTTAACCTCCATTGCCTAGCCTTTACCACTCTTCTGCCTTGGAACCAATACACAGCATTGATTCCAAGATGGAGGGTAAGGGTTTAAAAAAAAAAGAGAGAGAACAGGAATTTATTGAAATGGCAACAGGAAGCTAAACTATATAAAAAAAAAGTATAGAACACTGAAATGTTGAATACTTCCACTGGTCTCCTTATACACTTTAAAAGCAGAAAAATTCCTGGAAACTGGTAACACCATTCAAATTCTGTTCTTTTTCCCCTTTTAGATGAATCATGTTCTCTAAAACAATA
Organism: Monodelphis domestica; assembly: GCF_027887165.1. Lineage (NCBI taxonomy): Eukaryota > Metazoa > Chordata > Mammalia > Didelphimorphia > Didelphidae > Monodelphis > Monodelphis domestica. The sequence continues at coordinate 31,223,521 of NC_077231.1, read as the reverse complement.
GACTGGTAGCAATCAAATCTAGAGTCTTTGTATGTAATTTCATGAGCATTAGTCCACCAAAAAGTTTAAATGTTTTTAATTTAAGCAGTTTACCGAATAAAAACAAAAACAAAACCTCTGAAAAAAATCTATCTCAAACTTCAGGATTAATGATATACCCAGTAGAGGACATCTGCATCATCATCCCAGAGTGACAATTATGAAGGTTCTGACAAGTTCTAGGGAAGATCTATTTTACAGTTCTATCTAGAGACTAACCACATAGTACTATGGATAAACCCACTAATTACAATTATTTATTTGGCAGTGTCCCAGTTCACTCTAACTGAATTTTACTGGCTCCAAACAAAGATCTGAAAAACTAGAGGACTCTTATTTTGCTTGTCTAGAACTTAAATGAGTTTGGTTTGAAAGTAGGATAGCAGGTTATATTAGTACCAGAATTGTTATGAAAAATAAGTTCAGATGAAGTGTAAGGAAAAAGAGGAAAAAATAATCTGGCTCATCAGCACAATACCCCAGTGTCACCCATGTTTGATAAAGTCTGATTGAATATTGGCAAAGCATTCAAGAATCAAAACGAATAATATGGAACATAAGTACTGTCCTTAACAAATCATGCAGATTTTACAAAATAGTACATTTCAATTTCAAGATAGAATTTTGCTATATTCTAATCTAAAGAACTAAGGCCTTGAAAACATTTAAAGTTTCAGCATATGTCTACTTTTGCTATCATGTCCTGATATAAGTGGAAAATCTGCCCTTCATGCAGATGCTAGGAGGTAATTTCATTCCCCAAAGGAAAGAAGGTATAGTTCAGTTGAGAAAACTGGGGTAAGAGCTGGTAAGACATTTCTACTTCCAGAAAGGCCCAGGTCATAAGCCCATTAAGTTATTTTTCATTAGGAATCTCTACAGTTGGAATTCAGTAGTTGATGTCCAGCAAGGAAAAAAGCAGAATTTGGGAGAAAAGAGAAACTTTTAAAGTCTATCTAGGAAAGGGATGGAAATAATCATACACATAGGCACATAGTCTACCAGCTTTACAAACATTATCTCATTTGATCCTCACAACAACTCTAGGAGGGCAGGTACTGTTATTATCCCTTTTTGAGGCAACAAAAGCAGATAGAGGTTAAGTGATTTGCTAGTCACTTAAGTCACACAGCTAGTAAGTGTCTTGAGGCTGATTTTGAAGTCAGGTATTCCTAATTATACACTGTGCTTCCTAGCTGTTTCAAATATAATATAAAAATAATTCAAAATAACTTCAAAAGAATGAAAAGATTTAGATACAACAATTGCTACCCAATAGAGAAAAAGCCTACAAAATGAATTCATGATAGTATATGTTCTAATAAAACTCAGTTTTGGGATGGAGATGTCTCTTGTAAATGATCAGCACAAATATAAAAGGGGATAAAAAACAGCACCTACTTCTCAGGGTTGTTCTAAGGATCAAGTAGCATAATGGAGATACCATACACATATTAGGGGAACATGGAAAAATTTCCCTGACAGATTTATGGATAAGGGAAGAATTTATGACCAATTAAGATAAAGAGAACTTACAGAAAATTAAATGGATAATTTTGATTACATACAATTAAAAAGTTTCTGTACAAATAAAACCAATGCAACCAAGATTAGAAGGGAAACAAGAAATTAGGAAAAAAATTTTATATCCGGTGTCTCTGAAAAAGGTCCAATCTCTCAAATATATAGAGAACCAACTCAAATTTATAGTACTACAAATCATTCCCCAATTGATAAATGGTCAAAGGATATGAACAGGCAATTCTCAGAAGAAGAAATCAAAACTATCTAGAGTGATATGAAAAAATTCTCCAAATTCCTACTGATTATGGAGAAATGCAAATTAAAACAATTCTGAGATATTACCTCATACCTATCAGATTGGCTAATATGACTAAAAAGGAAAATGATAAATATTGGAGAGGATGTGGGAAAATTGGGACACTAATACACTGTGGGTAGAACTGTGAATTGATAATCACTCTGGAGAGCAATATGGAACCAGGCCTAAAGGGGTATAAAACTATGCATGTTTTTTAACCCAGCAATACCACCCCTGAGTCAATACCCCCAAAGAGATCAGAGATTATGAAAAAGGATATACCTGTTCAAAAATATTTTTTGCAGCTCTTTTTGTAATGGCAAAGAATTGGAAACTGAGGAGATGTCCATTAATTGGAGAATGACTGAACAAACTGTGGTATATGGTTGTAATGGAATACTATTGTGCCATAAAAAATGATGGAACAGGATGAGTTCAGAAAAACCTAGAAAGACTTACATAAACTCATACATACATACATACAGGAGAACATACAGTAACAGGAATATTGTATGATGATTAGCTGTGAAAGACTAAACTATGCAGACCTTTGATTCAGCAAGACCATCTTGGGATCTGTATCCTAAGCAAATTTCCTAGATATCCACAAAGGACTCATGGCCTCATGATGAAAAATGATATCCACAGTCAAGGAAGGAACTGTTGGAGAATGATTACAGATCAAAGCAGATGATGACTACAGATCTTCCACTTTATCTCTGTGAATTTTTTATTGCATGTGTGATCTGTATCTTCTTTCATGGCATGAACAATATGGAAATATGTATTGCATGAAAGCACTTGGTACTATCTATATCAGATTATTTATCACTGGAAGGGAGGGGAGAAGAATCTGAATTTTAAAATGTCAGAAATTAGTTGCCAAAAAATTGTGTCTGTGTAATTGAAAAAAAAAAGGAAAAAAATATAAATTAGGTAGCACGTATAAAGCACTTTTCCTCTGGCACTTAACTGTGTGACCCTGGATGAGTTACTTAACCTAGGTCAGCTTCAGTTTTGGAAGCTGTTAAATGAGGATACTGATAGCACCTTATACAGATATACTGAGGACCAAATGAGAAAACATGCAAAATATTTTGTAAACCTTAAAATGTTAGCTATTACATAAAGCAAAAAAACACTAAAATTATCTTCTGTGCTAGAATTCCTTGCCTTTGTTAAAGGGTTAATAATACATTCCTTTCTCAGAAAGTGTTATACAGCATATACATTAAAAGTTATAAAAATGAACTTTGTAACAATCTTTGACTTAAGTAGAAGCCCCTTAAATGTTCCAAAATAAAGTAAGAAATCATTGTTTTAGGCAGTACTAAAGGAAAGAGACACAAATTCAGAAGCAAGGAAAAAATTCCAAACAACAAAGCAAATAAAAGAAAAGGGAAAGAAGTTAAATAAGAACATTGAACAGAGAAAACTACTCTCTCAATACAAAGCTCCATGGATAAAATGCTGGGAGAAGTCACAATAAAAACCAGAACATGCAAACCAACATAATATATTTAATTGTAAAATATAATTTTATTTTTTGCATCAAGGTCATTTCACATCTTCAAATTTTTTTAGAAATGACATTTAGTTCAAAGGAGGAGTTATTCCTCACCATTTTTGTTGCTTATTGTTTGCTCTTTCATTCCCACTGGGTCTAGGGAAATGTTTCATTTTATTTTCCTTATTGTCCATTTCTCTTCCTGGTTCTCCTTCTGTAGGCACCTTAATCTGAGAAAGTGTCTATGAATCCCAGGCCTGGAAAAAAGACCCTGGGAGGTCATTAATCCATCTTCCTGCTTTCCTCATAGAATCTCATGTAAACAAAGTCAGATTTATGAGAATTTATTAAGAGAAAGTACATCTTTCTTCTGCCCTTCTACATTATTTAAAATTGCATTTTAAATCCTTTCATTCATAATTTGCAACTTTGAGAAAAGTAAAACTTAAAAAAGCATATTAAAATTGTTTTTATCAACTAAAATACTCAAATATAAATTTAATGATCTTAAATGAACTCTCATGAAACCTATTGCCAGGATTTTTTAAATGGAAGAGCAGACCTGGTTCAACTGCAAAACTAATCATCTTTAGCATATTGTATGATAAACTTAGAAAATTGCATTAATAAGTTCTAAACTTGTTAGTGGAAACAGCTAGGTAGGAAAGTGGCTAGAGGACTGGGCCTGAAATCAGGAAAACCTGCATTCAAAGCTGATCTCAGACATGAGTTGTGTGACTCAGGGCAAGTTATCTAACCTCTCTGTTTCTTATAAATCTAAAATGGGGATAGTAAAAGCTACTTCACAGGGTTGTTATAAAGATCAAAAGAAATAATATTGGTAAAATATGGTAAGCATAGTAATGCTTAATAAATGCTTGCCTCTTCCCCTTTCCCTAAACAAAATGCTCTCTTTTGTGAAGCTTCACTTTTCTACAATTCAGTTTTCTAATCTGTAATGAGAGGGCTGGGTGAGATAATCTCTAAAGTCTTGACTAGGTCTAGTATTTTTTTCTACCCATTTTTGGAGAATGAGTTTCACTGCTGAATTCTTTTATTTATTCTTATGAAAGTTTCCAGAATAGAAATGATCTAGTGACAAGAAACTTTAGCATATTTTGTGAAGAGGAACATATATTGATTGTTTAACTAACGAGGCATATGCAAGAAAAAACTATGCAAAAGCTGTGGGTGATGTGTTTTAGAGGTAGGTTCAGAAATTTCAGTCACTGAAATTTATGCTGTCCCAAAATGAAAAATCAATTAGCCTGCTACAAGAAGGAATAATTTCAAATGGGTGATGGTTAAAGAAAATTGAGAAATCATTTTAATGAAATGTTTAAAAAAGATTGTGTCTCCAAAGTCAGTGTCAAATTACCTGAAAAACCCAAACCAAAAAAATATAAATAATATCAACTTTTTACTTCAGCTTTACTATCTTTTAAGAAATTTAAGAATTATCTGTCCTACCTGGCCCACTTCCTGGCAATTTTTTGAAGAGTACTGCATATTTTGTAGATGTAAGTGGCTTTGATTTTTGTTTTTTTTCCCCTCCACCTAAAACTTCCTTGCAAGAAGGCCCCTCCTTATCAGAATTGGATAGGTTACTTTACCTCTGGCTCCCTCCCACTGCAGCCAAGGAAAAATTTAGTCTTGACATGCTTTGAACAATAACTTGTGAGAATTTCAGAGCAGCTGTGCACAGACAGAGCCAAGGACTTCACTTGAGGCAAAGTTATAGCTTAAGACCTAGTTTTTTTAACCCCACAATTTTCCGTGTGTTTACTGTGAGGAAGAGAAGATATAGTAACAGGAGCTACCAAGTTTAAAAGCCATGATAAACAAAGTTTCTTAAAAATCACAACACTGAAATCACTTCGGGGGTGTGAACTCTGATCTAGTAGAAGTTTAAGAAATGAGCAGTATTATACTCTCTTCATAGTTTCAATGGGTATGTATTATTAGCACCAGAAACTTAAGCCCAAGTCAAACCATCATATCTTGAGATGAGGGGATAAAATGAGGTACATTTTTCTTGCTCCTTGGGTATTTTTGGAATTGCTGCTAGTAATATCCAGTAACTAACTCTAGTAATAACGTGAGATACCAGACCCCAAATAAACAATTAGAAAACTATGCCATTTATTATAATGGCAATTTCCTATAAAAGGGGTAAAAAGCTTCAACAAGTGTTGTTGAATATAGTTGTTTAGATATACTTTATTGGCAATAGTAAAAAAGGAATTGTAAAGAAAAATCTCAGTAATAGCAAAGAGACAAACGAATTGGCTGCATTGTTCCACTGAACTGTTGAAAGGTATTGAAAAAAACTTGAAAGAATCTTTCTGGGTTCAAACTGCTTTTAAGAACAAACCAATAATACTATAGTTACTCTCAAACATTTTTTATCGAAGTTATGGTTTGCAATGAACCTCATTTACCATTTAAATCCTCCTTGCATAAGAAAAAAATGTTTGGGGGACAGCTAAATGGCTCAGTGTATAGAGAATCAGGCCTGGGGATGGGAGGTCCTGGGTTCAACTGTGGCCTCAGACACTTTATAGTTGTATGATCCTGGACAAGTCACTAAACCCTGGTCTGCCTTGCCCTTAGGGAAAAAAGTCTGATTTCCATTAATGTTGACCTTAACTAGGACTTTATGCTATTTTTAGCCTAGTTATAATAAAGAGAAAAATTAATTTTCAGTTTCTTTATTTTTGGTGAAATCGGTTATCTGCTTGCATTTACTACCTTTTCCTAAATCCATAATTCCTTTACAGGATTCAGAGGTATGATGGTATACTGCAGAAGTGTCAAAACAATCAGCAGCATGGGATCCAGAAGTCCCTAGTGCCACTGGAACCAGATTAAAATGAAGTTCCTTTCTGATTTCAATGTGTTGCTGTATTGATGAAAAGAGAAATACATAAATGGGTGATTTTATAAGTCAATATGGAGCCAATAGGTATCCTTATATACAATTTAGTAGCCCTCCTTTATATTGGAGTTTTGATAACACTGTTATAGTTTGACAGAGCTGGACATAGGTTTAAGTCTCACTTCTTACACATACAAGTTGTGTGACCTGAGGAAATCATTTAACCAAGGCTCTGGGCAATTCTTGGGAAAGAATGCATGAATGAGTGGAGGCAGTTTTTCTCATCTGGGAGATATATCAATAAAATCAAAGATCCAGTTCCTATCCTTAATCTCCAAATATTTCCCCATTTAACAACTCCTTGAAGATTATTAGTGAATGAGGTTTAAATTTCACAAAACAAATGCATTTGGAGCTTTCCTTGTGTTTAGTTGGATAATCTTATGCCTACCCAGGAATTATGGCACTTTTTTTTTAAGCCAGTCAAGGAAGATGGCACACTCACAAATTCACACTTGTTAGGACAAAACCTTCAGGGGCACCAATACCCTCCCAAAGTAGAAAATTAACTTCTAAATAGGTAAAAAAGGGTGGTGGTGGTGGTGAGGGTGGCCAGGGATTAGGGAAAGGTTTGGGATATAAAGAAAATATAAAACAATTCAAATCAACATAACCTTTCCTCACGAGCCCCACCTAGGACAGTTCACATTCCATTTCTAGATCAGTGGAATGAGCAGGGACAAATGAAGTTTATTCTCATCCTAGCAGGTCATCCAAATCTTGGATTCACTGCTTATCTCCTCCTTTATACATACTATCTTCCAACTCCTCCCCAATTAAGTCCACGCCTTCACACACCCGCCCGCCCACTCCCCTACCATCTTCCAACTTCTCTTCAGGACCAAAGGCTTCCATGCCCTGCACTTGGCCATCTCCCCTCTTAGACCCGAATCCTGACCATCCAGTCACATCCTATAACTTCTGGGTCTCCCAAACCCCACCCATGTCCCCCTTCCCACCGTCAAAAACTTTGTGCCCTAGAACCACACTTCCTCTCTGCCTGGATGCTATGGAAAGTGCCCGCACCCGAACAGCCCTGCAGCCCCGCTCTTTGCCATCTCTTTCTCTCCATCCCTCCGGCCCACCCAACGCAGACTCCTAACTCCTTGGAGCCTTCCCTCTGGTCCCCCGACACCAGATCCCCAACTCCTTGCCAATCCCGGACCGTCTCCCTTTTTCTGACTGGTAGCTCTACCCACATTCCATGACCCCTCCACAAACTGGATTCCCCTTTTCTCTGGGGTCGCCCCGGCCGGCGTACGAGGGGGGGGCACTTTGTGACCCACTTCTCCCCTCACTTCAGGCCCCTGGCCCCGCCCCCCACGGAGGGAAGGCGGGGGAGGCATCCCGCTTCAGCCAAAAGGCCGCTTCCCATTGGTCGGCACCACCGCCAATACCCACTACCCCGGCGCCCATTGGCTAGTCCTCGTCCATTTCCCCACCCCCACTCTTTAGACAGGGCCCGGCCACCGCCTCAGCGCCCCCCCAGTCCACCACAGACTTTACTCGGAGATCCCAGCCTAGAGCAGCAGGACTAGCTCGGGGGTAGGGGGACAGAGAGATCGAGGTTCCGCTCTGGCGGGCAATACCAGAACTCACCTGCCAAGAGCTCCGCCACCTACCGCGCTCAGCGGCCGCGTTCTCTCCCTGGGCTCTTCTCCCACCTCAGCGGAGCAGACACTTTACTCCCGTCCGGCCTGGCGCATTCACCTCTCGCGAGATGTCCCCAGGGTTGGGAGGGTTGGGGTGGGGGGAGGGAAGGGCGGGGTCTGCGGGGGCTGCCCCGGGGAGCCGCCGGAGGGGCGGGGCCTCGGGTAGGGCGGAGCGCGGACGCCTAGCACGTGCTGGGCTGCTTGGGAAGAACTCTATAAAAAAGGGGCCTGCGCCCGGGGAGGTATGGATTTCTGCGATCCCGGGGGAGAGTCGGTGGTTCCGAGGAATGCGCTGCTAGAGGAGGGAGAGGAACGTATTCCGAGTTACCACAATCCCATAAAGTGCCTGGGCGCATTTTTCTCTCCATTTTAAGGAGGCCGCCGCTGTCAGGAGCGAAGTATCCTAAGGGCTTGGGGGGGGGGGGGGCTTTAAACATGGGGGCATCTGGGTAGCTCAGTGCATTGAAAGCCAGGGCCGGGGTCATTGGTGGCCTCAGACACTTCCAAAGTTCTCTGACGACGGAGCCAACCCCTTCCCTTTCGCTTCAGCCCAAAGCTGTCTCCAAAATTCCTGACCCGCATTTTGAATTGAGTATCCAGATATCCGGTCAGAACCGGAACGCCGAAGCCTGCCCGCTAAACTTTCTTCCCCTAGAACTTGCCCCCTGATTTCGTGAGGATGTCCCCAACGTCCCTGTCACCTAGGCTTAAAAACCTCAATGTCGGAGGATGCTCCCGCCCTCCCCCTGCACTTCCCACATGGTTGAGGAAGGTCCCCTTTTCCCTATTCCTCTAGTTCTTGCCCCTTCCAATTCATCCTCCCTTCCGCTGCCAAATTAATCTTTCTAAAGCACAGCTCCGAATGTCATTCCTCCGCACCCAAGTTGTCCCCCGAAAATTTCCTAGCGGGGCATCGATGAGCCAGGGACCCGCACATGAGAGGGGTTTAAAAATGTCGATGGAATTGGATTGAGCCCCTTTTCATCTCTATGCACGCTGAGGTCACAAACCGGACCACAAAACCAGCTTTTCTGAGCCCTAATCTCATGTTTTCCCCACTTCATTAAGCTATTGGGGTGGCATTCTGGATGTCCCTACCCTTCTGTCTCTTCCTTTGGGCAGTGTTTAGTCTGTACTCCCAAAGATGGGCACTTTTAATAAAATGCTTTCCAAGTAAGGAAACGATAATTTTTTTTAAAACCTCATCTTCTTAGAACTGCTAAAACAGAAGAGTCATAAAGACTAGACAATTGGGATTCAGTGACTTGCTCAAGGTCACACAGCTAGGAAGTATCTGAGGCCATATTTGAACCCAAGTCCTCCCAACTCCAGGCCTGGCTCTCCCTGTATTCGACTGTGCTATGTACAGTTTTTCAGGCTCAAATGAAAGTATTATTGTTGTTGTTAAGTTATTTCAGTCATATCTGACTCTTCCTGACCCCATTTGGGATTTTCTTGGTAAAAATACTGGAGTGGTTTGCCATTTCCTTCTTAGCCCATTTTACAGATGAAGAAAGTGATGAAAATAAGGTTAGGTGACTTGCCCAGGGTCACTCTAGTAAGCTAGCGAGTGTCTTGGGGCCAAATTTGAACTCAGGAAGAGTCCTAAAGCTAGGAAGTAAGTGTGAGGACTGATTAGAACCCAGGTGCTACTGACTCTGGGCCTCTGGTTTCTCTTTGGCTGCCATTTGCTTAGAGATTGTTAGTTGACCTTATGGGTGTGATTATAATGGTCAAGGGGGAGAGAGAAGGGTTCAAAAATCTTTCTTCCAAAAGAAGAGGGCTCAGAACAGAAAGCTAGACAAGAGGAGCTGGCCTGCTCCACCCTCTGTGGCCTCCTCTACCCTCAATACAATGCAACTATTTCTGGGCTGGAACCCCAGCTCCCCGACCAACTGCAAAATCTGAGGGCAGGAAGAACAAGTCTGACTGACATCCTGTGGGAAGGGAAGGAGGCTGACAAAGGTGGAGAAGAGGCCAAGTACCCCCAGCCCTTTGGGGTCTCCAGCCACCCTGCCTGGGCAGGATACTTCCAAGGAAGGTTGTCTCCTTCCCAGCCCCTCGAGGGAAACCCGATGGGAGGCCTCCCAGGCTCCGGAATGCCTCCTCCTTTAGGCAGGAACCCCTTGCCAAAGCAAACAATCCCTGCTCTGCGATTGTGCTCTAACTGGGGTGGGGGAGAACAAAGCTCTCTTTCTTTGCTTCCCCAACTCCGTGGCTCCAGCCAAAGGCACTGTTTACACAATCTTCCCTGGTGAAGGATTTGTTCCCTTCTCAGGCTTGCAGCTGGAAGAGCCCCGCTCCTTCCCAGCTTGCTCCTCCCCGTCGGCCCCCCAGGCCCTGAATTTCTGAGCCCTAAGGTGACAGCGCCTTTAGGACTCACTCTGGTTGCCTGGGGCCTTGAGCAGATGGGTGGCAGACCCAGGGTGGCTTGGGGGGCTGCCCAAGAGGAGGGAGGACTGGAGAAATCTGTCCGTCTCCTTTGCTCCCATTCCAACTTCTTTCAGCACTCCGTCTTTCTTCGAGGTTCTCTGAAATCAGTGAATCCTGGGGCAAACGCTAAGCCTTTTCTTTTTGGAAAATGTTATGGTGGGTAGAAGGAAATGAAGGCTTTCTAGAAAGCCCCTGTGTGTGTGTGTGGGGGGGGGGAGTGTATTTAATTTAGCATTAGTTTTCTAATTTGATTTATGCCAAGACCCCCTTGACATCTCCTGCACCTGCCCCCCCCCCCCTTTTTCACAACCCCCCTGGTCTAGAGCCTGACCATCTACCCTACTAGAATAGCTTCTGTCTCTAATGTCTACCGTAACAGTCGGAAGACAGCTCAGCTGACACATTCTGTAGTCTTAAGACACGGGTCTGATGGCTCGAGAAGACTCTCTTTTCCTCCTGGGATAAAGGACTGACTGGCCTTCTGTTTGGCCCTTCGACGCTTCCAGGCTGATTGTACCTTGATCTGCAGGCACGTGGGACTACCTGTTCTTCTTACATACTACTTCCTGTGCCTGGGATGTTCTCCTTCCGGCCTCTATCTCCTGGCACCCCTGGCTCCAGGGCTACCTCCTCTTCCTATTGTTGGTGCCTCTGCCCATCGATGGCCATTTATATGTGTGTGTGGAGTGCTGGGCCTGGAATCCAGAAGACTGAAGTTCAAATCTGACCTCAGACACTATCTGGGTGACCCTAGGCAAGTCACTTAAGTCTGACTCGGTTTCATCATCTGTCATATGAGGCTGATGATAGTACCTACCCTGCCAGAGTTGGTGTGAGGATTCAGTGAGAGATCTGTTCAGTTTCAGAAAGAACTGGGAAGACCTGTGAACTGATGCAGAGTGAAATAAGCAGAACCAAGAGAGACGATATAGTAACTGCAATAGCGTGGGATGATCAAATGGGATACACTTGGCTACTAAGAGACTTATGACAAAATGCTATCCACTCCCAGACAAGGAACTGCTGGCGTTGGAATGCAGAAGAAAACGCACCAAGAAAAAGAAAGAGAACTTTGTTCTCCCCCACCCCAGTAAGAGCACAATCATGGAGCAGATTTATCACTTGCTGATTTGGGTATATGTTTGAGCGTTGGGTTTTATAAGATTATTCATTTACAAAAATGAATAATAAAAAAGAAATGAGATATCTGCAAAGGGAACCAGCTAAATGTTATTGAGTCTATCAGTGGAACCAGAAGTCCTCCACGGCAGCCCGCCTGTTCTGGTCTTCCCGGCCTCCACTCTTGTAGCCTCCCTTAAAATTGGATCTCCACTGGCTGTTTTTGCTGTTGCTAAGGGAGCACTGAGCTCATGGTTACTCTTTGAGATGGTGTTTTGGAAATTCTGTCACTGCTCAGCTGCTGGGAGATGCTGATGGAAAAGCAGTAGGGGGCCTGGAGGGGCTGCAAGGAGAGGAGACAGGAGGCTGACCTTGGCTCCACGCACGTGCTCTCCTCCCTTCCCCCCAATAGGGTCTGCAGCAGTGGTTTCTCTGAAAGCAGCCCCAGTTCCTGGAATGCTTCTATGCTTACTGGTTATAAATATCCATGATGGGGGGCAGAGCTGGGCTGACTCAGGAAGGAGCAAGACTCCCAAGTTTACTGGGTTTAGGAAGGGAGAGGAAGCCCTAAACTCGTCAACTACTTAGCAACACAGGCAAAAAGAAAACTTAGCAGTGGACCAAAATGAACCTGGCAGTAGGTCAAGAAAGTTTAAAAAAAAGTTGCATCTACTTCACTAAGGAATTGTAAAGGATATTTAGCTTAAGAAAGACCATCCTCATTTTCCCTTGTGAGCCCACCTTCCCCTTTGCCTTCTCTCTCTCTGTCACAGGGCTGGGTCAGATGCAAAAGTGTCAGAAAACAGAAGGTAGGATGTCAGCCATCTCTCTAAGGTCTAATGATTAGAGGGTGTGATGGCTACAGTATTCCACTTGGGGTCAGGAAGACTTGAAAAAATCATTCTTTAAATTCTTTCCTTACATTTATTACTTAACCGTTCTCAGAGTTCTCCAATTTTTCATCTTAAAATGCTCTTCTCAAAGCAACTGGGACCCAAACTAGGAGTGTTGATCCTGAGAATTCTCCTTATCCCAGGAATCTTGAAACGTCCTGAAACTCCCAAGTATACTCCCAGACAGAGAGAGCTGGAACTGATTCCTCCAGCTCCTCCTGTTTAGTATTTAGATGATTTTCAGTTGTTAGCTACTTTTTAAAAAAAACCCTCTCCCTCTAAGTATCAATTCTTTTTAAACATCTTACCTTCTGTCTTGGAATCCATGCTAAGTTCCAAAGCAGAAGAGCAGTGAGGGCTAGGCAGTGGGGGTTAAGTGACTTGCCCAGGGTCACCCAGCTAGCAAGTATCTGAGGACACATTTGAACCCAGGATCTCCTGTCTCCTCTCTACCCACTGTGCTACCTAGCTGCCCCTCTGTCATCTACTTTCAAATAGGATGGCAGAAGAAACATTCATTTAATCAGAAACTTACATGGGTTCTGAACTGTTCCAGGCCCAAATGGTATTTGGTTTTATGATCTGGGAATAGCCTGCTTTCATCTCTATTCCAATGCTCTGAGGTCCCGGGACCATTAATACAATTACAAAATTAAAAATTAGACTGTAGAGCTAGATGAGAATTCTAAAAAATTATCTAATCCAGAAGTGTTAACTGTCTAAACTCCAGAATGGGCTCCAATCAGACCAAAATGGGGAAAGTTTAACAAAATAAGTAAAAATACAATCTAACACAGATAATTGCAATTTGTGGTTTTCTAAGTCAATACGTGGCTTCTATTTGAGTTGGTCATCACCAATCTAGTCCAACCTTTAAAGATGTGAGGGGGCAGTTAAATGGTTCAGTAGATAGAAAGCCAGGCCTGGAGATGGGAGATCCTAGGTTCAAATACGTCCAAGTTGTTTGACCCTAGGCAAGTCACTTAAGCCCAACTGCCTAGCCCTTCCTATTCTTTTGCCTTGGAACCAATACTTAGTATTGATTCTAAGCCAGAAAGTAAGGGTTTAAAAAAAAAAAAGAGGTGGAAACTGAGGCCCAGAAAGATTAAATAGCCTTCCCAAGGTCTCCTAATAAATGCTAACCCAGGATTTGAACCCAGGCTTTCTAATTTCCACTTCAGTGCCCTTCCTAGGATCAACTTTACCTTCTCCTAAAGTAAAAAAAAATGTGGTTTCTTTTTCCAAAGACAAAAAAGCTACTATTGCTCAGTTATAGTGATGAAATGAAATCTGGATTCTGAAGTGAAAGTTGCAGAAAGGCCATCCCATAATAATTGCAAAATAAATGAAGGGGATGGGAGGGCTCCTACTGAGGTCTCCTTTCTTCATTTGGGGGATCCCCCTTAATACTCACTTTACAGGTAAGAAAATTGAGGTCCAAAATACTGACACGCCTAAGTCAATAAGGGGCAAATAATTCCAAAAAGTACAAAATATTTCCATCATCTAACATCTCACAAAATTGTAGATTAAAACACGAGGATATCTAGCTCCAAGAGGTGGTTCCCTGCTTACCAGACAGTGTGGCAGTGAAGCCTATTCTCGGGGTCTCTTAACCCTCAGACAATTCCTAGGGCAAGGCTTTGAGGACAAGTCAGAAAGCATAACAGCACTATACCGTGGACCATGGTTAAAGAGGGGGCCCAGGAAAACCTGGGGGCAAGTACAGTTAACCTCCAATTTAATTCCTAGGCTAGAAGAGCTTTCCTTTTCAGCCTCAATCCACCAACCACTGGGCCTGCCAATAGGTATCCCGTGGGCCCAGGTGCCAAGAGGATTGGGGTTGTCCTGGATCCTCCTGAAGGAATTCACTTCTTGCAACACCATCTCATCATCTACCTCAGGGAAAAATAAAGAGCCTGTACGTTCCTAGTACTGTCCCAGTCAGGGAAAGAATGCATGTGGATATAAAAAAGAACGAAAGGGGCGAGAAAACAGGAGAGGTCAAAAGCGACCCTGGCACCAGAATATGGCAGAGACTAAGTAGACGGTAACTCCCACGCGGGGAAAGCTTTCCCTTGGGCACCCAGAGAGAACTTCTCATACCAGCGGCTTAAAGGGAGATTGTTGGAGTGAGGCCAGGGCCTATTCTACTGGAAACCACTTTTTAAGGTTCTAGATCAACATTAGGCTTGAGTTGACTAGGAAGTACTGGGGACAATACCTTGTAGCCCTAAGTGGTGAATGGCCCAAGATTGGTTCACCCTGTGTACAGGGAAGGAAAGAGACTGGCTCCATCTAAAACTTCTGTCTATTGTCTAGCACATAATGCTCATTGAATCAAACTGGATTAAGCAGCCCCTCTTCCTTCATGTTTTAATTTCTCCCTTAATCTTATAGGAAGTAATTTCTCCTATTTTGGCCTCCATTTCCCCTCCTTCATGATTCGGAAGGACTTTTGCTCTTTCTCACCCTTGCCTATACACCTCATTTAGGGAAACGAAACAGCAATAGCAAGGGATCCTCAGGATTGTGCAAAAGCTTTACGAAACAGAGCAAAGTGGTAGATTCCAGAGCACAAAGAGGATCCTTAGACCTGGTTTGGCCATCAGTGAGTTGTGATTCTAGCTGTTATTTCCTCTGTTGGACCTCAGTTTTCTTAGCTGTTAAATGGGAATGGGTAGGTAACTCATTCAGGAAGCCTCTATGCATGCTGCTCTGTGGGTGATGTTGGGGCTGTAGCAGACAGGTTAAGTGGGAAGTGACCAGAATGCTGCTGTGACAGTTCAAATAATGAGAGCCTCCACAAGATTAAGGCAGAAAGAATGGAAAGGTACCATAAACCGATGTTTTAAAGACAATGGCTTAAGCATCCAAGGCGAGTAACAAACAGTGTTAACAAATATAAAAAAGTATAATCTCTAAAATTTGGCTTCATTTTCCTGAGACAGAGAAGGGATCCAGGAGAGGCAAAAGCCCAGGAGCATTTGACGCCAGGATTGAAGCCCACCCTTTTTCACCATCACCATCACCATCCTCCAACTTCTCAATAAGGCCCTATTCAATCAAAAAATGGCAGAGAAGAAGCATACACAGGAGACCCAAGAAACAGCTTATTAATACAGTATTTATTTGTCTTCCCACAGCTTTCCCCAGGGCTGCCTGGGGAGATGGAGGGGGAGGTACACACTGGCTGGACAAGACACAGAAGGACCAGGAGAAGGAGGAACGTTCAGAAACGTTGACGGGTAGAAATGGCTCCGTCACAGTGCGAAGAGGATGAGGAAGGCCACCATCAGGCAAAAGAGCCCCATGGCCTCAGACAGGGCAAAGCCCAGGATGGCGTAGGAGAAGAGCTGCTGCTTCAGGGAGGGATTCCTAGGAGAAGGAAAGGTAGGTGAGTCTAATTTCCTGCCACAAAAGGGAGAGTAAAAATATCAGTAGGACAGGGGTGGAGAAACATGTTTTGACACTTCTCTCCAATCAATCCTGATTGGTCTTGCCATGTGGGCAAGTCTTAACCAGTTATCGCCTCCAGATACCAGGGCATCCACTGCTCTGCAGAGATTTAATGGAAATTTGAGCCAATCTATGGTTTATCAGCAGTTTCTTATCCAAAATTTATCACCTCAAAAAGGGGAAAGAAAATCCACTATGCCGATCTGGCTCTATTCAGCACTGAGCAGAACTTAGTAGCCAGGCCCACAATAAGCCCTTCCGAATGGAATAGACTATGTAGTTAAGAGGATCAGTGGATAAGGAGGCCTTCCTTCAATTCAAATATGGTCAGAACAGAAGGACCGTACATCCCTGACAAAAGGGGATCATTCTAGTTTGAAGGTGAAGAAATAGTTGGGAAGAGAGGAATGAAATGAGGAACAATATAATCCCAGTTTCGGTGATGCTCCTCATCAATCCTAGTTTGCTCAATTCTGGTCATCAGGGAGGTTCTGACTGGCACATCAACACCGGCTTGTATTCTTGTCTTGTAACTATGCCCAGGACAACCAGGGCTCCTTTGTAAAAATCCAGGAAAATAACCCTATGGCCCCACTGGTATTAAAAGAACGTACTCATCTCTGGAGGGTTAATTTAGTTTTAACAGTGAGTTGCCAAAAGTCTATAGGGAGCAGATAGTCTCTGAAACCCAGTGCCAGCAGGCATGCTGAAGTGGCAATAAGGTATCCCCTGGGTTGTGGGATAGCAACAATGAAAGGTAATTTGGAAGCTACTGCCTGGGGAAAACGGGAAGCCAGAGGTGGTCCTAAGGAATAAGACGAGGATCCACAGAACCAAACTTTGCTCCTGTTTCAGATAACGTGTCTACTCAGAAAGTGTCAGCTAAGTTCATCCTCTTAACCCCATATTAACCAATGAGGGGTTTGACACTACTCTTCTACTCTTCCACCCCCATCTTACCTGGCATAACCAATGATGAGACTTCCAAATACAGTCCCAATCCCAGCTCCAGAGCCAGCCACTCCCACAGTGGCAGCTCCAGCCCCAATGAACTTGGCTGCTGTGTCAACGTCCCTTGAGACGGTGCTAGTTTGGAATCCACATCTGGGAATGAGGGAGGTCAGGGGACCCGGTGCTGCCAAGATGCTAAGGTTCTATGAGACAAAGAAATAGGCTGTAGGGGAAGGCACCTTGAAAGACATCACAAGTTTTGGCACCGTGGTCTGCCCTACCAGGCAAAACTGTAAGACATCCTTCATACAACCAGAAAGTTCTGCTATGTGGATAAGCAAAGCAGAGGAAGGAAGACCTGAATACGTTCATGTACGGTCAACTACCTGAGCATTAGGATGTCTGGGAGCTTGAGTAAAGTTTGGTGCCCCAGGACTAGGTGTCTCCTAAAAACCCGAGAGCTATGATTTCCCCATTGCAGTCTAGGCTGGGACAAGGAGGCTCTCAGTATTACACATGGGCAGTCTTTTATGTTCTAGAGCAGGGGTTTAAAACCCTTTGGCAGTCTAGTGAAGCTTATGGACCCCTTCTCAGACTCATATTTTAAACAAAATGCATAGGATTACAAAGGAAAATAATGATATTGATAGTTATCAAAATTAAAAAGAAAGAAGTTCATGGACCCCAGATTAAGAATCCCTTGTCTAAAAAGTGGACAGGATTTACCACCGCCATCTCAACCTTCATTTAAAACCAGCGGCTCTCCCAACACCCCCAATACGGAAGTTCCACTAATCTGGGTTGGTATCAGGATGCCCCCTGCTGGCCCAAGCAAGTAAGCACTCTTCCCTCTGCTGACCCCCTAGTCAAAGCACAAACTCATGGTCAAGTTACCTCATCTGTCCGAACCTCTGGCCGTCTCAGCACCACTGCAGATACTGGTCGACTCAGCAGCTGAGAGCTGCTCCTCACCTGGCAGAAAAGGAGCAAAAATGTCAAGGACGTTGCCTTGTATATTCCTAGTGGCTGCCTTACCATAAGAAGTAATTCTTCCTATCGTTCATTTGTCAAATTTTGGATAACACACATATCCCTCCCTGTTCTAGGGACAGACTGCCAGGCCCCATGCTGCAAGAATACCCTTCCGAATCCCTGCCTGTGGGAACTAGGAGGCACAATCGAATCCCTTTGTCTCTCACTATCGCCAAAAGCAGTCAAGGCCGAGGCATCATGGAAGGAGAAAGCCAAGGATCAAGGCAGAAAAGGGAAGCAGACATTCCCTAAGAGAGTTGAAATCTCCAAGTACCTTGCTCAAAATTCAGTCTCCTTGCACACCTTCAGAGATCAATCCATCCCAAACCTGAACACACTTTTACCCCAAAAAATGCCCCAAACAGTGATTTGCATATAGTAGACTCTCACTAAATGTGGATTAACCAGCAGGCACCACTTTTTTTCTGCAAAGTTGAGTTTCAGAGATTTCAGAGGCACCCAAGAGGTTAGAAGGGGGCAGCTGGGTAGCTCAGTGGATTGAGAACCAGGCCTAGAAGGTCCTAGGTTCAAATCTGGCCCCAGACCCTTCCCAGCTATGTGACCCTGGGCAAGTCACTTGACCCTCATTGCCTAGCCCATACCACCCTTCTGCCTTGGAACCAACACCCATGTATTGATTTCAAGATGGAAGGTAAGTGTTTAAAAAAAAAAAGAGGTTAGATTTGTCTAGAGACTCAAGAACAAAGTCAGAAGCAGAACATAAACCCAGTATCCTCTAAACTACGCTTCCTCTTTGCTTTATACGTGCTCTTCATTATCTGTAATACATGTCCTACCCTTAGCTAGACTATAAGCTCTCCACCTGTGTCTCTCACTACAGGACAGGGCTCTGTGCATAACTATCATTTCATACACATTACCGACTGAATCTGTGACACGATCCTCCCTTGATAAAGTACTAGTGACTTCACTGCTTTGGGTACTTCACTGATACAAACCACCCCTCTTCTGAAGCTAGAAAAATTCATCACTCTGCAGCGAGTGTGGTGTTGCACCTCTAGGAATGGAGCAAGGTTGGTCATTGTTAAACACACCATTAATTACTGGGCTGGCCATGGTTACCTTTCCTTTCTGTCTTGGTTGGACCTGCAAGACTGTGTTTTGCTGGCACAGCTTTAGAAAACTAAGGGTCACAACCTTCAATGTCCCTTCCATAATACATAAGAGGCATCAGGGTAGGGCTTCAGAGTGACACAAAGCACACACAATCACCACTGAGTGCTTAGGTTCCAAACCCAGATTCCCAGGTCTAAAACCCCACTTTCCCCAGGGAGTTGCTTGAATTTGGAACTCGAGTGAATATTCACTTACCTGGCTGAAATCACTTCCATATCAGACTACCATATCAAGGGAGTCCCAGAGGGTGTCACTTCCCTAGGTGAAAGTACCCCTCCCCACAGCCTAGCTGTGAGGAACAAGGTCTGTTGAAGTTGTAGGTGAAGGATGGAACAGGTTTTGTTCCTTTCCCCACCCACCCCCCATTTGATTGCCATCTACTCACAAGGGCAGGGGTAGAGATGAACTTGGCGCAGGCGTACATTCTCAGGGGGTGAGGGGCAAAGCAGAAGAGCTGAGGGCATAAAAGCAGTGTTAGAAATCAGAATTACTCCTCACTTATACAAAGTAAACCCATAACAGCTGAAAGGATGCTCAGAAAACTCAATCATAATAGCAGGGAGCCTTCAGAAAAAGGACCAATACTCATTTCAAAAAAGAGAAAACAAGAGAATCAGAAAGGACGTATCCCATTCCAGCTTACTGAAATTAGACACAGCATCTTGAGTCCTCTCAGGAACATCAAGACATGGTACTTATAATTTATAGCACCTTAGACCAAGGCTTTGAAGACTTCGAGTTCAGTATGAGGAAAATAATCTTAAGTCTCAGGATAATAATACTCCTTATTAACAGAGTTTCTGATAACTGCTGTCCCATGTCCAATTTTCTCAAAATTTCCCTTCAGTCCAGGTCCTAGTACTCTTAAATTACAGTTTAATTTAGGATATTACCCAGAATACCCTTTATCTAGTCCTTTTCCAGCCATTGCACAAAAGGAATCCTCAGATAATAGCACTGTAACGTAGCAGTAATTTATATACATTATTTTATTATTAGTATTACTAAGCCCATTTGAAAGGTGAAAAAACAGAATCAGAGGGGTTAAATACACTCTTAACAACTAGAACTTGAAACCAGGTCTTCTGGTGTCAAGGTCTTTAGTGGTCTATACCACACTATTTGGATCTACAATGAGTTTTCCTTAACAGGAGGAATTTCTGTGCTTTTGGATACAATGATGTAGAACTCAGGTTTTGTCACTGCATAACCTGGAACCACTTGCTTATCCAGATACTTTGATTTTTTTTAACCCATACCTTTCACCTTAGAATCAATATTAAGTATTGGTTCTAAGGCAGAAGAGTGCAAAGAACTAGGCAATGGGGTTAAGTGACTTGCCCAGGGTCACATAGCTGGGAAGTGTCTGAGGCCAGACTTGATCCTAGGACCTCCTGTCTCTAGGCCTGACTTTCAAATCACTGAGCTACTCAGCTGCTCCCTGCTTTGATTTCTAAATGACGGAGAGCCATAGTGGGGATAGGGCAGATAAGTGCTGAAAAGTTGACATTATTATAATAAGCAAGCCTAAACCATCATAATCATCACTTTCATATCCTGAGAGGTCAAGAGGCATAGTAGTAGCTCTGAGATCTTAAGTCCAAAGTCTTCACATTTAAATTCTGTTGCGGTCTAACTCTGTCCTGCCTTATGTTTCAGTTTGATCAAGGATCACTTAAAGAAGCTACAAGAAAATAATATGTGCTGAAATGATTAATAATTCCTTAGAGAATTTCATAGATATCATGGCCTATGAGGTCCCTGAAGGTCCAGCAGTGGGGTGGGAGACGAGTCTCAGACTTGGTGCCAGCCTCAGGAAAGGCTTTGGGGCCTAATAGAGGGCTGTTTGAGAAAAACAGCTGTTAGATGTTACTCCAATTGATCAGTGCTCCAAAGTTGCACAGACAATTTCTTTGAGACTTCACAGTATGAGTTTCACAATGAGTTTGTGGAGGTGAAAAGAATTAAGACTTACAATACTTACAGTTTAGGACTTTGGTTTTAAGGAAGGGGTTCTTAAAACCTTTTTTGTATCAGGGACCCCTTTGGCAATCTGTGAAGGATTACAGACCCCTTCTCAAAACATTCTTAAATGCATCATACAAAATACACAGATTAAACATGAAACCAATTATATTGAAAAAGCTTTTTTTAAAAGAAAAAAACTAACTTAAAGAGACCCCAGGTTAACAATTTTTGCTTTAAAAGGCATGCTTGCTCCTTATAACAATGACAACTGGAAAATTGATATTACATGTAATTGGGAAAATAAAAAATATTTTTTAAAATGGCAATCACCTAGTATAAATTTGCTATACCTCCACTCTTAGTTCTTTCAGTGCCTGACCTATTTTGGTCTCTCCTATCTTCTTTGGTTTGAAACTGTTTTACTCAGGTACAAAACTCATGTCCACACTGGCCAGTCTCCTCCCTGTTTAACACCTGACACGTGGGATCTAATTGTGTACCTTCAAGGCAATAGTCCTAAGTGGGGCAAAGGTCATCTCTACTGGCTTGCCACACATGGATTGCATGCTCCCCCTTTGGGGAGAGTATTCGTGTCAAAGCGAAGTTTCTTTCCTTCCAATTATGAGTTTGATCTGATCTACCAAGGCACTTGGAGAAGAGAACAAGGTGAATTCAATTTAGACTTCCCTTCGGGTTGACCTTGGCTTTCTCCTAAGAGGGTTGTTGTGGGACAGGAGGGAGCCATCTCCTCCAGATAACTTAGAAAACTTAAGAGGGAAAGTTGCCACAGTCCTGTTACAGAGGCCCTGTCAGTGAGAGAATAGAAGGGCACCGCCTTGGCAATCAGGCTCCTACCCCACACCCCGTGGGGCCTTAGCTGTCACTTTGGCTGCTTCGGATTCTCCAGGCCTCTCGATTTCGGCCTGTCAGAGGACTGATCTGAGCTCACTTGAGACCCCTCAGGGGCCTGATTGAGATCTGGACAAGTCTCGTTTAGAAGCCTGTGACCTCTAGATAGGGGATCAGGCTATCTTACAGCCGCCCCAGGGGCCTCGGTTAGTGAGGGTCCTGGGGGCTCAGTGCCCTGGGAGGAGGACGCATGCCCCTCACGTGGGCGCGCCAGCTTCCTGGACTAAGAACCTGGTCTGCAGGCATAGATATCGCGATCTACGGGGTCCCCAAAAGTCAAGCAGGCGCCGGAGGTGGGGTGGGGGACGAGCCTCGAACCGGGCGCCGGTCTCGGGAAAGGCAGTCAGCTTTGGGGCCTAAGCGAGGGGAGCCCAGGAAGGCAGGGGGCAGAATGGGAGACCGCTCTCTCGACTCCCACTCCCTCCTTTCCTCCCGCCCCCCTCCCCACGCCCGGAGCTCAAGATGGCGCCGGACCCGCGCGGCTGGAGGTCATCGGCGCGCGGAAGGGGAGGTCTCGGGGCGTGAGGACCGGGGAGTCAGGGAAAGGGAGAGGACCGGCGTTGGGGGCGGGGGTGTTCCCGGGAAGACTCCGCGAAGCGGCGGCGCTAAGTGGGATCCGCCGCGCGCATGTGCGCGGGACCAAGCGGGAGCGAGGCCCCGGGCCTTACCTGCCGGCAGAGTAGAGGAAACGGAGAGGGGGAGGGGAAGGCGAGGCAGACGACTCGGCGCATGCGTGCCTCTTGCCAACGAGACACTGCGCCTGTGAGGACAGAGTGGCTCAAACGTTAGGAGTCGGAGGGGCGCCACAGCGCCGCCCTCCAGCCACACTGAGGCAGGCGGTCCGTCTCGCCATCTGTTGTTCGAGAGGTGGAATTACATGCAGTGGCGGCCTGGTGTAGCTTATGAGTTGCATACAAAATACAGTCGACTATTTATTTGCTCTAGACTGCAGCGGGAATATGGACGCCAGGCTCATTACTGAGCATGCGCAGAGCCAAAGTTATAAAGGCACTGCCTTTGAGACTGGGATGCCGCATGCACCAGAGCTATAGATAGCATTAAGCATTCTGGTACCCCTACATCCTTAACACTTCTGCAGCTTAGGGGGCCTTGGTGCCTTGGAATCACGTGTCCAAGAGTTGCCCAAGGGGAAACCCATTAAAATGGGCAAATAGGCTGCAAAATGCCAAGCTCTAAGTGACAGCCTCATTTTTCGTGTTTTTCCGTTTAAGTGGGAAGAAGAAGGAGGGGTTGTTCTTTTATCAAATGAGATGGCATATGTAAATGTATTGTGATAATTATCCAGAGAGATAATATATGTAAAGCACTTTACAAACCTTAAGCTGGGAAAATGCCAGGAATTAAGTCTCCCACTTGAGAGAGCCCCCGTAGAGAGGGATTTCGGGAGGTCAGTGACCCAGCAAACCAGAGGCTTTGGCATGAACTTGAGCGGTCATCTCAACCATCTACGTTTCGATCAGCTCTTCACTTCCCTCTCCCTCCTCTTGGAACTCCTTCCCAGCCCAGAGTGCCCTGGGGCGTGCGATCTCGGCCGCCCTTCTCCCCCAATCCCAACTTCCGGGTCATCGGTTATACCTTCTCTGGGCTCCACTCCCATCTCCTCTGGGCCAGTAGAGAGTGGATGGAGGCCTATCTCGGCCACACTTCCCTTCTCCGGCCCAACTTCAGGGCAGGCACCCCTGCTAGCCGTGTGCCGGCTTTTGCCCGCTTCCCATCTGATTTCCTGGCTAAGCGCTACCTCTGTCCCTCAGGTCGCCCCCTGTGGCCACTTCTTCCCTCCTCTGTCGATACCCTTCCCTCTACACCAGCTCCAGTCCAAGCCCTCTTCCTCGTCCCGAAGTCTCCCCCTCTGCCTTGCTGGCTCTCCCTTCCTAGATGTCTGCAATGTGGCAGCCAGCGTGGAAAGGGGTCTTCCCACTCTCTCGCACCCACCAAGGATGGGGGGGTCTCAGCTCCCGCTCTCCGTCTGACTCCGCTCGGAAGCACCCCCCCCCCTTGCACCCGGAGCCGCTTGCATCCAGGAAAGCAGGGGGAAAGAAAGATGGGAGCATACTCAGCTCCCACGAAAAGGGAAAAACGAAGGGTGATGTGGAGGAGAGAGTGGAAAAAACCCTGGGCTGTAAATAAAGGCAAATCCGCCTCCCTCCGAGGGGCCATTTGTCCTCCCTCCTTGGCCCCGTCCTTCCCGCCGCCCCCTCCCGGCTGCCTGTCGGGCCCCGCGGCGCCCCGGCCCCGAGCTCCTCCATTTAATCGGATTTGGGAGAAGGGGAGGATAAATCACGGCAGCAGCTTTACGGTCCCGGAGGAGAGGCGAGCCGCAGCCAGGCACACCCCGGCCGGCGATAAAACCCGCCGCTGAAAGCCCGCCGAGCCATTTCCCGGGACCCCGAGCGACGCCATTACAGCGATGTAATTTTGCCCGGATGAGGCCCCGAGTTTAATTATCCTCGCGGAGGAATTTCAATGCGGCCAATCCATCTTGCAGGCGGGCGGCAGAGGGATTTATATGGGCCCGTTATTTCACACCGATCCTCCATCTGCATTTTTATGGCCCTCCGCCGCAACCCGGGGAGGGCAGGGGGAGGAGGGGCCCCCTGCTTCTGCAGCCCAGGGCCGGGCCGCGGTGGCCTAAGCCCCAGCCCCATCTCAGCTGGGGGCCCGACACCCCACTCCGAGATGTACCCCTATACCCCACGCACAACGCACGAGCACGCGCGCTCCCGCGGCAGCCGCAGTAGTGCAGGCTGACAGGAGGCCCCCGGGGACCACTCAATCAACAGGTCCTTTGGAGTGCCTCCCGAGCATCGCCCTGGGAAGGAGAGAAAGAAGGCCGGGGTCCTGGCCGCTGGGAGCTGCCAGTCAGCCCCGTCCCCCACTGCAGCCGTGCACTAGAGAGCTGCCAGGGGCTGGGTCCAAACCGAGTTTGTAGATGCGAGTGCGGCGGGAGATGGGGATGCCGCGCACTCTCAACACGCAAGTGAAGCAACACAGTGTACACACGCTACATGCACACTTGTATGCACCCAGGATGCTAGCACACACGTGTGGGTATACAGGATATATACACGTATGTACACACAGGGCTGGTATCTCCCTACACATTCATGTATGCACACACGGGAGGTCCCGAATAACTGCCGGCTCCCTTCCCTCCACAAAGAGCTTTTTACAGTTCCAATCAGCAATTTCAGAGCGAAGAAGGGCCAGAGAAAGTCCTCTTGGCCAGACTGAGGGACCTGAGGTCCAGAAGCTGACCAAGGTCACACAGAGTCAGGATTCAAACCCAGGACCTTGGAGTCCAAACCCCGGGCTCCCCGTTGCATTAATGTCTTGTCTTCCTTTCCTCCTCACCCCGTCACAGACCAGAGCTAGAAGGGACCTTTTATGGACTGAGGGACTGAGGTCAAAGAGATGGCCAAGGTCACAGAGCTAGTGATTAGCAAAGCTAAGATTTGAACCCAAGATTTGCCACCTTTTCCTTTTTTCTCCGTGCCCAGGCACGCCAGTTCCTGTGACTGGTCCAAACAAGTCCAGCATCTGGCTAGGAGGCACTGTCCACTGAACAACTGTAGCCTACTCTGTCCTCTCAGAGTAAGCGGTGCCAAGCTGGGTGCCTTGCACAGAGTAGGTGCCTCCCATCTATTTTTGGAATTAGGCTCCTAAGGGAAAGCAGAGGGTGGCATCAGAGAACGCTGGCTTCTCTTTTGGGGTCCTGATTGCCTCCAGAGAAGTGGGGAGCATCCAGCAAGGGTCCGAGACCTTTCTTGTGGCAGGGGAACGCTCAGGCAGCCAGCCGAAGCTCCTAGGTGCCCTTTCTGTGAATCACCCGTTTCAATCATTGGATAATTGAGGGAAATGCTCTATTTTAGAGACAGACTGGTGAAAATGAAGGCGGAATTCCCCCCACTCTCCCCTCAATCTGTCCACAGACCCCAGGTTAGGATCCTTGCCCCAGAGGGGTCCCATCCAGGCAGGCAGCCTCAATTGTCAGTCCCTCCAATTTCCCCAGAGCACCGTTATTAAGGACGTGGGAGGTCATTTATTCTTCCTTGCAGGAATGGGGGGGGGGAGAGGTTATTAAAATAAAATGTGTGTGTAGAGATTTGGCCCCTTTGGTAGGTGGTCAGTGCTGAGAGTCCTGAATTCAACTGACACCCTTTCTGAAATATTGGTCCGTTGGGAGTGGAGGTCAGACTGGAAAAAATGGCACAAGGAGAAGTGGACCTGGAAGGGGAAGAGAGCAAAGGAGTGGGGAGAAAAGAACCTGCCTAAGCATGGACTTGCGGGAAAGCTTGTCTTCCATTTTACTGAGGGAAGACCTAGAGCCAAGAAGGGAAGAGGAGGGGGCCAGGGGCATCTTCTCTATTCTCCTCTTTTTACCTTCTGTCTTAGTATCAGTTCTAAAATAGAAGAGCAGCAAGACCAAGGTAGTTCGGGTTAAGGGACTTGCCCAGGGTCACACAGCTAGGAAAAGAAATATGGAGGCTAGATTTGAATCCCAGTCTTCCTGACTCACCCCCTGATACTCTTTCTATTGTGCTACCTAGCTGATCCCCTTCTTCCACTGTCACAAGGCCTTATTACAATGCTGGAAAGACCAAGGCTGATGGGAGCAGAGAGCAGAGAGATGGAGATTCAGCAGGGAGATAGAGCAGAATGAAAAGACCTGAGTTCTAGGCTCTAATTTCTGTGACCCTTGGGCAAGTCAATCACTTTGCTCCTCTAAGCTTGTTTTCTCATCTGTAAAATGGGGATAATGATGGGCTGCCTCCCTCATCAGACCATTGAGAAGAAAGGGTAGCTGCTCTATAATTGTGATTTATCCTTAGCATTAGTAGATGCCACTTCTAAAATCCTGTGATTAAAAAGCCAGTAGCGGATTGGCTGGTTACTCAATGCCTACCATCAGTCTCAGAGTCTGTCTGGCTAATAGCCTCATAACCCAGTGGCACTAAACTGGGATTGGGCTGTTAATTCAACTTAGCAAATATTTATTGAGGGCTTGCTATGTGTCGGCTATGGTTACATGCTTCAGGGATAAAAAAAAAAGATGAAGAAGAAAATGGAATTGAACACTGGAAGGGATCTTAGAAGTCATCTAGCCCAACTCATTCATTTTCTGAAAAGGGAAATGGCCTTACAGACATTAAGAATCCTAGCTGTGTGACCCTAGACAAGTCACTTAACCCCCATTGCCTAGCCCTTACCACTCTTCTGCTTTGGAGCCAATACTTAGTATTGATTTTAAGACAGAAGGTAAAGGTTTAAAAAAAAGATATTAAGGTGCTTACCCAAAGCCACAGTGGTAAATAGCAGAGCTGGGATTCAAATCAATGTCTTCTGACTCCAAACCCAATGTTCTTCCTGCCATACCAGGTCCTTTGCAAACGGGAAACTCTAGTTAGATAATAGATAAATAATAAGACAAGGACACAAATAATTACAAGATGAGGCAGACCAGAAGTGCAAGTTTAGAGAATGCAAAGAAATCTCCGAGAGGATCAGGGAAGTCTTCATGGAGAAGATGGTGTTTGAGTGGTCTCCTCCCACCTTGTCTATTTCCTACCATGCTTCTAATCACCCATGTTGAAACACCATCTTGGGGTCTACATAGACTCCTCCCTTTTCCTCAACCTCCCTTCTGTGCCAATCTAATTAATGCCAAATCTTGGTGAGTCCATCTCTCTAGCACAACAGAAGCTGCTGCATTTAAAGCTCTTCCCAACCTGCCTCCCAACGACCTTTCCTTGCTTGTTATAGATTATTCGCCTTTATGCAAGTCACAGTCTAACTGATGGACCTTGCTGGCCTTTACCCAGGATGTGACATTTCCTCTTTCCATGCCATTTCGCCCTTTTTGAAAGTAAACTCCTTGAGGGCAAAAATGGCTTCATCAAAGTCTTTGTAATCCCAGCAGCAGCTGGCACAGTGTTGGCCATAAGGGATGTTTAATGAATGCTTCTTGGTTGATGGATTGGCAGGAGGAGAGACTGGTTTGTCCCTCAAGAGAGAACGGGGGTCCTGATCTTGTTTTTTTTGTTCCTTGGACCTCTTTGGCATGGACTCCAGATTAAGGATCTCCAGGCTACATACTTATTAAAAGGGACTGGGGGAGAGGTAACAACAGCCTGGATGAGAGATGGGAGTGGAGTGGAGGGAATAGATGTGAAAGGTATTATGAAAGTAAGATGAACCAGACTCAGTGATTGATTGAAATTGGAGGATGAGGGACAGGGGGGAATGGAAAGACGGCCCTGAGGCTTTCATTCCAGGTGACTGGAAGAGTAAGTGATGCCATTAAAGGGAAGACAGGAGGATGAGTTGTTTTGGAGAGGAGGATCACAGGTTCATTAATTTAGAGCTGGGAGGCCCTTTAGTCCAGGTCTCTCATTTTCTGGATGGGGAAATAGGCACAGAAAAGTTAAGTGACTTGTACAAGATCACACAGCTTCTCTAACCCCAATTTGATACATTTTGCACTGTGGACCTTGAGGGGTTGGCAAGACATCCAAATGGAGATGTCTATAAGTATGTCATTTGATCCTCACAATAACCCTGCAAGAGAGGGACTTATATTATCCCCATTTTACAGATGAGACAACTGAGGCAGACAGAAGTTTAGTGACTTACCCAGGATCACATTTGAACTCAGCTCTTCCTGACTCCAGTCCACCTGCTGCCTGTAGTGTGGCCAAGTATGATTCTGGCATTAGTGTCTAGTGTGTTAAAAGGAACTTCCTCCCTGCAATTCAAAAATTAAGTAGGGTTACTGAGGGGAAAAGGAATTAATTACATTAAAAAATACTTTAATCAAAGGCATGTGCATATACATGTGTGACGTGTGAACTTTGTAAAGAGGACAGAATTTTGGGAAAATCTACATGTGTAGGAGGTAGAAGGAGCAAAAGGAGATCTCCAAGATGGCAGAAGGATTCATCATCATTCATCATGGTAGCCAAAGGTGGTCAGCCATGTGAAATGTTTCAGACAGGTAAAGGAGGAGGAGGATGGAGGATGGAGGAGAGAGTAAGGGAGGGATGAAGAGAAGGAAGGGTTAGAGAAGATTATGGCTTTTTGGGGGGAACAGGGCATTAGAGAATGGGGAAACATCTTTATGGGGGAAGTCAAAGGTAGTAGCATGTTGTTGGAGAGGAGGTTCTAACAGGAGGACCCTCTTAGTTAAGTTCAGTGAGGCATGGAATGGGATTTCAGACCTAATTTTAAACTCTTTACCAAGCAAGTTCTGATCCCCTACTAAAGACTCATCCTTTCTACTCTCCAAAGAAACCTTCGCAGAGTTTATTTTCACCTCCTGGTTGCCCTTTACCTTCCTTCTTCTCTTTCTGAACTCAGTTCCATTCAGATAACTTTCCTGGCTGGAGAGATCCAGGCCTTTATTCAATCATTTTCAATTGAGCTCAAATGTGGCTTCAGACACTTCCTAGCTGTGTGACTCTGGGCAAGTCACTTAACCCCCATTGCCTAGCCCTTACCAGTCTTCTGTCTCAGAACCAATCCACAATATTAATTCTTAGATGGAAGGTAAGGATTAAAAAAAGAAAAAAAAGACAGTTTCCTGGTGGTCTAAGTCTAAAAGCCAGTTTCTTGGCTATCAGTTGAATCTGGAGGTTGGGAAGCCCAACTAAATCCATGCTATATCTTCGTGGAATAATCTTACCATAAATTCTGGGGCTAAGCAAGCTTCCTTTTGGTAGGTGGCCCAACAAATGTTTCTAGACCTATAACAGATAGATGGCACGAGAGAAAATTAGACAGATTAGACAAAGTGAGGCACTGACATGCTCTTGAAGTCAAGACGGAGTTCATCATCCAGAAGGGGACAATGGGGGAAGAGGGCAGGGGAGCTATAGGCTTCCATGGAGCAGGTTAGGGAAAGGCAATTTTAAAAAATGGAATAATCTATCATGGAAAAGGGAGCAGATAGGCTAGGGGAATGCATCATTCCAGGTGTAAGGGACAGTCTCTGGGGAAGATCGAGCAATGAGGAGAGGTAACCAAGGCCACCAGGAATAGACCAAGATGACTTGAGCAACTTGTAGGTTTGTATTGTAGGAGTTGGGTCTGGAGAAAGGGAGGCAGAGGAAGAAGGAAGCAAACTCAGACTGGGGCCAAGGTGGTTCTGGGAAAGAAAATTGTATCTTTTTCTACTATATTCCAGCCAAAATGAGATACTAGCATACTCTGAACTCTGCATTCATATACACTGACACACATGCCTGGGAGGCACTCCTTCCTCACTTCTGCCTTTCCCTATCTTTCTTTCTTCAAGACTCAATTTAGGAGCCAACTGTCCCTGATGCTAGATTTTCCTCCTTAAAGAATCTTGCATTTGCTCCTCTGGATAGCAATTAGATCCACCTAAGAGAGCTTAAAGTCTATGAGCAAAGGGATGACTTGTTTCTATCTTGGTGTCTCCTAAGACTGCCAGACTGTCTTGCACATGGTAGGAGCATAAGAAAAATCTACTCAATTGCATTGATAGAGGAAAGTTGCCTGCTGCTTCCTTGAAACTTTTATGTCAATGGCTGCATTTTAAAAATATAAAACCCTGAGCCCCTTCTCATTGCTTTTTGAGAATCTTCGAGATTTAATCTCCTTTTCATCTAAATAATCTTCTTTCTCATGACTATCCCACATGGACCCTCTGTTCTATTAAAGCTGGTCTCCTTACTGTTCTTGCACACACTATGCTCCTTCCTTCTATCATATCTTTGCTTTAGCTACTCCCCATCCAGGATGCTCTCTCGTTCTCCTCTCCTCTTCCAAATACTTACTGTCCAGCCTTTAAGACCTAGTTCAATTTGTGCCTCTTCAATGACATGAACTGCCTCAATATATTCCCATTACCGAGTGAGCTCTCCCATTTGGGGACTCCTACTCTGCTCACAGTCTGTACCACCAAATACTTTATTGTTTACTGTCTTGTACTAGTTGTAGTTCTTTATTACATCCCTCTTCCAAATGTTTTTTGTAGCCCAGGGGACCTCCAAAGGGAATGCGCAGACCTAGGGTCATCCTTGGAGGGCCTGACAACAAATGTTATGAGAAATTATAAATGTGTTACAAATAGTTAGAACAAATAGGCTCTGGCTCTGCTGGTAGCCCAAAGGAAAAGGACAGGAAGAGGCAGCTGGGTAGCACAGGGTTGGAGCTGGAAAGAGCTGGATTTAAATCTAGCCTCAGATACCTTCTAGCTGTGTGACCCTGGTCAAGTCACTTAACCCTATTTGCCTAGCCCTTGCCCTTTGGTCTTAGGCTTGTTACTAAGACAGACAGTAAGGATTTTTTTAAAAGTCCAGGGAACAGAGCCTGGTTATGGATCATGCATAGGGTCTCCCCCAAAGAGGCTCATAGGGTTTCTTCCCACAAAGGATGCACAATATGAGACAGCTGGTTGTTTCCTCAACCACAGAAACTATATAAGGCACAAAGAACTCAAAGGCATGCATGAATAAACAGAAGAGACAAAACATCCCAAATAGCACATTAAACTAATTCTACTCCCCTGCACAGTGAAGACCCTTTGTAGGGATATTGAAAAGAGAATTCTCATTTGCCTCAGACCTGCATGACCTGAGAAACTTACTGAGTAATTCTCATGGAGTACTGGAGATATCTAGATCTCCTGCCCCCCATCAAATAGCTATGGCCCTCCAGTAAAGCCGATCTGAGAAGTGCAAGAAGTGTGCTATAAAGGAAACCTTCTTTGGTTCAGCCAATGTCTGAGTCCTGAACTTGGGAAATTTTGGACCCTGCCAAGGAGGGAAATATCTCTCTTAGGATTATAATGGGGTGGGTGGTGGGGGGGGAGAGAGAGACAGAGAGAGACAGAGAGACAGAGATCTATGTCATGTTTGATCTATGCCATTATTTTTGGACTGTCTCTCCTCTCTCTGTCACTGTCTCTATTTCTGATTCTGTCTCTGCCTCTCTCTTATTCTCTCTCTCCTCTCTCTATGCATGCCTCTCAGTCTCTGTCTGTCTCTGTACAGAGAGACAGAGAAAATATTCTGTACAGAGACAGAGAGACAGAGAAAAAGAGACAGAGACTGAGAGGCATGCATAGAGAGAGGAGAGAGAGAAATGAGAGAGACAGAGACAGAAAGAAAGAGATAGAGATAGAAAGACAAAAAGAATCAGAGACAGAGAGAAGTGAGAAACATACTCAGAGAGAGGAAGACAGAGACAGAGAGACACTGAGAGAGGAGAGAGACAGAGAGAGAATAAGAGAGAGGCAGAGACAGAATCAGAAATAGAGACAGTGACAGAGAGAGGAGAGACAGAGAGAGAGAGAATGAGAGAGAGAGAGAGA
This sequence comes from Monodelphis domestica, assembly GCF_027887165.1. Taxonomy (NCBI): domain Eukaryota; kingdom Metazoa; phylum Chordata; class Mammalia; order Didelphimorphia; family Didelphidae; genus Monodelphis; species Monodelphis domestica. The sequence continues at coordinate 31,191,308 of NC_077231.1, read as the reverse complement.
GAGAGAGAATAAGAGAGAGAGAGAGAGAGAGAGAGAGAGAGAGAGAGAGAGAGAGAGAATGAAAGGTCAATGGATTTCAGTCTCTGGCTTGCCTAGTTAAGAGTATTTCCTTGTTATGTGTTTCTGCAGCAAATGACCATTTTCTGCTGATGCTGGAAAAGAAATCTCTTCCCCCCTCCCCTTTACCTTACTAGAAGACCGAGGAAGAGGAAAGTATAGCAAAGGAGAACAGTCCAAAAATAATGGCATAGATCAAACCACCAGCTTAGCAAATATGACAGTTGTTGGAGTAGTCGTGGGCAGACAAACACATTAGTACTATTACTATTAGAACAGCTGTGAATCAGTCCAACCATTTCTGAAAAACAGTTTGGAACTGAACCCACAAAGTCACTAAACTATTCATACCCTCTGGCCTAGAGATGCCAGTAATTGGCATGAAGACAAGGGGAAAGGATTGTAAAAGATACCCCCCAAAAAGTTAACAGCAGCATTTTTTGAGGAAGCAAAAAACTGGAAACAAAGTGAATGACCATCATTTGGGGAATGGTTGAACAATTTTTGGTATTTCAATGCAGTGGGATATTATTACATTGTAAGAAGTGATTAAAGGGATAGATTTGAAAAACTCAGAAGACTTTATGAACTGATGCAAAATAAATAAAGTAGAACTAAGAAAAGTTTTTTTTTTTAAAGCAAGAAAGATATTGTAAAGAAAAGCAACCTTGAAAAGCTTATGAACTCTGGTCAATGCATCAATGGTTATAATTCTAGAAGACCAGTAATGAAGCATACTTCCCGTTTCTTAGAAGAGAGGTGGTAGACTGCAGGTGCAAGACTAGACATCTATTTTTGGACATGATAAATGGGTGGATTTGGTTTGCTTGAATATATATATATGTATATATATATATTTTTTTTTATAATAAGAGGAAGCTTTTATTTGGTGGGAAGAGTTAAGGGGAAGAATAGATCATCATACTGATCAGGGGTTCTTGTAGTCACTCCACTCTGACATACAGTTCATTCTGGGATAGAAGTTACCCTGGGCTTGCTTGTTTTCTTCCTTCCTTCCCCGTCTTATTAATATAAAAATTTAAATTAATATCCAATAACTCTAAGGATTATATTTTATAAGATTTATTAATAATCATTTGAAGTAGAAGAAAAGAGAAATAGAAGTAAAACTTGAGAAAAACTTACCTTCCTCTCACCTCAGGCCACCTCCACAAACCTGGATGGGGGTGGGGGGGGAGAGCGAAGGGTGGAGCTAAACAAAACTTATATCCTCCCTACATTAGCATAAACCTGAAAGGGTACATGGGAAGCTGGGATTTAGAGTTTTGGGGAGCAAATCTTAATTACACAATAACAACTCTAATATAGGAAGGCAAGAGTTAAGCAAGCATGGTTAAATGACCTGCCCAGGGTCATATTGAATAGGAAGTATTTGAGGCCAAATTTTAACCCAGGCTCTCCTGACTCAAGGCCTGGCACTCTATCCATTGAGCCACCTAGTTGCCCCTGTTACCCTGGGTCTTCAAAAATCATGCCAAAAGATCATAATCTCTGGGAGTTCCTACTGAGCTGGAAAGGCTTTGAATATAGTCCCTGGGAGAGACTGAATGTCTCTTATCCAAGGATCAGTTTAGATAAATATGGAGAGGAAAATCCCCAGGTTGCTTTCAGAGTGATGAATTTTCCTGCCAAAACAGCTCTCAAAGACAATCTACTAAGTCAGAAAAGGGGCAGAACTAGGACCACTGAGTGGAAATTGCTGAGAGGCAGATTTAGGCTGGTTGTAAAAAAACAAAAACCAAACCAAACCTCTTAGTTTCTGTGTTTCTGAGGTCTCTTCCAATTCTGAGCTTTGCAGTAGCTATGCTGATATAATCATAAATCCTTTAGCTTCTTGCTTGTTTCACATTCTTTAGGCTTATTCCCCTAACTAGATTGTAAGCTCCCTGAGGATAGAGACTGTCATATTCCTGCATTATCCTTCATAGCACATAGTGCCCCACTGGGCCTGTAGAAGGAACCAATTGGCAATTTGATTGACTTGCCATCTTGTAGCCATCTGAGCTACCCAGATACAGAGAGAACTCTTTAACTGCTGTCCTTTCCTAACGTCCCATTCTGGACAACAGAAGTATAAGTTGGAGAGCAGAGGAAGAAGAGGATCTAGACCTTTAGAAATAATTTGCAAGGATAACTCTTTCATAGCTGTCTTCATTCTTTGCTGGCTTTAAGTCCTACTGGATGGACCTCAACAGAACTCTGCAAACAATAGTAACTACCCCTTCCTTTCTTAGTTGCCTTAGAGGGCCAATATTGTTTATAACAATTGAGTCTGCCCATATCCTTTCCACATTGGATGGCAATAACATCCTGAATTTCCAACCCCTGCCATAATATTGGGAACAACCAATGGAATAGCCTTTCATCAGGTAAACTTGTTCTTTTGTGGGGAGGCTTATAAATTTATAACGATCATATTAGCTTTATTTATATGGACTTTAAGGCTTGTGAAATAGTTTACAAATATTATCTCATTTAATCCTCACAAGAGCTGAGTAAGACTGGTCAGTCAACAAACATTTAATGAAGTGCTTACTATGTAGAGAAGAAAATAGAATCCCTGTTCTCAAGGAGTTTACCTTTTTTAAACCCTTATCTTCTGTCCTAGAATCAGTACCTAGAATCCAAGAAGAGCTCTTTCTATGATCCTATTACCCCTTGAGAGGTCCTTGGTTTAGGGATCCTTTCAGTGTCCACCACTACGTTTTTTCATCATGTCACTCCAGCAGAACTGGGCTTTGGTTCTCATTTCTAATATTCCGGTTTCTCATTTCCATCCATCCATTTACTCATTATATTTCTGCATTCCCATTTGTTTAGCTGAAAGGGAGAAGAGAAACAGAGAGGGAAGGCCATGAAGATATAGTCATGAACTAAACAACGTCTAACTTTTCCCCATTCTTAATATTCAAGTATTGTAGAATCATATATTCGGAGCTGAAAGGAATTCTAGATATCCTCTCAATTTAATTCCTTAATTTTGTAGATGGGGAAACAGAATCAGAGAGATAACTTTATCTGTTAACAGCTGAAAAATACTAAAGATGGGATTCTGCCTCCAAAACCAGCACTATTTTCATGACTCCATTTAGCTCTTCCTTCACAGAAGGAACTCATAAATCATTGCTTCCAATGATCCTAAGAGCCTATATACAGAAAGCCTAGTCTTGACCACTGGGGATTCAGAAGGAGGAGGACCTTATAGATAGATTATATCGAAGAAGTGTTTTTTACACAGAAGAATATTTACAAAGCAGCATGAATTATCACATCCATTTCAACAAGCTATTAGGGATATCTAGAACAGTTCCTGACCACAAAGAACTTACATTCTACCAGGAGAAATTGCAGGTTCATAGAGGAATAAATAGGAAATATATATAAAGGAAATATGGGAGATGTAAGGGGATCCCCAAGAAATCGGGGGGGGGGGGGGGGGGGGAAGGAGGTAAGTGGAATCAGAAAAGGTCTAGGTGCTGAGAAGGTCTTAATTGGACCTTGAAGGCAGCTGGGCTTCCAAAAGAAGACAGAAGAACATTTCAGGATTGCAAAGACAAGGAGTATGTGTGCAGAAACAGGCAACCGCAAGCACCATTAGCTTCAAACTGAGTTACAGGTGTATAATCAGGGAAGGCTTCTCGATGGAAGGGAGTTTTGAACCGGGTTTTGAAGCGTGGAGGAATGTGTAAGATCCAGATGACAATACGTTGTTGCATCCAGTAAAATCGGCAGATGGAGTGAGAGGGGAACTAGGTTGCTCAGCTGGAGAAAGCGCCCCCTTCTGCAAACGTAGGACTCCCCTGGTTTGCTCTCTTCCCCTAAAGTCTCTCTCACCGCTTGGCCTCCCCCCAGGCCTCCTCCCCCCTCCCGTTTCCAGTGGGTTCCCCTCCTCCCCTCCCTTGTCTTCTTCGATAATCTCCTGACATCCCTTCAAATCCAATTACTGCTTTAATTGACGTGCGAAGTGAGAAACAGAAAGGCGCTGCAAACAAGGGGCGGCCCGGATTTATTCTCCGGCCTCCAGCAGGTCCCCGGCCGGGGGAGATTTACAGGGTCTTGAACGCAGCGACAGTTCAAACCTTTGATTAATCATGTTTTTCTCCCAGCCCCATAATTTAGTTGCTCTTTTTCCCTCCCTGCCTTTTTTTTTTAATCATTGGAAACAGAGACTGAGTCCTCATCAGCTTCAATTACAGATATTAAGCCCCTGGACAGCACTCTGACAGAGAGAGAGCCGCACGGCCCCCGCTCCCGGCCTCCCCCCTAAATCATCCCCGAATTAACATCACAATCGGCGGCTGGCGGGCGCTCAGATTGAAAAGGTGGCATATTGTTCGCGGACGGTCTAGTTCAGCCGAGCGAGCTTAGCTCCCTCCCGGTGCACCGCCGCCTTTCTTCCTCCCTCCCGGGATTTCCAGGCGGCAGTGACTCAGGAGCTGCCGGCGGTGCAGCAGCTTCTCCCTTGCGGGGGGAAGAGAGGAAAAGGATGAGGTCGGGGGGACCCTGCAGGGCGGGCAGAGCAGAGAGGGGCTCCATGGAGAGATGCGGAGCCAACTCATTCTGTCTAGGAGGCAGGCTAGGCCTGTGGAACCTGGGGATGGAGGAGGAAGGGGGGAGTTGAGTAGAGACAGCCGGAGCTTATTTCTGGGAGTTTGGACAAGGGGAGCAGATCAGATGCAAATTAGATGCAAATATATGCAGATGAGCCGTGATTGTCTTGGAAGCAATGGCTGAGCCGCTTCTGGGAAAGAGAACATCGGCCGCCCCTCTCGCCCTGGGGCTGGCGGAGAGCTCTCCGTTGGCGTGTGCCTTCCTCCGCACTGGCGCAGGATGAGGGTTCATTGGTTCATTTATGTCAGTATTGTTGGGGGGGGAGGCTGCATTTAGCTGCATTTCCCCCTCCACACCCGAGGATGTGAACCAGAGGAAGGTGACCTTTGGTTGCAACAGGAGGGGATGAGGTCAGACCTCAGCAAGGAAGGCCTCCCAGGCAGGTGGTGAAATCTTCCTGGCAGATTTTTCCGAACAGGAGGCGCCCCTAGTTAATGTGATTTGGATGAGGGCACCTGGAGGCAGGGGGAAAGACTCACTGACCATTTGGCTCTTTTCTACTGGACCCTAAGAATTGTTCCCCCTTCCCACCTAAAATGACAGCGAGAGATGGGCGTGGGGGGGGGGAAATGGCAACCCAGGTATCCAGGTTTCCAGTTATTTTTTTAATCACCTGTCACAGTGGGGAGAGCATCAATCTTGTCTCGAAGTCCTGCCTAGCAACATATCAACCAATCAGAACGAAAGAGATGAGGGCGGACCTCCCATCTCGGATTCTGATTGGTTTGCTCTCTCGCTCACGCTGAGTTCTCATAGGCTAGTGGCCACCTGTATGGAAATAAGTATTACCCAGGAATCACTGTCTCTCGTTTGACTCCGCCCTCTGCTCTACGGACCTGTAGCTTACTGCAGTGAGGACAGGAAGCGTGAGAGCCATTTCTCTTAGGCTTAGTGGTCGGGCTTCCTGCCCTCTGCACCGCGAACTCCCCCTGACACCCCCAAAGGGGAAGACCTAAAGCAATTTTCCCCGTCCCCTCTGGCTCGTCTACCTAGCCTGCAGATGCCTAAGCTGAAAACTCAGAAAAATGACTTGCTTGTGGCTTACATTTCTTTTCTACGTAGTTCATTCAATGTCAAAATTCTGCCCTTCTCTTGCAGTGCCGCCCCAGCCACTGCTTCCATCCTTCAGTGCCCACCCAGGTAGTCCTGCTCTCCCACTAGTATTCTAGAGCTCCCTCTTTCTCCATCCTCCTCCAGTAGTTCCCACCTGCTCCATTTTCCACTAGCCCTTCCCTCATCGCCCCTACTCTGAATTTAGGCACTTAACCCCGAATCTAGAGGAGGGGACATTTAAGGGGAAGAGCCCCCCCCCCCCCCCCCCGTTAAAAAAAAAAAAAACCCTCTCCATCCTCTCTCCCCATCCATTTTCTCCGAGGGAGCCGAGTTTGACAGCGAATTCATTCCGAGCGGGGAGGGTGATTTATTCTTCAAATATACCGACAAGTGCGGGCATGATGGAGCCCATTAAAATGTTGGGAGATTGTTTTTATGATTGAAGTCTGTATTACTCCAACCATAAAGAAAGAGAGCAAGGAGTCATTAGCATTTTCATGATGGTGTATTTCTGCTTGTCTCCGCGCCATCACTCATCTTTACTGCCCGTCCCTTTGCTCTCGCTTTGCTACAACGAGGAGAGACTGCAGCCTGAGTTGGGGTGGAAGGGAGGGGGTAGTGGGAGGGGGATGGAGATCCCCAAGCCAGTCTGCCCTTCACGCCAAATCCGCCCGGGCCTCCCCGGGACATGGCTGAAGCCGGACATATGGGCTGTGTCTCACCGTCTGGCTCAACTGGCTTCTCCGTTGGTTCTATTCTCTTCCCCGGTGCCGGGTCACAAGGATTTGAATGGTGCTTGGAGATCGTGTGTGTGCGCTCTCTCTCTCTCTCTCTCTCTCTCTCTCTCTCTCTCTCTCTCTCTCTCTCTCTCTCTCTCTCTCTCTCTCTCTCCAGTTTCATATGCCCAAATGACACCTTGGAAATCCTGACTGGTGTGGATTCGAGGGCAGGTGTGTGTGTGTGTGTGTGTGATGGGGTGCTTGTATGTGTGTATGTAGAATTTTTTTTCTTTTTGGCTCTTTTGGTCTCCCGAACCTTAAAAGTTCTTGGAGATCGACAGTGGTTTGGAGGGAGTAATGCTGAGTATTCCATGACAAAGGATCTTGGGGCAGGAGTTTGGGGGCCAAAAGTAGAAAAGAGAGCAAAGGCAGGAGCTGAGGGACAGTGAGGATTCTTGGGCTTTTAATTCATGTTAGCAGAGTTAGAGCCAGGCCATTTGGATGCTGCCTGACTCCCTAGCCAGAGCCCCACAGACCTTACTCGGATCACTGTTTCTCTTGTTCTTGCTCAAGAAAAAAGCAAATGGTCCAGTTCAGACCACCCTCCCTCCAGTTTGCCAGTTTTCACCTCTGATTCCTTTCCCTTCAGAGTTCTATCTCTTGGCCTGACTTCTCTAGTGAAGGATAAAGTTGGAAATGGCCCGTTGCTAGTAAAGAAGACCTGGGTCAAGATCAGAGCCTGGAAGCCCCAGGGGTAAATGGGACAGAGCTGTTATAAATGCCACTAGAGAACATCTGGACTTTTTATCTCTGCTCTTCCTACTTTTTTGATTGTCATTCATCAGATGGGTGGACAACCATCCCCCTCAGGTTAGCCTGGACATGTCTGGAGATCCTAGGGGCCAACATATGATGGAAACAAAGGGTAGCTGGAATTCAAGTGAAGATGGAGTCAATGAACATTTATTAATCGCCTACTCTGGGCTAAGTTAGGGTCACAAAGACAAAAACAACAAACAAAACCCCAGTCCTTCTTTGTCAGGGGAGGAAAGAGGGAGGCCACACGAAAATAACTATTTATAGGCAAGATATATACAGGCTAAATTGGAGATAGTCACAGATGGTGAATGATTTATGTTTGGGGAAGGCATGAGGGGGCAGAATAGAGATATACCAGTTAGTAAGAGTATGAGGGAGACTAAGACATTCTAAAACAGGATCCAGGACACCTGTGTACTCACTCTCATACCCTCAGGGGTTCCTTCTCCCTTTCTCCACTCCAGGTCCCTGGAGATACTGAGAAGATCTAGTATGGAAGTGCTTAGAGATCCCCAGAGAGAGCGTACTTATTCTGAGGCTTAGGGTAGTGCTTTCGGTTTCGGGGGCCCAAAGATGCTTAGTCCACACCATGCTTAGTCTCCCCCTAGTCAATCGCCCCTCCTACTTCTTGACCTTGAGAGATTCCAAGAGTGAGTGCGTATGTGGACTCTGGGGTCCTGGAGGTGGGATTAAGGCTGAGGGAGAGGGCATGTGCGGAGGTGGTGCTCTATACGGCACCCCCCCCCTTTGAAATGCCTCCCGGCTGTGGCGGCAGCGGCGGCAGCAGCAGCCCCAGATTTACAGCTGCCCCAGCACTGATGCCATAAAAGCAAACGATCCTTCTCTGTACTAATTTCTGTGTAATTAGATCTCTCCTGGCATGGAAAGTGGGAAGTGGGGGCAGCTGGGAGGGTCGAGTGAGAGAGGGCTGTGCGGAGGGGAGATGTGAGGCCAGGGGGCATGCACAGGCACACGTATGAACAAGATAGTCACACGGATCTCGGTCCTTGGTGTGTGTGTGGGGACACGTGGCACATGAGTACGTGTGAGAAGGATGGCATGTTAAAATTTGCACAGGTGAACAAAGACGACCCCACAGTCCTGCTTGGACAGACGACGACTTACAGGCTTGCAGACACACCAGGGATGCCCACTGCCTCCTCCTCTCCTGCCCCCGCCCCCCCCATTCCTGATCAGACATGAGGGAGATATGAAAACTCCCTGTGGGAGCCAGACACAGAGAATCAACCCTGCCTTAACAGCCCCCAGACTTTGAGAAGGGTTCAGGGACCCCACTTAGACTGCATCTCCTCTCCCCCAAAAGAGCCAGGCACACCAATTTCCTCAGAAAGGTCCAGATACACATATCTCCCCCAGGGGGCAGAAATAATCATTGCTCTTCCCAGAAGGGTACAGTCACCCAAATTCCCCACAGAAAAGCCTTGATATCCAGACACCCCCAGAGGGGCCAAAATCATAGATCCCTCTTTATGGAGAACCAGAGAGTCCCTTCCCAGAGAGCCCAGACCCGGAGATCCTTTTAACAAAAGTAGACACTTCCCACCCCTTATTACCAACAAGAAGAGCCCAGACATACATACCTTCCCAGAGGGGTCTAGACACATAAACTGCCTAGGATGGGCCAGACATATAACCCTTCATTTCCACCCCCCAGGATCCAGACATACCTACTGCCTGTAGGGCCAGACACTGCCCTCCCTCTCCCCAGGGACCAGACATACACAATTCCCTTAAGGGGTTCCACAAATGCAGAGAAGCCTCTCAGTTGTGCACATTGACCTCTGAAAGGGTCCTGACTAGCACACATGCATTCCCTTAACACGTAGACATGGTGCATGTACATCAGGCATTAATGCATATACACTATCTCTCTTCCCTCAGCCCCCCCCCCCCACTCCGTCAGAGACAGGCAACTGGAAAATAGATGATGCTCTCTGGCTGGGATGCTGTCTAACATATTTGGAGGCAGAAGGGAGGGAACCCTGGAGGCCAGGAAGACAAGGACAGAAAGATGGGGTGGGTAAGGAGGAAGAAATCACCAGAAAGGAGGTGGCTGGAGAGAAAGAACTTGGCATCTGCTGCCTCTGTTCTTTGGGAATACCGTATCTAGAGAATACAAAACTAATATCATTATCACCATTACTATTACAACTGCTGCTAGTTTCCAATACTTTATGCAATTATTTATTATTATATGACATATAATGCATGATTATGGTATATTTTATAACACATTTTATTATTATATTATAATGTTTATAGTTTATAATATATTTATATGTTGATACTATATTTATAATATATGGGATATAATATAATATATATCTAGAGAATAAAAAACTGACATCATTAGCAACATTAGTATTACAAATGGTGCTAGTTTCTAATACTAATCTCAGGAGAAACAATCACTTTAAAGAACTAAAGACTTATCAAAGCTTTTGGTATTTAAAATTGGAAGTGCCTTATGTTTGGTTTGGTCTAAACCAATGATTTACTGGGATAGGGAACTCCTGGTATGGAAATTCCCTCCACCAATACAGCCAACATAACTTAAAGAGTTGTTGGGGGTAGCATGATGGATAGACTAACAAGCCTGAAGTCAGGAGGACCTGGGTTCAAATCTGGACTCAGATACTTCCTAACTGGGTGATCCTGGGCAAGTCACTTAACTCCAATTGCCTAGCCCTGGCCATTCTTCTGTCTTAGAATTGACACTAAGACAGAAGGGAAGGGTTAGGGGGGAAAAAAAAAGAGTTGTCAGGCAAAATTGGTTAAGTGAATTAAAATGTATTTCCCACAGAAGGGCTTGAATATCCAGACACCCAAGAGGGACCAAATACACAGATCTGTCCTCCCCAAGAACCAGAGACTCCCTTTCCTTAATAGGTCAAGATTCATAGAATTAGTACATATCTACAATAGGACCCCAAATGATCCTCTAAAAGGCAACAAAACCATTCTGGAGACTTAATCCAGAAGAATAAGATTAGAGAAATGGACACAATCTCCTGGTTTCTTAAGCATAAAAACCTAGGAGACAGGACTCTCCAGCTGGGATACTCTCTATTGACCTGGGATGCCATTGTGGCAATGAGGGGACAGGAACATTAACTGAATCAATGCTGTGTCTTTGCTGAATATCCTACATTTTGTAGTTAAGTAAGCTTTTTGCTGCATGTTAGATGGTCTATGAATAGCTCATTTCATTATAATTCCAATCCTGAACCACCTGATTGACCTGTGTCATGCCTGCCTTAGAACATGTGGTATAATGGACAGGATTAGATTGAAATGACCTTGTGGCCAATTTCATGATTTAACATGTTTCTGGCAGGGCTTCTGGTCCTGTGTCACGATTCCTTTCAACCAGAGGAGAGGATCCCTTACTCCTCACAGAATTGTTCTCAAGCATTCAGTAACTAGAAGTAGGTTTGAATGTAGAGAGGGTCTTCAAGAACTGTCTCCTAAAGATGATTAATGTTGTAAAATGTCATTCATTGAATCTGCATGACTTGGAATCTCTTGGTCTACCAGCTGTGGTAGTTTTGGTTTCAGCCAAGTGAATGAACTGATTGGAGCTGTTTATTTTATTATTTATTTTAGTTAATTAATTTTTAAAAACGTATTTTTAATTAAAATTTTTTTCTATGGTTCCATGATTCATTTTTTTTCGCCCTCTCCTCATCTCTCCCCACTCCTGGAGTCAACAAGAAATTCCACTGGGTTATATATATGTGCATATACATATATTATCACTTGAATCCATTTCCATATTATTCATTTTTGTAAAAGAGCAATCCTTTAAAACCCAAACCCTAAATTACATACCCATGACAAATCACATGTTTTCTTCTCTGTTTCTACTCCCCCAGTTCTTTCTCTGGATGTGGATAGCATCTTTCTCATAAGTCCCTCAGGATTGTCCTCGATCATTGCATTGCTGCTAGTAGCAAAGTCTATCACATTTGATTGTCCCACAATGTTACAGTCTCTGTGTACAATGTTCTCCTGGTTCTGCTTATTTCACTCTGCATCCATTCATGTCTTTTCAGTTCTTATAGGAATCCATCAGTTAATCATTCCTTATAGCACAATAGCATTCCATCACTATCATGAATTTGTTCAGCCATTCCAGATTGGGTCTCTTTATCTGGACTTGGGAGACTATAAAGAATTGTGCCATAAGAATATTTTTGAGGCTCTTTCTTTAGTACAAGGTACTCTGGGAGGCATTTGAAAGGTCAATGCTTGAGCCTCTCCAGGACTCCAGTGAAACTTTCAGAGATCTGTAGATACTGGATACTTGGATAAAGGTACCAAAGGTAGATTTGTAGAGGATAAGGACAATTTTGCTCTGGAATATGTACTATGGGTTTCTAGTGAGGGATAGGAAAGGGGTGGCTTGGTAGGCAAGGACCTCAGATTCCTTCCCCAACCCCAGTAGAAATGGGACTGTTGGCACCTGACATCTAGAGTATGTCTTGGTCACATAAGACTGAGACTAGACTGCCTTGTATGCTGTATTCTTTCTCTGTTCAAAGGTGAGTGAACAGTGATCTTGAAATGGTAGTTCCTGGCTTTAGTGGCTGTCTCATGAGGCCAAGAGGTCTGGAGTTCCTGGGTCCCTTGGACAGAGCTGATTGGCATCAGGAATATTTTCTACATCAGAAAGGATGACCACCAACAGAAAGAAATGTCCAAACCCTGGCACCCTGGCACTTGGCAACTTTGATACTGAGTATGTGAGAAACCTGGCATAGGAAGCACTGGAGGAGAAACTGAGTGCTGGTAAAAACAAACAAACAAAAAACAAAACAAAACAGAAAGATAAAAAGGTAGGCAGTCAATAGTTAATAAACATTTATTAATTACATACTATGTGCTAAGTAAGCACTGGGGATAAAAGGAAAAGCAATAGACAACTCTTGCTCACAAAGGAATTTATTTATTTATAGGGGAAATAATATGCAATCAGGATATAGACAGAATGAACTGGAGATAATAAATAGAGGGAAGGTTCTAGTATTGAGGGACAGTGAGAAAGCTTCTCATAGAAGATGGGATTTTAAGTAGGGCTTAAAGGAACCAGGAAAGCTGGGAGGAAGAGATGAAGAGGAGAGCATACCAGGTATGGGGCACAGCCACTGAAAACGTTCAGAGTTGGGAGATGAGAGCTTCTTGTGTGGGGAAGAACAAGGAGACCAGCTTCATTGGATGTGGGAAGTAAGCTGCAAGAAGTCTGGAAAAGTAGGAGGGGGCCAGTTTAAGAAGACTTGGGAGCCAGTAAGTGGCTCCGTGAATAGAGAGCCAAGCCTGGAGTTGGAGAGACCTGAATTCAAATCAAGCTACTTCCTAGCTGTGTGATCCTAGGCAAATTACTTAATCCCAATGATCTAACCTTTATTGTTCTTCTGCCTTGGAACTGATACTTAGTATTGATTCTGAGACAGAAGTCAAAGGTGTTTTTTTTTTTTTTAAAGAAGGGTTTTAAGTGCCAACCAGAAGATTTTATATTTAATTCTGACAGTGATAGGGAGTCACTGGAGTTTATGGAATGAGGGTATATGGGACATGGTCAGTTTTATCTTAGAAAGATGGCTTTGACAGTTGAGTAGAGGATGAACAGGGGAGGAGAGAAACTTGAGGCAGGGATGACATCCAGCAGGCTAAGGCAATAAACTAGGTATGAGGTGATGAGGGTGACACCACGGGGGCAATGGTGTCAGAGAAGAGAAAGAGGAGACATATGCCTGAGGCAAAAGAAGTCAATGTACAAATAAGGAGCTAGAACCCCAAAGGAGTATAGTCTTTGTGATGAAGGTGAGATTAAAAGAAGCTCAAAATAAGTCCCCCAGTGTAGTGGTGCCAAGGAACAGGAGTAGCACTAGGAAGACTAGAGTATAGCCCAGATGTTCTGGAACAGGCAGTTCTCCATGGGGCAAGGCCATCTTGCATGTAATTTGTCATGGTGCCTGGGTGGATTCTGAGGCTCATTCTGCACCACCTGGCTCGCTCTGGGAGCTCCATTTATGGGAGGGGCGTGATGACCAAATTTTTGTCCCTTCATGGTCTTTGTCAAGGGTCTGCCTTCTTTCAGGGGAGCTCGATAGTGATGCAGAGATGGTTTCACCTTGCCCATTGTTTAAAAAAAACACCCAAACAAACAAAAACCAAGTAGACCCATCCAATGATTCCAACCCTTGGTTCTTGGGGAAAGGGTGATGATGAGATTGACCACTGGGTAGTATATGGGCAGCCATGCAGAGGAGCCATATCTGTTCCATATAACAGCAAGTTAAGGATACTGTTGAGCTTGGCTATATTTGGGCCAGGGAATCATGGCACCTGGCTGGTTTACATGAGCAAAACCAGTAATGGTCACACAGGACAGTTCCAACAATTCCAAGATGTTCTTAAAAAACATCCTTACCTTCTGTCTCAGTAATAACTCTAAGATAGAAGGGCAAGGGCTAAGAAAATGAGTTTAAGTGACTTGTCCTGAGTTATACAATTAGTAAATATCTGAGGTCAAATTTGAACCCAGCTCTTTCTAACTCAAGGTTTGGTTTTCTATCCACTGTGCTACCTAGGGGCACCATCTTGGAGATATTTTTGCCAGCCAGGCCAAGGCTTAAGCTCTTCTTCCTGTTGGTAGACATCCTTTCTGACATAGAAAAGACTCCTGTTGCTAGTCAGCTTTGACTGAGGGACCTAGTTGCTCCTGGTCTCCTTGAGCTCATGAGAATGCCCATCTTGAGAACTCGTCTTTTCTCAAGGAGACACAAAATAGAAAAGGCAGGTCATCCTCTGTCTTGTATAGGCCAGTACACTGGTTCTTTGGCTTGGCCTCTCACTGCAAGTCAGACAAACAGAGACAAAGACAGACAGAAAGAGACAAGGAGAGACAGAGACATATGCCACATGTTCTGGAGCAAGAATGGGAAGCTATCTTTCTTTTAAAACGGATGTAGTGTCTCCTCCCCAACTCTTTGCTCTCCTGGGGCTGTGGACTCCTAGGAGTTCCTGGGTCATCCTCAAGGGCCAAGTCCTTCAGTTCCAAACTTGATACATGACTCAATGGAAGTATTTATAGATGGCTCCAATGTCTTACAGACAGGTTTTCCCATTTGCTCCCATTACAATTCTTTTCTATAAATACTGGTTCTCAGCACATCAACTGAAGCCCGTTTGGCATATTTGTCTATTTTTCCAATTCTGGAAAACTTACTAAGGCACTAGCAAGGTTAAAGCATTGCATTTCCCACAGTGCCTTGCATCAAATTCTCAACAAGATCTATGTGGCAGAGTTCTTCATGACTTCTCCAATGTCATATTAACGGTCTCAAGCAGTTGATTCAGCATAAATTCTTAGATAATAATACAGAAATTAACAGTCTTCAGGGAAGACCCAGGCCTACCACAACTGGTGGACCTGGAAATCATAATAATCACCAAATTCAAAGCTATGCAAATTCCAGAAATAAAAACATTTTATGTCTTCAGGACACGGTTCTTAAAGATTCAGAGCCTGGTTGCTGAGTTCTTGAGGCTAGTTTCCTTCTTAATCCTACAAGGTCAGTAAGGATCCCTTCTCTGTCTAGTTGAGAGCATTCATGGTATGGGACCAGGAATATGGTGGCCACCAGGTGCAAGTCTCTCATTTCAGAGACTTTGATCTCCTGGGACTCCTCTTCCTCCTAGTAGCTCTTTCCCCAGTTCAACCATGAGGTCAATCACAAGGTTATTATATCCAATCCAGCCTACTGTGCTAAATATTCTGGGCCAGGTATGGCTCAGCTCAGTCTGGGGGTTCAGGTTTGGCATTATAATGAAACAAGCACATATAGACCATCCAATAAGTAACAAAAGAAGTTTACTTAAGTTTACCATAGCATGGAAAGGATATTTGGCAAGGACACAGCATTAACTCCCTTCTGCCTCCATATCTGGCATCCTTTATCAACAAATTATGTCAAGACAGAGGAACCCTGACTCATAGGGTGCTGAACTTTTATGCTTAAGTGACCAGGTCGTTATGTTTTAGTTTTCTAGTTTGATTAAGTCTTTTGGGGGGAAAAACTAGCAGAGAGATGGAATAGATGTTGCTTCTGCCATAG
Organism: Monodelphis domestica; assembly: GCF_027887165.1. NCBI lineage: Eukaryota > Metazoa > Chordata > Mammalia > Didelphimorphia > Didelphidae > Monodelphis > Monodelphis domestica. Next base: position 31,175,887 of record NC_077231.1, on the reverse strand, counting down.
CCATGATAACTCTGAACACTTCCAGAGACAGAGAGCTCATTAACTCTTTTCCACTGTTAGATAGTTCTAGTTTTTGAGAAAATTCTAGTTGCTTGTAGAGGAGATAGGACTGGCTTAAGGGGACAATTCCATAGAGCTCACCTGGAAACGTCCAGGACACAGTAACTCAATATTTGGATGTATTGAAGATGATACATTTTCTGACTGCTTCTGGTGGTTCAACACTGAAGGATGTGAGTCCTTTGAAAGGATGAAGCAACCCTCTTGTTGGTAGCTAGCCAAAGGAACAGAGGGCTCAGTGAAGCTTTTTTTAGGACAGACTGCTTCAGAATTCTATGGGTCCAGCAGAGGGCTCCATCCCTAGACTCCCCACGGTAAGGGGGATGATGGGAATGGTAAGGGCTTTTTCTTGAACATGAACAAAACATAGATTCAACTAGATGAACTTGCATTTGAGTCCTGATTTGTGTTCCCTTTCCTGAATTTGTGATCAAATCCCAGCCTTGAAGTGAATGTGGAAGGAATCTTATGAGTCTGAGAGGTCTACTGGGAGAGCATCTGGCTCTGTTTTAAGCAGCAAATTTGTGCTGGAAGTTCAGAGTCCAGGTGAGACATAAAATGCCCAGTTTGAAATCCCAGAAATTATTTTCTGTTCTGATGAGATTTAAGTATAAGCCTCCTGGAAGACTGTGACAGAATCAATCACTTAAGTTACTGAATTCTATTTTAAATGTGTTTTTGTCAATTGTGAGCTTCTTGGTATTTTGTGCTTGACTAATGTTTTGTGTGTAGAATAATTGTCATATACCTGATTTATATTGTACATTGAGGCCCTTTCTAAACCTGCTTCCATTCTGGAGGAAACTTTTAACCTAAATTTTAAATAACTTGCCCCTGGGTCACAGAAGTAGAGACTTAATGAGTCAAAGAATGTTAAAAAAAAAGAGGAGTCTAGCCCCTCTTCTTTTGATTAGAGGACTGAAGACAGTATAGACCATATGCTTGGGCTCAGAAGTGTTAGATGATATTGAACTTAAATTTGCCACTTGGCAACCTTATTGTTTTTATTCAATTGAAATTTTTTTCAAGTAATGAAATTCTGCCATCTATCTCTCTTGACTTACTCTGCCATTGAAAATGAAATAACTTGTAACAGATTTATATACTCAAGAAAAATAATCTCGGGGGCAGCTGGGTAGCTCAGTGGATTGAGAGTCAGCTCTAGAGACGGGAGGTCCTGGGTTCAAATCTGGTCTCAGACACTTCCTAGCTGTATGACCCTGGGCAAGTCACTTGACCCCCATTGCCTAGCCCTTACCACTCTTCTGCCTTGGAGCCAATACACAGTATTGACTCCAAGACAGAAGGTAAGGGTTAAAAAAAAAGAAAAAGAAAAAGAATCTCCATATTGGCCATGCCCATATATATATATATATATGTGTGTGTGTGTGCGTATGTATATATACACATATGCACACATATGTACATGCATATATATACATATTTTCATCTGCATTTGAAATGTATCATTTCTGTTAGGAGGTGGGAAACCTTTCATCATGAGGTCTTTGGAATTGTGGTTAGTTATACTCTTGATCAAATTTCTTTTTCTTCAATGTCAAATATTTCTGCATTTTCACAGAAAACAATGTTAGACATTTATCTAGCACTTTGATTTAAAATATGCTTTATGTCTGCTGTACCATCTACTTGATCAAATTTCTTGAGACCTTTGAAGGGGCTCATCTTTATTATATTGTTACAATTCTATAAATTGTTCTGGTTCTACTCCCTTCTCTGTGCATCAGTTTATACAAATCTTCTGAGGATTCTCTGAAGCCACTTCTTATGGCTGTATATTATCCTATCGCATTTGTCTACCATAACTTATTTAGCCATTCCCCATTTGAGGGATCCCAGTCCTTTGCTACTACAAAGAAGAGAGGAAGAACCTATTCCATCTGACCAGGAGTTTATTCTTCTGCTCTTGGCTCTTATCTGTGCTGATCTAATGCCCAGTTTGATCTGACAAGTAACAGCAAAACTCTGTTCAAACAATAAAATTACGATCTGGGTACCTGATAGATCAGGAGATTTCTATTGGACAGATAAAATATCATATACCCTTGACTAAGCCTTCTCTTTATTTGAGAGGATGGTTCCATGGTGAACCTTATGTTTAACTGGGATCCCCTTCTCTGTAACTGTGGCCCATTTGGCCCTAGTTCTTCCAATGGGAGCCACACAAAATCTAGTCTAATTCCTTTCCCACGTGGTGGTTTTAAAAAATACTTGAGGACCTCTATCACATTTTCCTGGAGTTCCTGGAACCATTCCTCCCATGACAGGGTTTTGAGTCCCTCTCATCATCCTAGAAAGTCCATTTGATCAGTGTCCTTAAACCCAGTGCTCAGAACTGATCTCAGAAGTAGTTCAGGTCTGGTGTGCCCAGGACTAGAGGATGAGCACTCCTGGCTTCTGAATGTCATGATTTCTATTAATACAGTCTAAGATCTGGTCCTGAGAGGGCTTTTGGGAGCATAGAAATAGCCCTGGTGATCCTAGAGGAGGTCAAGGAGGCAGAGTCCCTGGTCCTGGCTATATTCCACTCCCTTTCTGCTTTCATAAGCTGATATCCACATGAGCAGTGCCAGCCTCATAGCCATGTTGGGTTACCCAGACTGTCCCTGTACCTCCTCCACAACACACACCTTTCCAACCTGGCCTCAGGTAACCGGCAGGGGTCGCCAGCACACCAGGAATTACTCCTGAGCTGCGCTTATCTCTTAAGGCTCCTTGGGTTACTCCTTAGAAACTCCTCCTTCTTGCCCTCCTCCCTTCTCTTTTCCTCTTTCTCTTTGGACTCTAGAACTCTCTCCCTGGGAACCAGGTAGCATCCCTGAAGATGCCCCCCCCCCCCCCCCCCGCTCCTTACAGGGGACGAGAGCAGGGACCCAGGAATCCTGGCTTCCAGTCCCCTCAGTTTGGGATGGAGGTGAGGGGGCATCCAAAATCTCAGGTCAGGGGGGAGGCCACTCTGGAGTCTTTCTCTCTCCCTTTGGCCCTCTTCTGATTTTCCCCTTCTTTCTTCCCCCAAGACTTACCACTGTCCCACAACCTCCTCCACTCCTGCAGAGCCCAGTCTTTGACCACCCTTTCCTAGCCTTCTACCCTACAAAGAATTTGCTCCCAGACTCTCCTGGGGTCCAGAGCTTCTAGATCCTTCCTCCCATGGGGCAGAAGGGTGAAGGAAAATGTAAAACTCTTGCTGAGGGGACCCCAACTTTTTTTAGGGTGGCTATCATTTGGGGGTCCACAGTCTGCTGGGAGGAAGGAGGGATCCAGGTGTAGCTGCCTTCCAAACAAGAATGAAGCTCACACTTCTAAAGGGGACCCAGGCATCTAAAGGGCTTTCTAGCTGGAATGGGCACCTGGCAGGGGGAAACAGCTGTGGCTGCCATCTGAGAGGGGCTGCCATTGGCCCTTCACTCTCCTGCCCTCCATGACTATAGCGACGGCTTTAAAGCTTTCAATTCACTCCCTGTCCGCCCCCTCCCCCAACAGCACACACATTCCCCATGCCCAGTGATTGGCGGCTGCCTGCTGCAGGGCCGGCTGGGCTGGGTTTATGGCTTTGCGGCAGCTGGGGAGAGTGAGGCCAAAAGAGAGAGATGGAGACCAGCCAAGATTCAGAAACAGAGACTGATGGGAGAGATGAGAGATGGAGAGCCAGAGGGAGACCAAGACTGGCTGGGAAGAGCAGGGCTATGGAGTCAGAGAACGAGGAGGGGAGAGGGCTGATAAAGAAATGGATACAAAGCAAGCAGAGCAGAGGCACAGAAACAGAAAGGGAAATCGAGGAAGGGAAGAGAGGGAATAAAAGGGCCAATACAAACACGATAAAGGCTTTGGATAAAGAGTGAGAGGGACTAAGTGTTCCTTCTGTTGAGTGAGAGGAGCTGTCCGGAGCAAAGAAAAGGCTGGAGGAATTTCCCAGGGATCCCAGGTCTTCCTCTACCTTTTCTCCAACCCAGCTTCTTCCAGATCCCCACCTCTCCATGAAGAAAAATGGTAGAATAAATTCTTTAGGAACTAAGAGAACATCTAAGTTCTCCTCTTTGAACCTAGCTGGGGGAGAGCTTGGGTACCATCCATCTGAGAAGAGGACATCATGACCTGGGGGAAGAAACTGTCCCTAAGCCTATTCCTATCACTACTCTCTCTTCTTAGGCAGGAGATTCTGTGCCCATACTTCCAGTCAGAAGGGAGTTGGGAAATAAATAATTAAGATTTCTATAACACTTTAAGGTTTATAAAACCCTTTACAGACATTCTTTTATCTGATTCTCCCAAGAACCCTATAATATAGGTAATGTAGATATAATTATCATTTGCAATGATAGCATTTCCATTTTACAAACCATGCAACCGAGATTTAATGAGGTTTAAGTGATTCATCTATAATCTCAGTAATCATTGCTACCGAGTTTTTATTGTTGTTTGGTGGGGTCTGACTCTTTGTAACCCCATTTGGGGTTTTCTTGGAAGCTCATTTTACAGATGAGAAAACTGAGGCAAGCAGGATTAAGTGACTTGCCCAGAGTCATAGAGCTAACATATAGAGTGGTTTGCCATTTCCTTTTCCAGCTTATTTTACAAATGAGGAAACTGAGGCTGGCAGAGTAAAGTGACTTGCCCAGGGCGACATAGCTAATAAGTGTCTGAGGCCAGATTTGAATTCAGGAAGACGAGCCTTCCTGACTCAAAGCCAGAATTCTATTCACTGTGCCACCTAGCTGCCTGTGATAAGAAGAGTCAAACCCAGGTTTTTCTTGACCCTAGGCTTTGCCTGCTTTCCAGCATGTCCTTGTTGGACCACTAAAGTCCACAGATCAAGTCTCTATTTCGGTTCTTTATGGCTCACTTCAAAAGCATCAGCCTCCCAGGCTAGAAGACCGTGGGTTTGACTATTGGCCTCAACATTTAATAACCATGTTTGGATGGGCTGATGCTTCCTCATCTTTAAAATGGGGGGAACAATACTTGGGGCCACTACCTCATGGGGTTGCTGTGGAAACCAAGCCCTTGGCAAACTTTAATTTGCCACCTGCAATGTTAGTAAGAACCTGGGGATGAAGAAATCCAGGGCTGGGCTCCTGGGAACAGGCCAGCATCGCAGGGGCTTTCTTTCAAAGGTAAGGGGTTAAAACCCCAAAATTCACCTGCCCAAGAAAAGGCTGGGGGAATGGGAGTCTAACCACCATTCATGTGAAGGAGATCTGGGCATTTCAGTGGACTGTAAACTCCATATGAGTCAATAACAACATAACGGCCACAAAATAGATAATCTTAGGCAGCAGTGCTATTGTCATGATTCAGAAGACATTTATATGTTGACTTGTTATAGCGTATATTCTCTATAATAATCCTTCCAGGTGGGTAATACAGAAATTGGTTTTTTTGTTGTTGTTGTTGTTTTAATTTTAAATTCCTCCTCTTTGTCTTAGTATCAGTTCTAGGACAGGAGGGTTTAATAAATGCTCGTTGGTCTGATTTTCATTTTGTTCTGGTCAGGCTGCCTCTGAAGAACTGTCTAGTGGTGGGTGCCAGATTTCAGGAAGGACGCCGAAAATGGGGGAATCAAATCAATGGGGAGAAAAGATTGGAAAATGATGCTTAGCCCAAGGAACCAGAGGTGGTTAGCTAGAGGAGCCTTCAAAGAGCTGAAGGGCTATCATGTGGAAAAGGGGCCCCCCACCCCCAGGGCAGAATGAGGGATGGTGAGTGGTTGAAAGTTGTTCTGAGGCAGATTTAGGTTCTCTGTGAAGAAAAACAAAATTCTAGCAATTAGAGGGATTTGAAAGTATCAGTGGCTGGTTTGGTTGGTAGTGAGTTTCCAGGCATCTTTTCCTTGATCTTGAAGGGCCTGGGTGATCACTTGTCCAAGATGTCAATGGATGGAATTTTGGTTCAGGGATGGGTTGGATGAAGTGGCTTCTGAGGTCTTTCTCTAATTATGAGATACTATGATCTGACCAAAATTTTTTGAATAAATTATTTTGGACTCTCAGACTACAGAAGGCAACAGCGAATGCTGGGGAATTTGGTGGGGGTGAGTCACTGGAAGACTTTAGATAATCAGAGCCCACCAGTTTCCTCTTTTTGGAAAATATTCCAGTCTTTAGATTCTTTAGGCTTCTTCAGAGGGTAGCCCGATCGTGGAGGCCAGAGGTCTGTCCACTTGAGTGCATGTGTTTTCTCAGATAGTTCTTTCAATTCCCATTAACCAAAAGAACTCCGTGACTGGGGTAGAATTTATTTGCATGTAATATTATGACAGAGGGGATCAAGGTTCTGGGAGAGCAACCAGATCTCTGGGAAAGAACCCCATGAGATAAAGAGCTTCTGAGTGGGAGAGTGGAAAGAGGGATGGATCTGAGACTTGAATCTTACCTTTGACTCTTAAATAGCTTCCCCCTTTTAAATCCTTACTTTCTGTCATTTATCAATCAAAAGTATCAACTTTTTTTAAACAATTTTTTTCTTTATTTTATTCTGGTAACAAATTTACACATAAGTTTTCCAAGGTTACATGATTCTTGTTTTCTTCCTCCTCTCTTCCCTCCCCCTTTCCGGAGCTGATAAGTAATTCCACTGGGTTATACATGTATTATCAATGAGCACACTTTCAAGCACAATGGGAATGTCAATTATTTCAAGCAGAGAAGCACTGCCTTAGACAGAAGGTATAATAGAGTCTTCCTTGGGAGAGAGACTAATGGTCTTCTCTTTTATTTTATAAAAACTCCAAAACACCCTTACCTTTTACTTTAGAATTAATCAATTCTAAGGCAGAAGAGGAACAAGGGCTAGGCAGGAGGAGGTTAAGTGACTTGCCCAGGGTCACACAGCTAGGAAGTGTTAGAGGCCAGATTCAAACTCACGTACTTTTGACTCCAGACCTGGGGCTCTATCCACTGTGCTACCCAGCTGCCCTTGGTCCTTTGTCTTTTAAAGTCAATCTCCCTTAGTCTGAGTGTGGGGATTAACTCAACAACAATGACCCCTGGGGACAGTGACAGCAAGGGTAATTTCTTGAAGGGTCAGTGTCTTGATGGTCTTCCCCAAATTTGTTTTTATTCACCTGACAGTTACTGGGAAACATTTTGTCATTAAGGCAAGATTGCCAGCCTTGGCATCAGGAAGCCTGGGTTTAGAGTTCTAATTCTGCTGTTCACTCCCACGGTGACTTTGGCACGTCACTTAACCTCCCTAGGGGAACAGTTTCTTAATCTGTAAAATGGGAAGGTTGGAAGAGATGTTCTCTAAGATTCCAGCCTTCTTCCTGTAACAATATTGCCATATTATCTCAGCATGTATCTATTGTTCAATTGTGAGAATTTCTCCGATCTAAGATGAAGCCTTTACCATTTTAGAATCTTTAAGTGATTTCATGTCTGTTATCTTTGGAGGCAGTAGAGTGAAGGAGGGGAAGAATAAAGTATTATTTCCAGTTTAGAGATGGTAAGATAGGCCAAGAAACTGATTGTTTAGAGAGGAGGTGACTTAGAGCTGCAAAATTAGGCATACACTGTCAAATGTGGTCAATGTATCAGTTTGTTTTATTGTATTTCTTTGTTACAAGAAAGGATCCTACTTTTTTTGGGGGGGGGGAAGTTATTGGAAAGTGAAAGCAGGTTTTCCCTTCCCTAAAGGATTAAGGGACAGCTAGGTAGCACAGTGGATAGAGACCAGATCTTGAGTCTGGAGGACCCAGGTTCAAAATCTGACCTCAGATACTTCCTAGCTGTGTGACCCTGAGTAAGTCATTTAACCCTGATTGTCTAGCCCTTACCACTCTTCTGTCTTGGAACTGATAGTTATTATTGAATTTATATAATATAAAAAGCATTAAAACATCTCGAAAAAAACAAAAAATGGACCCCAAAGGAGTGAGTTGCCAAATCCACAAGCATCAATTCCAAGGCCATTCATTTGCCTCGAATGGCATATTGGTTTTTGTCCTTGATGCTTTGGGGAGGTTAGGAGGAAAGAGATCTACAGCTCTGGAACTCCCAGGCTTGGGGAAGACAGGATGAGGACAGAAGTGGGAGCTGCTGCACATATATAATGGGTACAGTTGGGAAGAGGAGCCGAGGGTGGGTTAGAGGTTTCCTGGAGGAGAGCTTGGAGCAGGGCTGGGAAGGAGGGGAGGAACAGCGCTGGGGAAGAGGAAGAGAAAGGCTCTCTGGCAGGAAGAAATATCTGTTCCAAGCCTTGGGGGTGGGTGAGGGTCAGAGGGATGGGAATGGAAGGCCCTGGAGGTGAGGGCAGCCAGTAATTAGGAGATGAACCTTTAAGATGGGCATAGTCTACTTATGTCTGGGTGTTCCCCTCAGACTGGGGGTCACCCAACTCCGCTCTGAGCTCCCCTCCTTTTAGAGTGGTCCCAGTTCTCCTAGAGTGGGTGTCTGGGTCTCTGTTCCCTGCTTCTAGTGTGTGTGTGGGGGGGTCTGTGCTGACTCGTCTGAGGGAGGCTGGGAGGCTCCATCTCCACCAGCCACTTTATCCAGTTCCGTGTGTCATGGCACGATTTTGGAAATAGTGGCTTTTTAGGGTTTCTGGGTCCCTTCCTCCTCGATTTTTCTTCCTCTTCCCGTGTTGAGAAGGCCATGGATTTAAGGGACAGGATGACTGGGTTTCTGCTCCCTCCCTCTCTAGACTCACTAAGTGATTACTTCCTAAACAGACCTCATACTGGTTTGGGCTCATAATTCCTCTCTGATTAACCCCTACTACCCCAGCAAGTTTATAGGCCAAGGGAGAGTGACAGTAGGGGCTGGGGGGGGGGGAAGGAACGATGAGGGGGGAAATCCCAACCGGGTGATGGATGCCTCTGTCAGCCTGGCTCGTATTTATTAATAGTTTTAATACGGGAAGCAATAAAGGAAGAGAGGGATTCTATTAATTAAATCATTGTTATAATTAACTTTCATTAAAGGGGGATCAATAAAGAGGGGCTGAGATGGAGAGAGAAGAGATCCATTATCGCTAATTTCCTTGGAAGGGATTCAGGGAGGGAGGCGAGGTTGCTAGGAGACCAGAGTACCACGAGGTGGGGGAGGATAGACGTCCAGGTGAAGCTGGGAGATGAGGAGGTTCAGGAGACTTTCAGGGGTTGGTGGGACTGTGGGGATGGGCCGAAGGGCCAGTGTGGATGTGACCGTGGTAGGGGTCAGGGTAACATCATGTCCTCCTCTGGGGACCATCAGGTTCTGCAGGCCTGGGCATTTTCATGGCTGTATCTGAATGTTTGGAACCTTCTGTGCTCCTCTGAGCAGGCGGGTGCACCGTAAATGCAGAGAGGTGTGTGCCACCCAGGATGCACTCTCCGCTTGGTGCTGATGTCTACACTTCTGCTGGGCATCTCCGTGGAGCTGCAGAAGTCGGGGTCTAAGCCCCTGGGGGGAAGAGGGCCTGGGCCCGGGGGCCACAGTGATGGGGGAGGTATGGGCCTCTGGCCGGCTGAAGAAATGAGGGTGGCGGAACCCTGGAGGAAGTGTGTTAGGGAATTATTGGTCCAGGAGAGCCACTTTGGCAGGGAGATTTATTCCGTTTTTTCAAAAGGAGAATGAGGGGATCTCTTAGGGAAGGGGCTTCGGGGTCATTTGGTCAAACGACAGGCGAGGATGGCATCTTCCAAACCCAGCCCCTTTGCCATTGCCCACTTCCAGGTTCCTCACCCCGGATGCTCTAAAGGCCGCTAAAGGAAGCCGGTGCCTGGTAAGGATTGGGTGGGCCCTTCCCCATCCACAAGGAAAGCCCTCCTTCTGAGAGAGGAATCTATATCTAGATATTTTTTGCAATGCTAAGTATTTATTGACCATCTACTGTGCGCCTAAGCACTGTGCTAGGCCCAGTGGGGAACAGTATCCAAGTTAGGCCCCCCTGGGGCTCCCAGGGAAGATGGATAGGGCTGGAAGGGACTTTGGGATGTCCAAGCTCCTCCTTGCTCGCTGTGACATCCGGGAACGTTATCTGGAGCCCCTCCGGGCTCCGCTCTGCCTCAGTCTCCCTTTCTCTGCACACGCCTGGCTCTCACTCAGCTCCGTTCCCCTTTGCCCCGAGGGCAGAGACCAGAGTCCTGGAGGGCCCCGGGTCCCCCGCAGTCACGGCTTAGGTAAGAACAGGTTTTATTAGAATAGTTAGGATCCACGTCATATAAATATCTGCCCATGCTACACACAGCTCGGTGGGGTTGGGGAGTGAGTGGGGGTGGCGGAAGTTAGGGAAGCCTCGTCTTATTGCTGTCGGGGGACGAGGGCAGGCCAGGGGCAGGAGATGTGGCTCCGCTGTCCCCTCTCCCCCCACCACAAAAGGCACAAATGAGTTTTCTTTTCCCTCTGGGGTAGGAGGGCTGCCAGGGCCGAGGGGGGCCTCTTTACCACAGAGCTCAACATCTAAAGGGCAACGGGGGAGGGGGCAGAAAGAGAAGAAACCCGGGCTGGGGGTCCGGAAGGAGTCGTGAGGCCTGCTGGCTTCCATGCAAACCCAGACAAGGACAGACAGAAACCTTGGGGGGGGGGGGGAGCCAGCTCTGGGGCACTGGCAGGGCAGAGGTGGGTGCTGGGAGCGCATCAGCTCCTCTGGGCAGGCCCTGCCCGGAGGCCCCTTCCCGCTCTTCTCTCACGCGGCCGGCCGGGACGGGGCTGCCTCCCGGGCCCTGGGGGGCCTGCTCGCCTGCCACAAACGTGCGTGCCTGCGTGTGTGTGTGCGTGCGTGCGTGCGCGTCACTCAAACGTGAAAGGGTCCTGGGTGCTGAAGAAGAAGTGTCCGTCCACGTGCTCCTCCAGCGCGTCCTTGTCGCTCTCGGGGAACTGCTCCTTACAGATGGGACACTCCTTCCAGGCGGGGGCGGCGGGGCCGGCCTCGGGGAGGGGGCCCCCGACAAAGCCACTAGGGGAGGCAGAGTGGTGGGGAGGCGGTTTAGTCTGGCTGGCCCAGCCCTTCCTCCCGGATCCTAGGAGCAGAAATCCAGAGGCCCAGGCTCCCAGGTGCTCTCCTCCTCGGCGGGCTGACCCCCCCAGGTCTCCGGGGCTCCCTCCGGCTTCCAAAGCCCTTTGCCCTCCTCCCTTGTCTCCATCTGCTGCCTAATGAGGCCGTCCTCCGGGGCCAGCCTTCTCCCTTCTCCCCAGGTCTGGGCGCCTGGGCCGGGCCCCGGCTCTCCCCCGGCTGCCCCACGATCCCCGATGGCTCCCCTCCATCCAGAGGCCCGGCCACCTACCTGCCAGCGAGGGGAGGGGGGAGGGCAGGAGAGAGGGGGTGCAGGGCGGTTTGGGCTCCGCGGAAGAGGGTGCTAAAACGACACAGAAGCCCATCCCAAGGGGAGCCTCTGATGGACGTCCTGAGGCCGAGCCAAGCTAGAACCCAGAGCCGGGGCCCTTCCTCCAGGGGCTTCGAGGGGGTTTGGGGGGGCCTCACCTGGCCACGTCATAGAAGGTGCTGCCCAGCTCAGGAAGCAGCAGGCTGGCCTCCTCCCCTCCGTTCTGCACGGCCGCCATCAGCACCGCCTTCTCATCCTCGGCCTCCTAGGCACCCGGACAGGGCAGGGGGGCAGCGCTTTAGAGGCCAGGGAGTGGGGGAGCAGAGGGGCCTCTTGGCCCCGACCCTCTCCGGCCCAAAGACTCACCGAGTCCGAGCTGCTGTCATCGGGGGGCCCCGTCAGGTGAGCGGCGATGGGGCATGGCTGGCTGATGACCACACGGGCAGGGGCATCCCGGGGTCCCGCGGGGTCGGAGCCGGGGCCCCCTCGCTCACAGGGGCCGTAGGAGGGGAGCCTCATGTCTTCCGGGGACTCGTCCTCGGAGTCTGTCAGGACTGCAGCGGGACAGCCTGGGCGTGAGGAAGAGGAGGGGTGGTCAAGGCCTTCGAAGAGGCTCCGCCGCTCTCCGGAGGGCCTGGAAGCCCAAGGGACCCTGGAAGGGGGGGTCGTGGAGGGGAAGGGACGAAAGGACTCAGACCAGGGGTGGCCTCTTCATCCTCGGTGGCAGCGTCCTCGCTCCACTTCTCGTCGGCCACTTTCTCCAGGCGGGCCTCCAGCTTCCTCATGTACTCCAGCAGTTCCTGGGGTGGAGGAGCGTGGTGAGGGCGGGCCGGGAGGATTCCCTGGTCCGTAGGGCTCAGAGGAATGAGGATGTCTGGGGGAGATGGGGGCTCCTGTCCCAGGCTCCCCTCAGTCTTGCTGCTAGGGGGCTGTATCCCTCCTCCACGGAGGCCAGCAGGCCTCACGGATAAATGATGTAATCATCACGATGCTCTAAGGGGGCGGTGGCAGAGGTCCCAGGCCTAAGGGGATCTCTGCACTGTAGAAGAGGAGCCCGAGGCCTGGAAGGCCCCCAGTGGGTACTGGCTCCCCGCTCCCCCCCCAGTGCCCAGGCAGGGCCTCCCGAGCTCTCGGCTTTCTTACCTGCTTCTCCTCCTGCAGCTGCTGCTTTTCCTTCTGGAACACGCGCAGGGCGGCCCGGAGCTCCGTCAGTTCCCTCTTGCTCTCTGACAGCTGCACCTGGGGGATGAGGGAAGTGGAGAAGGCAGAAGCCAGGACTCGGGGGACGCAGGCCCCAAGCCAGCCTCTCCAGCCCCTCCCCTGACCCGCTCGGCTCGGCCTGGGGCCTTTGGGACTCGTGGAGGGAGGTGGCCACCCCAGGCTAGCCCGGCTCTGGGCAGGCCATGCGCCCTCCCTCAGCCTTGTGCCCGCGCCCCTCCCTGGGGCCTTACCACACTGGAGTCCTTCTCCCGAGCCAGGTCGGCCTTGAGCCCTTGGCTGTGCAGCCTCTCCTCCTGCACGGCCTTCTCCAGCCTCAGCACCTCGGCGCTCAGCTTCAGGATCTTGTCCTTCTCTGCCTGGCGCAAGCGGGAAGGAGGCGGCGGCCACCTTACTCTCTGGCCCGCGGCCTTGCCACGGCCTTCCTCCCTGCGGCCTCCCTCCCTGCGGCTCCCTCCGCCCGCCAGGCCAGGTACCTCCATGCTCTGCAGGAGCCCCGCCCGCTCTTTGCTCCAGGCGCTCTTGTCCTCCCTCCAGTGCAGACTGAGCTCCACCAGCCTGTTGTTGGTGTTGGCCACCTCGAGCCGACTCCGGTGGAGCTCGGCCACGGTGCGGTCCCTGGCGCTGGCCGCACTGGCCAGCTCCTCCCCCAGCAGGGCGGCCTTCTGCTGGCTTGAGACGGCGAGCTCCTGGGTCCCCCGAAGCTGCTCTCTCAGGGGTTCCAGCTCAGCCTTCAGGGGAGAAGATGGGCCCAGGGTTTCCCATGAGACTCGAGCCCTCATCCGCTCAGGGCCCTGCCGGCCTGTCTCCCTGCCCTTCTCTCTCTCCTTTTTTGGGGTCTCCCAGGCTTCCTCTGCACCAGGAGGGGCAGACGGAGCTCCTCGGGCTGCCCGCTGACTTGGCTTTTATTCGGTCTATGAGCCCGACCCTCTGGCTTAGGAGAGATGAGGGACAAAAGCAGGGGAGGCCGGGCCATGGGGCTAAGTGACTGGCCCAGGGTCCCCTGGATCTGGAGCTTGAGCCCCGGGGCCACCTGGCTGCCCCTGCCTTGTCCTAGGGCTAGGCCATGGGCTTCAGGGCCTGAGCCGGGTCCTCAGCTAGGAATGCACTCCACGCCCTCTACACTGAGTCTCGCTTCCCCGCCTGGCCCTCACTCACGAGCCGCCGCTGAGCCTCGTCCAGCAAACTCTGGATGCGGGTCACCTCGTCCTGCAGTCTCTGCAGCTGGGAGGCCTGCTGCCCCTGGTGGCTTTTGGCTTTCTGCAGCTCCGTACTCAGGCGACAGCATTCCCGTTGTGAGGCCTGTAGCTCAGCCTGGGGGGGAATCACAGGGCTGAGACCTTGTGGCGCTTCCCCAACAAATAGTATGTGCCTGTGGCAGAATTTGAACTCAAACCTCTGATTCCCAGTCCGATACATTATCCACTATCAACCTCTACTGGGGAGAAATGTTTGTAAAGGAGGCCTCTGGACGACAGAGCACGGGGCTGTCCTGTGGGCTGATAAGCCAAACCAGAACAGGTCAGAATCCCAGCCTTGATGGGACCCGGCATCGTGGCACAAGGGGCGCTGGTGCCCAGGCAGCTCGGCCCAGCGGACGTGGCCCTCCGGCTTCCCAGCAGTGCCCTCTGCCTCCCAGCGACCCTAGGCCATCCCTGGCCTGACCAGGGTCGGGGTGTCCCGCTGCCGCCCGGGACGGCTGACCTCCCCCACTTAGCCCTAATAAAGCCCACTAGTGTTCAGGGTCTCCGCATTGTCTGAGGGGCCTGCTAGGGCTGGCACCAGCAGCTGGAACAGAGAGATCCGCCCCCCCCCCCCCCCCCCCCCGTAATCAGGGCAGCCCCCGACCACTCCTGTCTGCACAGGGCAGGAGGCCCCCCGCCTCTAGTCCCCCGGAAGCCCCTCACCTGGCTCTGCTCCTTGTCCGCCTGCTCTTCCTTCAGCTGCCCCAGAAGCTGCTCCTGCTCTCGAGTCAAGGCCTTCACACTGTCCTTGACCCTGCGGGCCAACGACAGGCCGTTATGGGGGATCTTGGAGGCCAGCATGTCTGACTGCTTTCTCTTATAGCCCAGCAAACGGAGACAGAGTGAGAACGAAAGCCAGCCACCCGGACCAGCCGTGACCCTTGGCACTGGGGCGCCCCCAAGGCTCTTCTCCCCTCCTCCCGGAGGCCTTTTGGCTTGGGGATCTGGTAGGCCCTCTAAGCAGATGACTCTCCCCCACCCCCACCGGACTGCTAAGCCCTCTCACCCACGTCCCCTCCTCTCCTCTGACTTGGGCTCATGCCCGCCTCGGCTCTTCCTGCTTCAAGCCCTTTCACTCCGTCTCATCCTCTACTCAGTGAGCAAAGTGATTTGTTTTTAAACCCTCACCTTCCGGCTTAGAATCAATACCGGGTATTGGTGCCAAGGCAGAAGAGCATAACGGCTAGGCAACGGGGGTCAAGTGACTTGCGCAGGGTCACCCAGCTGGGAAGTGTCTGAGGCCACATTTGAACCCAGGACCTCTTTGTCTCAGTGCTGGCTCTCCATCCACCGAGCCCCTAGCTATCCCCCAGCCCCCAAGTGATTCTCCTAAAGTGAAGATCTGCCCCTCATCCCATAAACTCCAAAGGCTTCCAGTCACTCAGGATTCAAGGAGCTTCCTATCCTGGCCCTTCCCAGCTGTCTAGGCTTCTTCCACCTTCGTCTCCTTCCTCCCCCTCACGCTCAGTCCTCAGGGTGTTGGCCTCCTTGCTGTTCTCTGCTTAGATGCTCCATTTCCCATCTCCAGGCCTTTTCCCTGGTCACTCTGCATGGCTGGGATGCTCTCACTTCCCCTTGACCTTTTGGCTTCCCTTATTTCCCTCCAGATTCACCAAAAATCCCACCTTCTACAAGAAGTCTCATCTTTTCTTTTTTTAAACCCTTACTTTTTGTCTTAGTATCCATTTCAAGATGGAAGAGCAGCAAGAACTGGCTAATGGGGGGTAAGTGACTGGCCCAGGGTGACTTGGCCAGGAAGTGTGTGAGGTCACATTTGAACCCAGGACCTCCCAACTCCAGGCCAGTCACTTAATCCTTTCTAGGGCTCTCCTCCAGGTTAGCCTGTATGTATCTTGTTTGTCCGCAGTGTCCATAGTCTCTCTCAGTGGAGAGTGAACTCCTTGAGACCAGGGGCTGTTTTTCACCCTTCTCTGTCACCTAGCACACATAGTAGGTGCTTAGTAAATGGCAGGGTCAGAAGTCTTTCCCAACCCCAAGCCTCACTGGTTTCCTGGGATGGGAAGTTCACCCTCCTGACTTAGCCCTTACCGTCTTCCTACCTGCTTCTGGATGGTGCAGACATAAAGCCAGGGTGGCTCTGGGGAACCCCCATCAGCTCCTGCTTTCCCTACCCTGAGCCTCAGGTCCCAGGGGCCTCCCCTCCCCTTGGCTCTGCCTGTCCCCACTTTCCTGAACCCAAAGTTTATGGGTGCCACAGCCCAGAGGAGACAGAAAGGTCTGCTGATTTATCCCTCCGCTGCTAGGGAGAAGCAGAGTTCAAAAGAGCAGCTGCCCACATACGAGGCGCGGGGGCCCTGCTTTAGCCGTGGGTCACGGGAAAAGACCCAGTCTTACTGCAAGGTCCATCAGAATCCAGAGCACGACACGACAATTGTTGGCTGCACTGGACAATCGCATCAGCCCAAATCGGAGGACCATGTCGACTCCTCTGGGGCCTCCTTGTAAGGATATGGACGGCTCAAGGAAGGGAGACTTCCGAGGGGCCTGCCTACGGGGAGGAGGGCAAACGGTGCCAGACTTCTTTTCCCTGATCTCTAATGAATATGGGCCTTTATTTCCTTTCTGAAAATGGAGATGAAAGCCCTGGGATAATGTCGAGCCGACGAGGGAGAGAGAGAACCTGGACTGCAGAATGTCAGAAAACAAGCATGTGAAACAGAGAAAGGGGCGCAAACATGACTGAGAAGGGCCCCATCCGCTTCCCGAGCTAGAGCCAAGGGAGCCAGGATGCCAAAAGAAAGTTGAGAAACCCTGGCCTAGGAGATCCAGAAATTCTGTTATGGAGAAACACTGCAAGGAACTGAAACTATTTAGCCAGGAAAGGGAAGATGTGTCTCGTGGGGAAGAGGGACAAGACTTCTTCCACCCCAGCTCCAGAAGTCACTCCGAGACCAACCAGAGAAACGGCACAACTCAACGTGTTCACGCAAAAAGCCAGCTGACTCCATGTCCGAGCCTTCCCAGGAGGGCTCTCTGTCCTGAATGGGAGCTTGGGCCAGATGAACCACCGGGCTTTCCTAGCGCTAAGATTCTGGCTTGCAGTCTCAGGATGAGAGAGGCGACGGCTCTCGGGGACCCGGTTCTAATGGTTTGTAATCCTGGGTGTCAGGAACCTTATTCCCTCCCCGTGCCCAACGCCGCGTGGCGCATTCCTTTCTGGCCCTTGGGTGCCTTTTGGTGAGGGGGCTCCCCTACTTTCCCAGGATGGGATCTCCCCCTCGAGCCTGGGTTCTAGCCTGGGGGGGGGGGGGGCTGTTTCCTTACCTGTCCAGCTCCACCTCCTTCTCCAGCACCTTGTCACTGATGGTATGGATGTCGTCCTCCAGCTCCAGGATCCGGGCAACATGGTCTCCTTGTTGTCTGCTTAGGACATCCCGCTCTTCTTGAAGCTCCCCATGAGCACGTGACAGTCCCTGGGTCACCCCGGAAGGAGGAGGAGGCTGAGCCTCCCCTCGTTGAGAGGGAACCAGAGGCCAGAGGAGAGAGGGGTGCAGACATTTCCAATGCCCCCTCCTCCTCAATTCCCACTGCCACCCGAGAACTTGGACCCGAGAGCTGAAAGGGATCCCTCAGAGCCTGCTAGCTGGCCCCCCCTTTTACAGATGAGGGTCCCGAGGCACGGAGACTTGCCTAAGGCCACCCGCAAGAATGGCAGAGCCGGGATTTGGGCCCAGTCTCCAGTGTTTGTCCCCATGGCACATCCTCCCTGCATGGCGTTCTCAGCTGCCTCTTGGCCTCTGTGCCGGCCTTTTCTACTCCATACAATAATGCATAGCTCCCATGTAATTTGCAATGTGCAAACCCAACACCCACTGCACGGGGATGAAGCTTAGACAGGGCCTGTCTGAATGACTCGCAAATGCGAGAGCCTGGACTGGAACTCGGGGCTTCTGACCATCATTTCCACGGGGGAGGCCAGAGGCTCCTTTGGCCCCCTGCAGCAGCCCCGGCCCCCCATTCCCTCCGGAAGGCCCTCGCACCTTGTACTGCTCCATCAGCTTGGCCTGCTCCGCCTTGGTGAGCTGGACGGTGGCCTGCAGCTCCTGGACCCTGCTCTTGAGCTCGCTAACCTCCCCCTCCAGCTGCAGCTTCAGTCTCATCAGGTCGTTGCGCTCCTGCTGGCTTTCTTCCAGTTGATTCTAGAGACGCCGGGGCACCATTAGGAGCCACCCCCCCTTCTCCCCCTTCTCCCCAGAGCTGGTTGTGGGGGGCAGCGAGGTGGCCCCGAGAGGGGAGATCCTGGGTTCAAGTCTGGTCTGAGGCCTTTTAGCTGTGGGACTCCGGACAAGTCCCTTAGCTCCACTGCCTAGCCCTGGCTGCTCTTCTGCCTCGGACGGGCACTTGGCCTGGCTTCCCAGACAGCAGGGTTAGCAAGCACTGGTCGTGGCTCTGGGCTGGAAAGCCCGCCCAGGGGGCACCCAGGCCTGGAAAGCTCTCCACCTTAGCCGTCTGTAACTTGTTTGTAACCACTCCAGGCCTGGCCCAGCAAGGCCCGAATTCTCCCTCCATGCTTCATCCAAACGGAAGAAGGGGCTCCCCGGGTCACCCCACTGGGCACAAGGCCCCATCCCCCACCGTGTCTGCCTTGGCCTTGAGGTTCTAAGGGCTGCAGCTAACGCAGATCTAGTGCTGACATCTGGGGACTTCCCTCCTCTCGAGCCTTTCCGCATCGGCTTCTGATCCCTACTTTGGGTCTTTCTGAGAAGACAACCCTTCCCTTCTCTCTTAGAAGAGATCTACGTATGGCTTCCAAGGCACCAGAGCAGTAAGGGCAGGCAATGGGGCTACTTGCCCAGGCCCCCAGCGAGGAAGGGTCTAGGTCACACTTGAACCCAGGACCTCCCACCTCCAGGCTGGGCTCTGTCCTGGAAGGCCTCCTGCGTGGCTGGCCTCGAGCCCACCCTCTAGGGACGCACTGAGCTCCGTCCAGCTGCTCCTGGTCTCCCGCCCCTACCAGGCTCCTCGAGGGGGTGGCCCCTCCTCATCCGGGCCTCTCCTGTACCTGCAGCACGGTAGCCTTGGGGACGACGAGCAGGATGTCGGAGCCGCTCTCGGGCTCCTCCAGCATCACCAGCTCGTCCATGGGCCGGGGTTCCCGGAACTGGAACGAGGAGCTCTGGCCACACACTCGGCCTTGGCGGTTCACGTAGCGGAACTGGTAGAACTGCGCGCCTGGCTTGGGCAGGTAGCTGGCTGCGGGAAGAGCGGGCTGTGTGAGGGCTCACCCCAGGCCTCCGCACCTTCCTCCTACCCTCCGCTCGGTCTCAGCTCTAGGGCAGAAGAGTGGCCAGCGGAAGCCAGCCTCGAACCCAGGTCCTCCCGCCTCGAGGCTGGGCACTCTGGTCCCTGGGCCAGCTCGCTTCACGCATCTTCTCTCCGTTGGGCCTCAGGTTGGCCCTCTCCCTCCTCCCAGGCTGTCCCCGCCTGCCCCTTCTCCTCCCTAACCCTGCTCCCAGGCTCCTCCTGCAGAAGCGGTCCCTAACGCATCCTCCCAGCCCTAAAGGCTAAGCTTGGCTCCTGTGGCGGCGGGCCTGACCCTCAGCATGGCCCCAGTGCAAGGGGAGCGCTTAGTCGTGCCCATTTGTCCTGGCTCTAAGTCCTCCGGCCCCCCACCTCCGGCCCCCTCCGCCACACTTACCTTGGAACTGGACGCTGGAGTGGACAGCAGAGCCCTCTGCTGCTCCTTCAGGCACCACACACCAGACAAAGGTGTGATAATCTCGGACTGAGGAGGCCTCTGTCTGTAAGAGCCCCACGGCGGAGGGTATCTTTTAGGTTAGAATCGTTCCTGCCTAGAGGACTAGAGAAGGCTCTGGGGCGGGCGAGGTGGGGCCTGGAGGGGCCAAGGGGTGCTTGTGGAAAATTGGGGAAGGGTCACCTCCCTCCCGCGGGGAAATGAAGCGGTCTAGGCCCCCTGACCCCCTACCCTAGAACAGCCATCTGTCTGGGGCGGGTACCTTGAAGATGCCAATCCAGTCACTGGCATTGGCCACAGTGCCTGGGGGGAGGGTGTAGTGACATTCCACCTTGGTGTTGGGGATATAGGTCCTGGCCACGTTCAGAAAAGTGACCCCACCCCGGGGTGGGGCTCGGCTTAGCAATGACTCCTCCATGGTGCCTGCTCAGATATCTCTGTCCTGCCAGGGAGGAAAGGGCTTATTCAAGCCATGCATCAGCTCCTATGGTAGTTTCTGAGAGTAGAAAGCCAGAAATGTAACAGTCCCTTCCCTCAAGGAACTTACTTTCTACTAGGCAGAAATGGGTGGTACACAGTCAAGGAAACAGGAAATCTGAATAAAATATTTGGGGGTGGGGCGAGGGGATGGATGATAGTTGAGGGAGATGAAGGAAGGGCCCCAAGAAGGGGGTAGCCTTGGAACTGAGCTCTGAATGAAGCCAGGGATTCCAAGAGGTAAAAGTGCTGAAGAATGTTCTAGGCACAGAGGAGGGACGGTCTGGGCAAAGACTAGAATGTCACAGAGGAAAAAGCAAGATCAGTTTGGTTAGAAGTAATGTGCTGTGTCTAGGAAAAAAGTCTAAAACCAGCTTGGGAAAGGTTTCAAATGCCAAATGAGAGTTTGTATTTTTTGCTACAGGCGATGAAGAACCACTGAAACTTCTTGAGCAGAGGAGTAATGAGGTCAGAACTGTGTTTTAGGAATATTGATTTGGCAGGAGGAAGGGCTGGAGAAAAAGGAGGCTGTTAGCAGGGAGACCACTTAGGGGACTTTTGCAATAAATCAAGCCAGAGGTAATGAGGGCCTGGAATAGGGGGTGGCTGAGAAAATCCAAAGAGGACACATGCTAGAAGTACTGCTGAGGTAGGATTGACAAAATTCTAATTGATCGGATGGGGGACAAGAAGGAGAGAGAAAATAACTCCAAAGCTGAACCCAAGTAACTGGAAAGATAGCAGTGATGGCGACAGAACTAAAGAAGTTAAGAAGATGACTTGTCTTTGTGGGGAAAGATAATGAGTTCTGGTTTGGATAAGTTGTGTTTGTGATGCCCATGAGCCATCAGGTAGAGATGTCTGGTAATCAGGTGATAATGAGGGGTTCAATGCTTCAAAACCAACCTCTTCCTCAAATATAATATAAACACCAAACCTAGGCCCAAAGAGTCTTGGTTACCATAGCCCTGAGTACAGAACCCAAGTATTCTCCCCTTTGGATCTAAGAATTAAGGCATTCAACCTTCCATTTGCCCCTGCCAGCCCTGGGCTCACAAGCACTTTCCATAATTTAAATCTCTGACCTACAGAAGCCCAGTGTGCTCCAAACCCCAAACAACCCTACCCTTCTGCTCCAGGTCTCCAATTCCATTGCCCCACTCATACTTTTCTTTTAATTGACATCACCACTCCATGTCCTGCTAATCTCACCCCCCCCCCCCCCTTTAGGTCCTTAATTCCAAAGCTGTTGAATTCAAAATTAAATTGCAAAAAGGGGCACCCTCCTTCCGCCCAACAACCCAGTTAGAAGTCAAACTGACCCCTTCACTCAATTCCTGAGGCTGTTGACACAGCTGCAGTTATAAGCAGTTGTAATACTCTGAGGTCAATTGATAATAAAAACTAACCATCAGAAAAGAACAGCTTCATCTCCAGGGCTAGGAACTGGCCAGAGTGTCCAAATACAAATCATCATGCCCCTGATCCAGGGGTCCCCCTTCGCTTATAAATTCTTGGGAACCCACTCTCCTCACTCCCATTTGAGGCATCAGACAGAGAAAAGGTAGGCAAGGATTGGCTGTATGTTGGAACTCCCTAAATATTACCCCATGAAGCCAGGAATCCTGGAGGCGGCTGCTTCAAGGGGTGGAGTGAAACACCAGATAGGAACGTGGGGGATCAGGGAGATGGAATGCAGGGGCCAGAAGCCAGGAACACCCCACCCTTGGGCACAGATGAGACTGGTGTGGTGGTGGGAAGGTAAAGATTCATTTCCATTATTAGGAGATGGAACTAAACTGACATCTCCTGCTTCCTGGACCTCTGACCCACCATCCCACTGGGATGCTTGATCTCTTGATTTCTTCAACCAGAATAAACCAAATTCAGTTACAGAAAGTAGACCAACCTTTTCCTTCTCAGTTTCTGCCTGTTTGCAGTCTTAAATATTGAAGTTATTCTTCTGAGACTGATAGCTACAGAGTAGGGGTTAAAGGTAAGGGTGTTCTGGTTTGCTTTGGGGCAGAAGGGTAGGTAGGAAAAGATGGAATATGAAGGTTAGAAAAGAGAAACTACTACCCAGGACTGAGAAAGTTCTCCCTTTTTTGCCTGCTCCCTCCCATCTACATCTGAAACGCAGTTCACAGCGTGTCCAATCAGGAAACGCCACTAGTCATGTGCAGGCCCCAAAACATCATAGACTCATACTGGTTAGTGCTAGGAGGGGGAAGATGGGGCAGAGACTTTCAAAGTTAAAAAACAAAGGAGAAAATCCCCAAATAAACCCGGGGGAAGAAGGTAGCTAGAAATACATATGGTACTATACATTCTTCCTGGAAACCAAGCAGAAAATTAATTGCAATGCAAACCCTCTTTAATCTTTCTTCTGCTCAAAGACCCTTAAGCCCTACTGATACTCTGCATTACTTTCAACCAGGTCAGTTCTTTCTACTATTCGATAAAGTAGGGTGTGTGGAGTGGGGGGTCATTCCCAAAGGTCTAAACTGGGGAGAAGTCTATAAAATTCTCTAGTTCACCAACAAAATTCCATTTCAGCTGGATTTTTCCTCCAGGGTTCGGAGAAAATTAGAAAATTCTGGATTGCACCATCCTAAGGTTAAGAGGCAGCCATATGGGGGGAGCGGGGAGGTCCTAAGACCTCACTCTTGTTGCAGGAGCCCAGAGCTCTCCAGTGCCCCGCCAAGGGAAGGCAGGGAAAGCCCTCAGATTTGATGGAAGGAGATGGTTGGTTTGGGAGAGGATCAAAAAGGGGGTTCACCCTGATTTCAGCACCCCCGCTTGCTCTTCGCTCACCCCCCCAGCCTACCCAGTCGTTCAAAGTGAATTATTTAAGGGAAGAAGGGGAGAGGGCAGGCGGAGAGTTCCTCTCAAAGTCCAGGAGATCCCTCAAATCCACGCGACCCCAAACACTAGAGGGGTACCTTTCTTGCCATTAAAGGGTTAACCTTAAAAAGTCCCGTTTCCCTAGCGATCCTTCTTAAGCACTGCAAAGTTGAGGTGACACTTCATAAATTTCCCCTCTCCCCCCCACTAAAAAAAAATAAAAATTAGAACCAGGTCTCTTACCCCACCAGAAGATCAGCTGTTCCCCTCACCTTTCACCAACAACAAAAACACCACTCTGTCTGAGAGAGGGGAGGGGGAATCGTGTTGGGCGCAAGTCCTTTCGGTGCTTGTAGTTTTTTTCCCTTCAAGGCTTAGAGGTTGGATGGACTATGGAACTACCAATCCCAGGAGGCTATGCGAAGCAGATGGTAGGAAAGAGGGTTGTAGGGACTAGGGTAATTTGGGAGTTGTAGTCCATTCTTCCACAGCGGCCAATGAAGTTGCTGCCCCAGAAAGACTACATCTCCCAGAATTCCAAGAGGGCAGGCAGCCTAAGCTAATTGGGTTGTTATTTGCGACCTTTTTTTTTTTTAGGGAGGTGGGGTTGAGTGTGGGCCGGAAGCTTCCCGAGGTGGGGAGGGGGGGGTTTACTGAAACCACGTGCTTTTGACAGAACAGGAAACTGGCAGCAGCAATAGCCTTGACCCGATGGAGCAGGCCACTCCGGGGCCCTACACCTTCCATTCGAGTTTCCTTTTCCTCCTCCAGTGTTTGCAAAAGATCCCTTCTTCCCCCGCAGCGAAAAGCAGGGGGTGGGGCCGTCCTGGGGGGGGGGGGGGACCAAAGCGCATGCTCTGTTTGGGCTGTGGCTGGCGAAGAGGGCTTATGTCTGCCAGTGGGTGCCTCCTGGGAATTGTCTGCAGTTTACCCTAAACCGATCTTATTTTATTTTTTTTTAAATCCTTGCCTTCTGTCATAGAATCAGTACTGTGTATGAGTCCCAAGGCAGAAGAGCAGTAAAGGCTGGGCCATGGGGGTTAAGTGTCTGGGGCCACATTTGAACCCAAAGACATCCTGGCCCTATCCTCTGAGCCACCTACCTGCAGCACCCTACCTCCCTCACCCCCATTGATCTTAATTGTTCAGAGTTCTTTGCATTGACTGGGAGCTCCTTGAGGGCAGGGGCTGGCTGACCCCCCTCCCACACACACATACCCCACCCCCTTTCTTTGTACCCTCTTTGCTTAGCCCACTGCCTGGCACATAATAGGTGCTTAATAAGGACTAACTTAATAAGTTTAGACCTCAGCTTCTCTGGTTTTCTTCTGCTTAAAATCCATCCTCTGCAGCGGTAGCCTTATTCTCAACCCCATTTACCTCTGAGATTCCTTACTTTCCACCCTTCTGTTTACATTGAATATATCTTGCCTATATCCGGCTATTTTGTGAACAGAGAGCCAGGAAGGATGGGAGACACAAGGGACGTCTGAGCTAGTCCTGATGGTCAAATGTTTTCTTTTGACTTCCTAGTTGGGACATCCTTCTGTTCTTTGTTACCTACTGGGACTGGCTTGAGTTCCAGGACCTTCATTCTCTTGTGGCTGGGACTGGAAGATCCTGTTACCTGCCCTGGATACCTTTCATCTGAATGACCTCCAGCAATAAGCCATGAGTCCATAAAAACACTGAGTTATTTCTTCTGTTATGGGTTTGGATGGATTGTCTTGGTGTCACAGGGTGACTCAAGGGCAGAACTGGTTCAAGGATGCAGTTGTCTTGGCATCCCTTCTGCTATGGGCAAAGGGTAAGCAAACTTCTAGCAGAAACTCAGCCTCAGTTGGAAGCAAGGTGACTAGTCCCAGAGAGATGTTTTGCTCTCTTTAACTGGGAGACCTGGGAGAGAAGAAACAGGATGGCCTTAAGAAGTGGGTATTCAAAGAAAGAAGCTTCAAAGATCAACAAATACTCATCCAGAGCATTTGGAATTGTAGTTTGGCTTTCTTTTCAAGTGGACCTATGACATGAGCTAATGTCTTGACTTGCTTGTGATTTGGGTGGAAGTGAGGAAGAACTGCCCAAAATGGTTAGCCTCAGTCTCTTCCAGAGTCCTGGAAGTCCAGCAGCAAGACAAAAGTCAAGACAATTGGCGATGTTCAGGGATGTGGAGTATGACTTTGGGGTCCTTGATGTCTGGCCAAGCTCTAAGCCTCCATTGTGCCTGTTTGAGTTTCCTTCATGGCCATGAGGCAGGGTAGAATGAGACAACGTCTTCCTCTGCTTGAGGCAGGATAGAGTACTGCATGAAGTAAAAAAG
Organism: Monodelphis domestica; assembly: GCF_027887165.1. NCBI lineage: Eukaryota > Metazoa > Chordata > Mammalia > Didelphimorphia > Didelphidae > Monodelphis > Monodelphis domestica. Next base: position 31,150,748 of record NC_077231.1, on the reverse strand, counting down.
ACCTGAGTTCAAATATGGGCTCAGATATTTACTAGTTCAGTTATCCTGATCAAGTCATTTAACTTCTGCCTGATATGTAAAATGGGGATAATAATAGCACCTACCTCCCGAGGTTGTTATGAGATAATATTTGTAGAGAGCTATGTACATACTAGCTATTATTATTATTATTTCCTGTTATGTATAAGACACTAGGAACTGTGAAGGGGGATATGTTATTAGAAACAGTTCCTGTCTTCTTCTAAGGGTGTACAACCTATGAGAAGAAAAGAAGGCCACATTCAATTCAGTGTGGTAAGATATAAAGACCACTGGATTCAGTCAGGAGATCTAAATCAAATCCAAACTCTGACAATCTCCAGGAGCCCATTTCCTCATCTATAAAATCGGGATAATAATACTTGTAGTAGAATTGCCATGAGCAATGTGCCTCATAAACAGTGAATCATATGAATGTTAGCTATTGTTTTTAATGACAGTAAATGGTAAAAAAATGGTAAATGCATTCAAACATGTATCTATGTGTGCTATGTTAGGTACTATACTCAAATTGCTTGCAACCTATCATGAAAAAATGGTAATGAGCAGTACACAACAAAAAATGAGGGGGAAGGACAATAAATAATTTAGGAACTAAGAGAATGGAGAGGTCAAATTTAGATTTCACCAAACTGAAAACTTTTGTATTGTCAACTTGAAATCTGGAGACCCCAAGATTGACCCTGTTCTGTGAGAATTCACCCCAAGGGAAGTTTTAGATTTAGCTATTTCAGATTGAATAATAGACCTTAAGGTTCTTAATGGCCCTAGTTGAGTAGAACTAGTAGATCTAAACCAAAGTACCCTTTTGTCTTAGTGCAGGAGTCTCCAAACTAGGGCCAGAGGGCCACATGCAGCCCCCTGAGGCCATTTATCCAGCCTTTACGGCACTTCTGGAAGAGGCACCTCTTTCATTGGTGGCCAGTGAGAGGAGCTCAGCAAAGCCCTATTGTAGGGGCCATTATATTGTGCATCTGGAGGAATATGGGGGCTATTGTAGTAATGTGGGGAAAGGCTTTTGGGCAAAGGGAGGTTATAGAGCCATTATGTTATGCATCTGGGGGAGTATGGTTGCCATTGTACTATGTGGGGGAAGTGAGGCATGTGTTTTTCATATTATGGTCTATAATTACAGATCCATAAAAACGGACTGCAAGAGGACACACACTAGTGTCGTACCTTTTTTTTCCTGCCTTGGAATCTTACCCATGTGATCAGATTCCTGTGTGAGTTCACAGATTGCAGTGCGGTTCGAACAGGGCAGTGTGAACTGGAAAGGTGATGGAGGAACCAGCTCTGTAATCATGCTGTTTCCCGCACTGCACCAGTGTGAGCCTGAGGTAAAAGTGGAGTTCCACCAATATAGCCACTGGTGAGGCTGAAATGATGTGGACTGGGAAGGCTTCATTGATGGACACAGATCAGATTGCATTGATGGGCAGTGCAGTCTGTATGCCTTTGTGTGGGCAAAATTATTGTTGGCATATTGTTTTTGTAGGGATGTATAAATATATATAGATATTTTTACTAATATGGAATCCTAGGGGAAACAATGACGTCAAGAAAGAGAAAAATTGACTCAGAGTGTAGGCTATTCAAAGAACAGTGGATTTATTATTACTTTTTCATGCAGTACAAGGAAAGAGCTGTGTGTTGGATATGCCAGAATATAGTGTCTGTTGTAAAATTGAGATTTGAACTCTGGACTCCATTCCCCAGGAGTCCTTGCTAGCTCCCAGAATGCCCTCTAATCTCACTGAATTCTCACCTGGGACGAGAACAAAATTTTATTTAAAGGGTCTTCCCCGTAGGCGGGTCTCTCTCTCTCTTTTGGACTTCCGTTTTGGGGCAGACATGGCTCTTTTCATAATGTAGGTGAGGTCTTGTCTAGGCTTCTCTGGCCTAGGCACGTTTTCCTTATCCTGTATTTTCTTTAATCCTTAACCTTTAATAAACCTCTAAAAATATAATACTCCTTGCAGAGAGAAACTAATTTCTACCTGCCTCAGTCTCCCCTAAATTTTAATCTTTACACTATGTTCAAAGAATATAATTTGCGTTGACATGTTCAAAATCAACATAAAGATAAATATAATTGTTTGGTCGGAGATGTGAGAAAAGATAAAATATTAAAACCGAAAAATACATTGACAACTCAGCAAAATACTTTTGTGAAGCAGAAGCAGCTAAATATTTCATCACTGTGAGCAAGTTTTCAAGTTGCCAAGCTAATAACGTGCACTGGTAGACCATTTGTGGAGGGAGAATTTGTTCCGTTGCCAAAGAGATGTGTCCAGAAAAGGCAGACTTATTTAGTACAGTTAGTCTTTCAGGATCTACAATTACACAAAGGATTGAAGAGATGGGAGATAATCTGCATCAACCTTTGCAAAACTCCTCAAGAAAACTTTCCTATTTTTCCTTGGTACTCAGTGAAAGCAATGATGTTCGTGATTCTGCACAACTTCTATTTTTTTTTCCTGGGACAAATAACAATTTTGAAGTCAAGAAGAGCTTGTTGCACTGCAAAGCATCAAAGGAACAACTACAGGAGAGAATATCTATGAAAAGGTTTCCCAAACTGTGAAAGATTTGGAGCTGGACTGGGCTAAACTGTGACAATTGATGGTACTCCTAGCATGGTGGGGTCTAAGAAAGGAGTAATTGCTCTCATTAATCAAGAGATGGACAAATGTAACCATTCTCATCCAACAGCCATACATTGCCTCATCCACCAACAAGCTCTACTATGTAGTAAATCATTGAAGTGGGACTCTTATGAAAATTGTGGTATCTTGTGTTAACTTCATTAGAGCTAATGCACTAAACCATAGATAATTTCAGGAATTTCTGTCTGAGCTAAATGTTGCCTATGAAGATGTTCTGTACTACACAGAAATCCATTGGCTGAGTCAAGGGAGAGTTTTGAGACATTTCTATAATTTACTTCCACAGATTACAGCTTTTATGCTTTCAAAAAACAAAGAAGTACCAGAGCTCAATGATGCAGAATGGAAATGGCACCTCGCCTTTCTGACAGATGTAACAGAGCTACTCAGCAGTTTCAATGTGCAACTTCAAGGAAAAGGGAAGCTCATCTGCTATATGCAATCACATGTGAAAGCAATTAGGCCTCCTTATCAAACAAGTAAAGGAGGAAAATTTCTGCCATCTCCCCTTAATTCAAAATCTGTTAGCAGAAAAACCCTTGATTGCATTCCCAAAAGAAACATGTGTGGATTCACTGGAAAAGTTACAAAAAGAGTTCCAATTCAGATTTAAAGAGCTTCATTTACACAAACAGGACATACAGCTTTTCCGTAACTCATTTTCTATTGACATTGAAAATGTAGATACAATTTACCAAATGGAACTGGCTGAACTGCAGAATTGTGACTCTCTGCATTCTATGCATTCAAGTCAAGCAGCTTGCCTAAATTCTTTTTTTTTTTTTTCCCTCTAAAACACTTGGTTTTATTAGTGAAATGGTATTAAGGATAACAAGGATTCAAACAATGTTTGCTCTACACTACTTACATATCATAAATAAGACAGTTGTTGCAAGACACACAACCCTCTGGTCTTTCCATCCACACAAGTTACTCTTTTATGAGAATAAGCTGTTTTACCAGCCAACTGAATGTGGCTGAAGCATTAAAAATGACCATCTATACTTTACATAGTAAAGCATTTTACAAAGTTTTTAATGTACACAGTGGCAAAAAAAAATATAATTCTGAACATGTGAAGAGTGATTAAGCAGCTTCATAATCAAACCAGGATTCTTTACTTGAAATATGGGAAATTCTCCATTCTCCACAAAACTGTAGTTTCAATTGTAATAACCATACGAGGAAAATCGAATGAAAAGCAGGTAAGGAGCACACTATTCAGCTTTCTAAATTTACAGAAGTAACTTCCCATGAGGTAAGGCAACCGAGTAAATTTGATTGTATTATGTTGCATTAAAATAATTATACTTGATTTATTATTAAGAGCTAATTAAAAGGTATGACTTCTTGGGGAAAATCTAACAATGATGTAAGGAATCCTGAAAGCATGAGTTGAGCTTTTTGGAAAAAATCTTCTTAAATGTCATTCTCCTAAGTAAGTGCTTTCTTACAAAAAGCTGACCCCAAGAATGACTAATCACTTATAGTTTAAACTCATATAAATTTAACCCTTTGGGGGTAGGGGTTAAGGAGTGGGTAGGAACAAAAGCCATACATACCTCTATCCCTTTCAGGTACAGTTTTTGCACATCATATAACCAGCATTAGAGAAAATGATTGCGAGGTAATGATTAAGGCCATCCAATGTAGAGAATTAAAGGGCTTCCTTTGATTTAGGCAAAATAAGAACATGCTTCACTTTCAGCTACAAGAGTACAAAACTGATGGTCCCCAAACTATATTTCTGCTTCATGCGATAAACCTGTCCTTAAAGACCTAACCTCTTTTTCTTGTATTAGGTGAACTAAGAAGCTGTTCTTCCACACTACTTACACATTCCTCTATGGGGGTGGGTGGAATAGCTATCTAGGTTCAGTATGAACTGAGAATGACTAGCACATATAAAATACTAGAAAACACTAGAAGGCACTAAAGCTTCAGCTTGTGCTCCCATAGCCTGTTTTGAAAACTAGGTTTCCTCATGTTAAGAACACCTATGCCATTTGCAGCTGACCAGACACAAAAATAAACTTCAAAATATTAACAACAAAGGTTAAAATATATGCTCACTTTGGGAAGAAAAAAAATTAAGCATATTAGTATTCAAGATGGTTGCTTTTCCTTTTTTTGGAATGGGACAGTTAGCATGCACCACTTAACTTAAAGTCCACACGTTTAGCAATTTTAATCTGAAAAAATATTTTAGATAAAAGAAGTGTTGTCCCAAATAGTGAGCAAATGAAAACCTATTAAAAGGCATTTAACACAATCACTGTAAAACTGTGAAGTAATGTTAAAATGTCTTACATACTTTTTTCCATTTACAGGGGTGTATTTATATTTTTGCACCATTTTCAAACACATCATCAAACAATATATATTGAAATTAAAACATAAAAAGCAAAGTACAAAATTCAGTAACTAGCAGTATTTGAACAGCCTCCAATGCATTATCTTTTTCACTTCTGAGCATTGCAAATTCAGATCTTTTGTAATGGTCCTTGGCAAACACTAACAAATTATTTCACAAGTAGGTCAGCCATCATGGAAATGCACAGATTTTTGACGAGTCAGGTTGGGTAACATTCCTTGTTTTCATGATGCCCATACTTGGTTTATTTTCTCTTTAATAAGATGACCATAAAGTCATCTGACAACTGTAAGAGCTATTCATACATATCTATAGTCGACTGGACTGCTAGCTTGCCTAAATTCTATGCATCTCTCCCCTCTGAGACATACCCTAATCTCAGGAACTATGTACTCAAAATGGCAACCATCTTTGGCAGCACTTATGTCTGTGAACAGACTTTTTCCAGAATGAAACATCTGAAATCTCCAACCAGATCTAGACTAACTGATGCACACTTGCATCACTTGTTATGGCTAGCAGTGACAAATATAGAGCTGGACATTGACCATCTCATTAGCCAAAAGTAGGCCCATAGTTCCCATTGAAATACTGGTCAGTTTGTTGATTTAAATTTACTTGTTCTTTATTTTAAATATTGTATTTGTTCCCATTTTGTTTTTTTACTTTAAAATAATTTATGTGCAGTGTACATAGGGATTTGTTCATAGGTTGTTGTTTTTTTTTTTAATAGTCTGGCCCTCCAGTGGTCTGAGGGACAGTGAACTGACCCCCTGTGTAAAAAGTTTGGGGACCCCTGTCTTAGTGGTTTCTCCCATTGTATCAAAGTCCTCTCCCCAGGAAGCCCAGTCCAGACCCTTCTCTCTTGTATCCATTGTAAAGCATCAGCTTCTCCCTGAAACCCCAGCCTCTGGCTGAGGTTTCTTTCCCAAGCCTGTTTGTATCCTGTCAATATAGGCTTGAACCTCTCATTTCCTTGTAGTCCTGGTAATGTCAATCAATCATACTTCCTGTTCTCAGTTTCCCAAAAGGTATATAAGTTCCCCAAATTTTATTGTTCTTCAGAGTATCATTTAGCGTGGTGGTACTCCCAGGGATATGTTCCCAGAGTCCCAGGCCCTGTGTAGTCTTTGGCATGCTAGGCCCTCTGTAGCAACTGATTATTGGACCTATCCCTCTCCTGATTAAAGATTTGGTTTTTCTGACTACTTTAGAAGTTCTATGTTTTTTTTTTCCAAGTTAACAGTATAAACACAATAAATGCAGCAAAAAATCAGAAGAGAAGCACTTAACTGGGAAAATATCTTTGATGGAAGTTTGATTGCCAAGATGATTTGATAGCAAGAGAGATGACACAAAGTCACCTAGCTAGTGAATGTCTGAGGCTGGATTTGAACTCAGGAAAAGGAATTTTATTGCCTTTGGGCCTGGCGATCTATTCATTGTACCATCTAGCTCTTTATGGCTTGTTTTCAAATAAGTCTGAATTACCAACGCATTAAGAAGGCTGCTAAGGAAATGCTTGTGTAAGTTGGACTCTGTGGACTTTGAGATCTTAATTAAGACTCTGTGATAAAATGGAGGTGAATTACAAACACAATCTCATGCTACTCAACACAAGTCAACCTAATTAGATTCAACAAACATTTATTAAATCAATATTGTATAAAAACAAACAAATAAAAAAAACACGAGGGAGGTGATAGCATATTAGAACAGGAGCCCACTCCCAATAGATAAATTCACAAGTTTATCAACAGGTGATTTCAAAAGAATTGCACATTAGAAACACTCACATGAAAGGTAGGTGGCACAGTGGATGGAGCTCCAGACCTGGAGTGGAAGGACCTGGGTTCAAATTTGTCCTCAGATACTTCCTTGCTGTCCTGGGCAAGTCACTTAACCCCAATTGCAGAACCCTCTCTTCTCTCTTTGAATTGATACTAAGACAGAAGGTAAGCTTGGGGAAAAAAAGTCAGGGCAGCTACATGACTCTGTGGTTATAAAGTCTGAGACATGAGGACCTGGGTTCAAATTTGATCTCGGACATTTCCTACTTGTGTGACCCTGAGCAGCTCGTTTAACTCCGATTACTTAGCCCTTCCTTCTCTTCTGTCTTAAAACTTAGTATCAATTCTGAGACTGAAGGCATCAGTTTAAGAAAAAAAATGCTACAAATCATTAAATAGAAAGGAAAATATAAATGAAAACAACTGAAGTTTTACCATATACCCATCAGATTGGCAAAAATGACTAAAGATGTAATGGAAATGTTGGAGGGGCTTTGGGGAAGTAGGCACACTAAATGCACTCTTGGTAGAGCTCTGAATTGGTCTAACTCCTCTGGTAAATAATTTGCAATTATACTAAAAGATTCATTAGATTATATATATTTCAACCCAACAAATACAACTGCTAGGCATATATAACAAGAAGGTAGAAAACAAAGCAAGTGGTCCCATCTGGATAACAATATTTATAGCAACACTTTCAAAATTAATTTGCTTTTTAGTCTGAATTTAATAAACATCCAATAAAATGGGACTCCCAGATTCAGAGTAGCACGGAAAAGGAAGATTGTGCACCAAATGGTGAATATTCTGGACAGCATTTGTTTTTTTAATTTAAAGACCTGGTGTGATCTCTTGGTTACCTAAGAAATGACAGTTAAACATGAGGGAATTCCTGCTCCAGGGCAGGCTGAGTCTGGTGGATTGTCTGATTCAGGAATTCTCTGCTGTATTGAGCTTAGTCAATTGGCTATCTCCAATAAGTCGAGCATTAATAAATTGAACTTACAGGAACAGCTCAGTTCAGAACCACAGAGCAGATCAAAGCTTTTGTGCTGATGGGTACGGTAGTGGGTCTGGGCTAGTGAGTGACTGCTGAACTCAAGTCTGAGTGAGACTGGGAGATCTAGTCTCTCAAGGAGTTATGTGCATAATATGCATTGTCAACTTGGAAAAACACAGAACCACTAAAGTAGTCATAGAAACCAAATCTTTAATCAGGATAGAGTATTCTGTTACCACAGAGTCAAGTGTGCTTAATACCACTCAGAGCCAAAGCTCTGGGACTCTGGCAACAATGTCTCTGGGAAATTCGCCATCAAAGATTTTTCCAAAGAATAATAGAACATAGGGGGAACCAAGGACAGGGAAATATGATTGATTAACTTTCCAATGGTTACAAGGAAATGGGGAGACCAGGACTGGATTATCAGGGAGAGGCTGATGCTTTACAATGGAAGATTCCAGTCAGGGGCTGTGCTACCTAGGAGAGGACTTCTAAGATAAAAAGGGTATCTAAGACTTGACCATCTTCTAATCGCACCTAAATTGGGATTGTTAAGTACTTTTAGGTTTAGTGTTCAGTCAGAGACGAGGTCAGTCTGGGACTTACCCCAAGGCAAGTTTTCAAGGGACTGGGGCAAATTTGGGGGTTCCCCAAAACCCAATTGACAGCATATACATATAAATCAATGCAGGGTGTGACTTTTAAAGGTCTCCTGCTCATCTCCTATTCTTTCTGGCCTTCCTTCTAGGCTTTTTGTTGTAGTATAGTGGACACTTATGGATTAGAGAATGGCTAAACACCCCAAAGTCCTGGGGGACACAATCACTTAGGTTTGACTCATGTTCAGGGTGTTCCCAAAAGAGAAGAATAGAAAGGGACCTAATATATGATGTTGTAAGGAATGAGGAAGAGGATGGCTTCAGAAAGAGTTGGAAAGACCTATGTGAAGTGATGTGGAGTGAAATAAGCAGAACCAGGAAAACATTGTGTATAGTAACAAGAAAATTGTGGAATGATCAAATGTGATAGACTGAGCTACTACAATGGCAAAGAATGCTCTCCACCTCCAGAGAAAGGACTGTTGGAGTCAGAATGCAGATGAAAGCAGACGATTTGCCACTTAATTTATTTGGGCTTATGTTTTGGAGTTTGGGTTTTATAAGATTATCCAGTTACAAAAATGAACACTATGGAAAACCCCCCAAAAGAACAACTCCTACTCACCGAGCCATGTAGGTCCTGATGTCACTAAGTGAATATTCCCATTGAACTCTGAGATATTGGTGTAAATAGAATTTCTGCCACACTGCTTTCCAACTTTCTAGCAATTTGTGCTGAATAATGAATCTTAACCTCAATAATTGAAAAATTCAGGTTTATCAAGTGCAACGCTGCAACATTTGATTGCTTCTGGGTCCTAATCTGTAACCTGAACTAAACTAACCCCTAAGCTGTTCTCCTGATCAACTTAAAAAAATTTTTTTAAGTACCAACTAATTTTGATGATTACTGTTTTGAAGTCTAGCTTAAGATCTGGTCTTGCTACACTGCCTCCGTTCTCCTTTTTTCCTCATTATTTTCTTTGAAATACTTGACCTTTTGTTCCTCCAGATGAATCCTGTTATTATTTTTTTGTTATGAAATAACAATTTGGTAGTTTATCATGGAACTGAAACTGTATGCTTATTTGTTATTGGCATTTTTATTATATCTGGTCGGCTAAACCATGATTAATTATCTCTTCAATATTTAAATCTCGCTATCTCGGTAAAGAATGTTTTGTAGCTATAATTATAGAATTACTATGTGTCTTTTAGTTAGATTTCCGGACATTTTTACATTTTACAGTTATCTGGAATGAAATTTCTTCCTCTATCTTTTCTTGTTGAGTTCCGGTGTAAAAATGGTTCCACTTGTACCACACTGCCCCTTGTTGGCCTCTTATCTTCTGCAGTAAGTACGAAAAGAGGTCATCTGCTGAGGCAGAGGGGAGGTTAGGGATAAGGGAGAGACCACAAGGCTCTGGAAGTCTTTTCTTTTCACTCACTCGGCCCCTCTTCATGGTCACTCTCTGGAGTAGAGTACAGTGGTCCTACTGTGCTAGGACTGTCACTGTACAATTCCAAGCACCTCTTCTAATGTTGTCTTGTTCGGAACAGTAGATGCATATTTTCTTTATTTTTTCTGAGCCCCTAAAATGGATGTGCTTAAGGCCAAGTGTCTTACTTGCCTTGCCTTTATGACTCTGATTCTTTCTTCCCATTGCTCTAACCATCACCATCATCCAACAACATCTCCATCGAAGTTCTCACCACCACACCATACTCTCATCTGATTCTTGGTGCTGTCACCTTCCCTACCTTTTCCCTTGGTTTTAGCACTTGACTTAGCCTTCCTCTCAGCATCATCCTCAGCAATTATTCATAGAAATGGTCCTTCTGGTATCTCATGCTCACAGTTTCTTGAATTCTCTCAATTTACATATCAACTAGGTGGCATAGAAGATAGAGTGCAGAGTCAAGAAAACCTGTGTTTAAATCCTGCCTTAACCATTGACTGTGTGTAATCCTAGGAAAGTCACTTAACTCTTATTTGCTTCAGTTTCCTCATCTATAAAATGGGGATAATAATGGCACCTACCTCCCAGAGATGTTTCAAGAATCAGATTAAATAGCATGTTGTGCAAATTTCACTAAGCGGGGTGGCTCGGTGGATTGAGAGCCAGGCCAAGATCCTGGGTTCAAATGTGACCTCAGATGCTCCCTAGCTGTGGGACCCTGGGCAAGTCACATAACCCCTGTTGCCTCACCTTTACCACTCTCCTGCCTTGGAACCAATATATAGTATTGATTCTAAGCCTGAAAATAAGGGTTTAAAAAAAATCTCAATACGATTTAGGAGGTGAGCTTATGAACATGGCTTCCATAAACCCAGCTCAGTAAACTTCATCATGACCATAAGTAATTCATTCCTCAAGATCTCAAACTCTAGGGGGAAGCTGGGTAGCTCAGTGGATTGAGAGTCAGACCTCGATATGGGAGGTCCTAGGTTCAAATCTGACCTCAGACACTTCCCAGCTGTGTGACCCTGGGCAAGTCACTTGACCCCCATTGCCTAGCCCTTACCACTCTTCTGCCTTGGAACTAATGCCCAGTATTGATTCTAAGCCAGGAGGTAAGGTTTTTTTTAAAAAAAGAAAGATCTCAAACTCTAAAATCATGGGATTTAGAGCCAGGAGGGAATTTAGAGGCCATCAGATACAACCCTCTCATTTGGCTCAGAGGCATTAAGTCACTTGTCTAGCATCCCATGGCTAGTAAATAGCTGAGGTAGGATTTGAACTTGGTTCTTCTTGACTCCAAGGCTCTGTCTGTCTACAGAGTTACTAGGCTGCCCATTCCGGTTCCTAAATGGCTTTTCTTCCAGTTTTCCTCCTCTCATATTCTTTAGATTCAGCATGACCTCTGTTTAGCTTCAGTTTCTTCTCAGTCTGAGTCTCCATGGTCAGGTATTTCAGCAATGCCTTTCCCCTTCACCTTTAAAACTCTTCACCCTCTTGACCTTCTTCCATTCCCAAACTGCTCGTCTTCAATCCTGCCTAACTGCTACCCAGTAGAGCTGTCCAGTGATGGTGGAGGAAATCACCAAATCATGTTGACAGGGTTTTCTCCAGATTTATGTTCCCTAACCCCAACTGCACCCTTCACTGCTGCAGAGAAATTCTTTCACAGTTATTGATGCTCCATCACCCCCCCGCCACTGTCATTGTTCCCACCATGCTGCTCTCTGGGCCCCTAACTCCACCCTCCTCCCCTCTCACTCATAGCCAACGACCTTGCCTCCTCCTTTCCCAGGAAGATTGAGGCCATCTGACCTGAACGGCCGGCCTCCACTCTCCTCCACTTCTCGAATCCTTGCAGTGTCCTCAGCCTCTCCTTCCATCTCCCAGGAAGAAATGGCCCCTCCTTCTGATTCAAGCTAACCCCTCCAGTGGTACTTTAGATCTCATTCCCTCCCTTCTCCTCTTTGGCCTCATGAAATCAATCATTCCCTTTTCCTATCACACATCTTTAATCTCTTCCTCTCCTTGGAGCCACCTCAACCTATAAACATGCTCAAATCTCCCCTATCCTAAAAAGCACACAAAACAATCAAAGCTACCAACCTTCCCTTAACCTCGTCATGCCCTCAAATCAATCCTCTCCCATGCCAAGCTCTTAGAAAAAGTAGTCTCCATTTTCTCAGCACCCACTCATTCCTCAGCCTTTTGTACTCCCACCCCTCTACAGAAACAGCTCTGTTCACCATCACTGGTGACCTCACCAAGAGGAATCATCCTTTCTCCTGTCCACCTATTCCTTGCCTTCTCTGGGGATCACCCTCTCCCCTTTCTTCTTGCCAGCCCCTCCATTCTCTTGGGACTCTCCACACTTCTGGTTCTCCTACCTTTCTGTCTCCTTTGCTGGCTCATCTTCCTCCTTCCTCCTGAACATGGGAGTTTCCAAAGACTCTATTCTGGGTGCTCTTTCTCGTCTCTTGTTTTATCTTTCATTCCTTGGTGACATTGACTCTTCCCATGGTTTCCATCATCATCTCGGTGCAGATGATTCTCCAGTCTGGATCGTCACCCCTATTTCTTATCCAGAACTTCAACTACATTTCTAGTGACTTGTTTGGAAGTAGCCTATTAGAATGGAGAACTGATTTGAATCCCAGCCCCACTAGTTACTCTTTCTCTCTGTCTCTGTCTCTCTCTCTGTCTCTCTCTCTCTCTCTCTCTCTCTCTCTCTCTCTCTCTCTCTCTCTCTCTAATCTTGGCTAAGTTTCTTTCTCTGAACCTCGGTTTCTTCATCTGTAAAATAAGGAGATTGATTTGGCCTCTAGTTCTCTCTGTCTCTGTGTCTCTGTCTCTATCTCTGTCTAAATAGATGGCTGGAACCCCAAACATAGCATTTCTAAATCAGACCTTGTTATCTTTCACCCAAACTTCCACTTTGTCCATCTTTTCTGCATGTCAATGACCCTATTCCTAGTCACTAAGATTTATAAGCATGAAGTCACCTTTGACTCAATAACTCCCCAAAGGACCATGAAGGCTTCAAATAGCCACCTCTCAGGATCACTGTTTGTTGTTCTCAGACATCTGCCCAGAGAAGAAACACAAAGGCAGAAGAAGTAGAGAGGCCAGGACTCAGGCTCATCTAGGCAAACATATGCTCTTGCTGCCATTGCTGCTGTTGCTGTTTCAGTTGTGTCCCCCTCTCTGTGACCCCATTTGAGGTCTTCTTGGCAAAGATACTGGAGTACTTGGCCATTTTCTTCTCCAGGTCATTTTTTTAACCCTTCCTTTCTGTCTTGGAATCAATACTGTGTATGGCTCCAAGGCAGAAGAGTGGTAAGGGCTAGGCAATGGGGGTCAAGTGACTTGCCCAGGGTCACACAGCTGGGAAGTGTCAGAGGCCAGATTTGAACCCAGGACATCCCATCTCTAGGCCTAGCTCTCAATCCACTTAGCTACCCTGCTGCCCCCTTCTCTAGCTCATTTTATAGGTGAGAAAAAAGAAGCAAATAGGGTTAAGTGACTTGTCCAGCTGGGAAGTATCTGAGGCCAGATTTGAATTCAAGTAGATGAGTATTCCTGATTCCAGGCCTGGCACTCTATCCACTATACCCCCACCACCTAGCTGACCCTTGCTGCCATTACTGAAGGCAATTTTGTGGTTAGTAGGTTGGAGATAGTGGGAAAGAATCTTTTCTCTCTCTCTCTGGACTGACTATCTCAGGTAAGGAATAGGGCCTTTCTCCTCAATATTTCTGCAACTTATTAAGTGGTCAGCTTTTCCTGACTCATGTGTCAAGCATTTAAAAAACAAACAAAAAAAAACCCCTTTTATCTTTAATACTATGTATTGGTTCCAAGATAAAAGAGTAGTAAGGGCTAAGCAATAGGAATTCAGTGACTTGCCCAGGGCCACACAGCTAGGAAGGGTTTGAGGCTATATTTGAACCCAGGACCTCCCATCTCTAGGTCTGGCTCTCAATCCACTGAACCTACCTTCGTCCCTCACAATCACTCCCTATGGATAAAGGATCAAAGGGTCAATCAGGAATTAATGGCTCACATGACAACATGTATTTTAGCAAAGGACCAGAGCCCTAGTCCAGCTCCATTTTGCTGCCAACTACAGAGGTTGAGTTAACTGAAATTTGAGAGCCTTTGGTCTTCTAGCCAGATTTTCTAGGCAGCACCATTCTAGAATCTAGTCTTCTATGTCAAGAAGGAAGATTTACTAGGTAGCATGAGCCTTCAAGGTAGCATCATTGTTTCAAGAATCCCTTGTCTCTTCTAGAGCCCCAAATTCAAGATTTCAGGTATCAGGCCTGAGAGAGAGAGAGAGAGAGAGAGAGAGAGAGAGAGAGAGAGAGAGAGAGAGAGAGAAACAGACAGACAGAGTCAGAGAGAGAGATAGAGAGACAGAGAGACAGGGAGAGAGAGACAGAGAGACAGGGAGAGAGGAAGAGAGATAGAGAGTTTGAAAGAGAGGAAGAAAGACAAGGACAGAGAGAGAGAGGGAGGGAGAGGGAGAGATGAAGAGAGAGAGGGAGGGAGGGAGAGAGACAGAGACAGAGAGAGACAGAGAGAGAGAGAGGGAGAGACAGACAGACAGACAAAAAGAGTCAGAGAGAGAGATTGAGAGAGAGGGAGAGAGAGATAGAGAGACAGAGAGACAGGGAGAGAGAGAGAGACAGAGAGACAGGGAGAGAGGAAGAGAGATAGAGAGTTTGAAAGAGAGGAAGAAAGACAAGGACAGAGAGAGAGAAGGAGGGAGAGGGAGAGATGAAGAGAGAGAGAGAGGGAGGGAGAGAGACAGAGACAGAGAGAGACAGAGAGAGAGAGAGAGGAGAGAGAGAGAGAGAGGAGAGAGAGAGACAGACAGACGGGCAGAGAGAGACTGAGAGAGAGACAACGTCAGAGAGAGACAGATTGAGAGGTAGAGAGACAGAGAGAAATAGGATGTTTCCTTAGCAATCTCCACTTAACCTCTATATTACAACGAGCCTATTCAAACACTTTAGGCCTAATGGAAAGGGAGATGCTCCAACAGGCCTGTGATGTGCATGACTTTTAGGTAGGAGCATGAATTGCTTTGCAAACTCTTCCCCATAGCACAGGATGGCCTTGTGAACCTGAGAACTGTGGGAGATCCCGCAGGAGAGCTAAGGATCCAGTGGAATGCCAAAGGGTTGCCCTGATGGCAACCCCAACTTGAGTTTCTTCGGAGGGTAACTACTAGCGTTCTTTATGTACTTTTAGTATGTGTTTATGGCATCTTGTGAGTCCTCTGAGTGCCTTATGTATTTCCAGTATCTGTTTACAGGCTCCTGTGAGTCCTTTGAATCTTCTGCATTTTCTATGGGATGAATTAAACGCTGTCCCATATCTGATTTGCATTTTTTATCTCCACCATTTATATGGAAGCTCAGGACCCTTTTTACCTACATCTGTGGAAAACTTAAGCCATGAGCTAGAGCTAGAGATTTTCTCCAGTAAACTCCAGGTGGCTAGGCAATGAGCCAAAAAGAGCAAATGACCCTTCTTGAGTGGGCCCCAGAGACTAGACCTCGTCCGTGTGAGCTCAGAGCTTTGGGCAGCCCTGGACCATAGATAGGGTACACAGAGATGGAAGGAAGCTTGTGCCAGACAGGTGGAAGGAGAAACAGGAGACAGCAGTGGCAGGAAGCCTGAGAAAGGACAGGAGTCATTAACAGTATACAGAAATGCAGAGAGTTCCAGAAGGAAGAAGACTTCCTCAGGACTGTTAGATTGCTGATAATTCGGAGAGAAGAGGTTGGTAGAATATTGGAATTAGAAGCTGGATTGCAGGGTCATGACATGGACGAGAACCGAGGAAGTGGAGATGATAAATGCAGATGGGTTTTTCCTCTCTTTGGCTGGGAAAGGGAGAAGCAATAGACTATGATGGCTTGAGTGGGAGGGTCAAGGGAATTTTACTTATTTATTTTTAAGGATCAGAGAGACCTAGACATTTGTATATATAGCAGGGAAGAAACAGTATGTAAGAATAGGTAGAAGATGAACGAGAAGGGATAATGAAGAAGCATGCTTTGAAAAGAAAAAGGGGGCTGGGGTAGAGGGGAACAATTAGGTGGTTCAGTGGATTGAGAGCCAGGTCTACAGGTGGGAGATCCTGGGTTTCAAATCTGGCCTCAGACACTTCCCAGCTGTGTGACCCTGGGTAAGTCCCTTAACCCCCATTGCCTAGACCTTACTTCCCTTCTGTCTTGGAACTAATACACAGTATTGATTTTAAAATGGAAGGTAGGTGGGGTAGCTGAGTGACTCAGTGGATTGAGAGACAAGCCCAAAGATGGGAGGTCCTACATTCAAATCTGGCCTCAGACACTTCCCAGCTGTGTGACCCTGGGCAAGTCACTGAACCCCCATTGCCTAGCCCTTACTTCCCTTCTGTCTTGGAACCAATGCACTGTATTGATTCTAAAATGGAAGGTGAGGCATTTAAAAAAAAGAAAGAGGAGAGAATGAGATCAAAAGTATAAGTGGAGGATTTGGCTTTGACAAGAAGAAAGGCCATCTCTTTCTCTGAGGTTAAAGCAAAGGAGAAGAGAATGAGGGGATGATACAGAGGGATTTTGGAGTATAAAACAGAAACGGAAAGGCCTCTATTTTCTCTGTAAAGTAGGGGGTGAGAACCTCTGTTGAGAGGAAAGAAGAGATAATGTAGGAGGCTTACAGGGAGAAGATTTAAAAAGGGAGATAGAGATTCTGGGTAGAAAGAATCAAAGGATTGGCTTGAGGCGGTGACACTGTCCTGGATCTCTTCTTTGTGGCATTTACTGGAGAAACATTCAGCAACACATAGATAGGAGCAGAGAAGGCAGTTGGTGGGATTAATATAAGGCGCAGGTTGGACGAGTCATGAGCAGCAACAGCACATGAAGGCTAGAAACTCAGGATGGAGGACATTAAACATGCAGGCTAGCCCATCTCAAATGGGGGTCCTGCGGAAGCTGCCCCAGATACAATCCTCCGGATCATTAGTCTGGATCATCTTGAGAACTTCACTTGGCTAGACTGGAGTAGCAGGGTAAAATGGCAAACACTGGCTTCCCCTTTCTGCAGGCATTAAAATAATTTGTCTTCCCCTACACAGTTTAACTGCTTAACTAGAGAATCAAGACTATAAAAAGAAAAAAAGAAGAGATAGAGCAGGGAGGATGGTCACTAGAAATCATGGTAAGGATAAATAACAAATTTAGAAGAAGTGAGGCAGAGAAAGGGATGAAAGATTCAAAGGAAGATTTTGGAGTTTTAGATCAAAGAGCTTAGAGGAATTCGGTGCCATAGTGAGCTCATTCCTTAGTGTGACTGAGATGGACTGAAGGTTAGTCAGTCCACTAACATTTATTAAGCACCTAATAAATATTAAGTATCAAAGTGAAAAAATGAATACCAAAGGATCTAGTTTGGGCAATGTAGATAGGTGAAGTGAACCTAAAAGGGAGAGAGGTTACTGAGTGTGAGGGAGGCCAAAATGACCAGCCTTGAAAATACAGGAAAACCTTAACAAGCTGGCTGGCCTTGGAAATTAGGAAGACCCCAATAAACATGCCAAACCCCAGCTGCAGTAGGTACCAGATAAAGGCCAGAAAGACCCCAGTAACATAAGATCGTCAAGGTCCCAAGAATAGTATGTAACTGATAAGGGCTGAGGGGAGCCAAATATGCCGGCAACGTTCCAAGAATCGTATGTAGTAGATAAGGGGCTGGAAGACTGATGAATGCTGAATTGTATTTATGAATGAATGAATGAATGAATGAATGAATGAAATGCTGAAAAGTATTTAAAGCCCAGCCTGTCAGAAGCAACTTGGAATTCTGATGACAGAGGTTCCCACTGATGTGTGTATCAGTTCAATAAATGGCCTTTCTCTGCCTGTTTGCATTGTCCTCGGTCTTCCATGGTGGTGAGTGAAATCCAGGACCTTAACAAGTGATGAGCAGGTTGCCTAACTGTTCTCCTGGTTGTGCAGATGGAAAATTTGCCACACCTGAGCCACATTCCCAGCATCCTTTTAAGTTACATCCTCATTGCATGTAAGGATGCTTGGGAGATAAATTTGTGGGAGATCCACACTTCGGGGCTCTTTTTTCGGAGCTTGTGCTTTTGGTAAATGCTGCAGGTGGGAGTCTCTGGCTCTCTCTTTGCTCTGCTCACTTGACTGAAAGAACCTTTTTTCTTTCCCCTCTCTTTTGATTTATTATTAAAAATCCTATATATTTTTAGGTACTAGGAATATTTATTCATTTTTACTCCTGCATGGTCCAGGGCATTTGGGGATAGGAAATAATGTGCACTGAGTACTGGAGAGGGTGGTCAGGGATGAAGTACCTTCTAGAAATGGAGCCAGCTCAAAGTCCAGTAAGATAGAAAGAGTGTGAAAAGAAGACATTATAGAGAAGGAAAATCTGTTAAAGCTACAATAGTAGTTCTAGAGAACACAGTAGACAAAGGGGACAGAGAACGACAGGAACTCTCAGGGGAGGTAGTGATGGGGTGAAGGGGGATGAGAGAATAGGTAGTGATAGCAAGGGAAAGAGATTTCAGTCCAGTAGCCAGTAACTTTGAACCACAAGGCTTAGGAGAAGAGGAAGAGGCAGGAATTTACTAGCCATTGAATGGGGAAATACCATTTGACCAGGGTCGGGAATTTTGAGTCTCACAATGGTAGTTTATTCTCTCTCAAATACCAGAGAAGAAGAAAGATCAAATTGGTCATCTTGGCTGGTACCCTGGTTATTAGGTCCTCAGGAGTCTGACTGAACTCACATTCATCGGTCAGCACCAGTTCCTTTGTCTCAATGAGTCAATAGGTATTTCTCAGGTGTCATTATGGGCTAGACACTGTAGATACAAGTACAAAGAACAAAACGGGCAGTTTGTAGGGTAGGACCAATTGAGATAAAATAAATATATATGAGAAGAGGGGAACTGTGGCACTAGGAGACATCTTTTCTAGACTTAACTGCCACTAACAATTGCAAAATCTGGGACAAGAATCTTCCCCCATAAGCTTTAGTTTCCTTGTCTGGAAAATGAAGAAAGGAGTGGATTTGATCATCACTAAGGATCCTTTCTAGAATTAGGTGGTGCAGTGGATAGAATAGTAGATCTGAAATCAGGAAGACCTAAATTGAAATCCAGACTTAGTCACATACTAGCTGTGGGACCTTAGGCAAATCACTTAACCTCTGCCTCAGTTTCCTCATCTATAAATGGGGATAATTATAGCACTTACCTTCCAGGGTGATTTTGAAAATCAAGGTCTAGCAAGCCTCATGATTCACACAGGGTGCATGCCACTATTAGAAGAATTCTAGAAAACACTGGCAAGCCAATAAAAGTCTTAAAGGCTTAGGTAAACTTTTTTCTTTTCTCTTAAGAAAATCTTTACTATCTATTTTAGAATGAATACTAAATATTGGTTCTAAAGCAGAAGAGCAGCTACAAAGTATATCTCTCTAACCATTGAGCAACTTAGCTTACCCCTTTTCTTTTTTATAAATTTCTTTTTAATCTTAATGCCCTCCCCCACACCCACACATTTCTACACATGTAGTGGAACCTAAAAACCTGAAAATAAAAGCTAGCATATGAAACTTCATATGGGTAGCTTGCTTTTCTTCACATAGCTTTCAAAGATGTTTTGCTTGTCTGTGCTTCTTTCTGGCTTCCTTTCTCTTTTATCCTTGGAATTAAAAAGCCTCAATGATTATTATTTTTCTTTCTTTTTGCCACGCTGCCTATATATTTCTTTATCATCTTCCATTCCCTCCACCCATCAGCTGGAAAAAATTAAAATTCAATCAAAGACCTTGTGACAAATAGCAAAACAAATTCCCACACATTGGCTGTGTCTGAAAAGGCCTCATCTGGCACCTTGAGTACAGGTGATGTTTTCATCAAGTTCTTTACTGAAAGCAGGGGCTTAGGGAAAGAAAAGTAGATTTAAGAAGTGATTAAGAAGCTGGTGTCTGAGAATGGGAATTGAATTTCTGCAACATCATTAAAATTATAGGAATTATGGCCTCTTGGGCAAGGAAGTAGTGCCACCTTTACCAGAGGGCTGATAAAAATACACTTGTCTGGAATCTTCCAAATCTAATCAAAAAGGCTTTAAACTTAAAAGAGACAGAAAAGGAAAAATTGTCTTGCTTTAGTCTTCCAAGGTAGATACTATAAAGGGTTTAGTTACAATGTAGAAAGAATAGAAGTTAAGATATTTAGTAACTTACAGAAGACAGAATCCAAGAACGGAATAAGCAATAAACCCTTAGTCTCAGCTGTGTTTATACAAATGCCAAAAAACTCCGGTAACAAACATGAGCAAGAAATCCCAAGGTCAGGAGGCAGATTTGACCTTGTATTTATCACTGAGACTTGGTGGGAGTAGAGAGCCTTGTTTGAAATGTGCCTCTGTAGGAATACTATTTAGAAGGTCTTCTGCAAAAGGAACAGAGTAGATAAAGTATATCAAGAAGTTATAACTGGAGGAAATTTAGAAACCAGATGGTGGAAAGGACATTTTGGAGAGCATTTCGGTGAAGATAAAGGATGATAGAAACTGTAGGACTAGGCTATAGACCACCCTGACAGAAGGAAGAAACAGATTAGGAGTTTATAAAGCTTATTGATTGAGCCTTTAGTTTTGATATTATAGTATAGCATATATATGTAGTATAGTATAGTATAGCAAGACCAGTCATCTGACATTTTTCTAGGGAGCAGAAAAGCAGAGCAGTAAACAAATTTTTTAGTTTGTCTTAATCATAATTTTGGTCTTCAGAAGATGGATGAAGTGCTATTCTGTACTTGATTTGGAAGGACAAGGAGAGCCTGGCTTTTGATGTAGAAAGAGAAGGAATCTTGGTGGGAAACAGATAGATATTGCATCTTAGAATTCATGATAAGGAAGGAGAGGAAATACTAAATATGGGGAGGGAAGGTTGCTAAGAATTGGAGAAATGATGGGGTGGTGGCAATGGGGTCCTGCCATGTGAGCCAAGATAGTTTTTTCTCTGATATTGCTGCTCAGTTTTGTCCAACTCTCCATTTGGGGTTTTCTTGGCAAATATACTGGAGTGGTTTGCCATTTCCTTTTCCAGATCATTTTACTAATGAGAAACTGAGGCAAATGAGGTAAAGTGACTTGCCCAGGGTCATACAGATAATAAGTGTCTGAGACCAGATTTGATCTTTCTGACTCCAGTCCCACTGTCCATTGTGACACCTAATAGGGCTCAACCCCATACCTGGCTATGCTAGTTTTTACTTAAAAGATGCAGAAAAAAGACTTAATTGACCCTGAATGCTAAGGCTGGGGTAGTTGACTCATGGATAAGCCATAAAAAGGCTATGAGGAGTCAGTGTCTCTCAGACTTGGTGGATGTCCCACCACTTTTTCAGTCATTCTACTCATCCCTATTGACATGAAGTATTTCTGTATGGAGATGAAGAGGGCAGGGCAGAGTCTATTCGAACTAGTGCCATTATTTCTATGCTACAGCTAAGCCAACTTCCTTTTGTTAACTGTTGTTCATTGGTCTATGAGTGTCTCATTTCATTCTAGTCTAGAACCTGAGAGGTTTGACTGACCTAAATATGTCTTGGCATCCAATAGGGAAGATTCCCTCGCCTAAAATTCTACAGGGAAGTCAGCCCCAAAGGGATGGGAAACTGAGGAATGAAAGTCACATATAACCCATTCATGGAACTCCCCAAGTTCCAGGCTCACACGGCCTGGGTCCACTTTGGCTTGGTGCCACCACCTAGGATTATTCTGGCAAAATTTACAAATAGTTTGTGTCTAATTTTCACCAAATATGAATAATGGCATTCCTAGCTCCTGCCTGAGCACTCAAGCCCAATATGGATATTGGGCATATCTTTATTTCGTCACACAGAAAATCTATTTAAGGAATGCTCATGTATGTGCATATGCGTGTGTGTTCATATATGTGTAAACTGGCCAGCAAAAGCTAAGTTTCACCCCTTCTTGCCCACTCCTACTTTACATCCATCTCTCATCTGCAAGGTACAAAGGACTCACCAGACCTCCTAAATAGATATCGAGATTATTTCACACACTTAGCCTATCGGATCCATTCAGAAGCCTGGATTGTGGGTGGCTATAGGGTCACCCTTTGACATTCTGGTGGGTTCGTCTTTCCCTCCTAGTACAACATAGTTTCTTCAAAGACTTACAGTACTACCCTAGAGGGTACTTTTTCCTGGAAGACAAGAACATCATCAAGACCACTAAATAAACAATTTCCTCCCTATGGAACTTGCACTGTCTAAGAACTAGAGAGTTTTGCTATCCGCATTGGACTTCTTTATTTAAGAGGCAGGATGCAGCAGGAGCTCTTGCTCTAGAAGGTTTGATTCTTGAACTTTTTTCCCATTTGAATAAGTTTATTTAGTCAATTTAGAACATTATTCTTTGGTTACAATAATCACATTATTTCCCTCCTTCCCCTCCACCCACTCTTCCTGCAGCCAACACACAATTTCATTAGGTATTACATGTGTCCTTGATCAGAACCTATTTCCATGTTGTTGTTTGCACTAGGATGTTCATTCACAGTCTACATCCCAACCAAATTCCTTCAATCCATGTATTGAAGCAGTTGTTTTTCTTCTGTGTTTTTACTCCCACAGCTTTTCCTCTGAATGTGGATAGTGTTCTTTCTCATAGATTCCTCCCAGTTGTTCAGGATCACTGCATTGCCACTAATGGAGAAGTCCATTACGTTCTCTTGTACCACAGTGTGTCAGTCTCTATGTACAGTGTTTTCCTGGTTCTGCTCCTTTCGCTCTGCATCACTTCCTGGAGGTCGTTCCAGTCTCCATGGAATTCCTCCACTTTATTATTCCTCTGAGCACAATAGTACTCCATCACCAACATATACCACAATTTGTTCAGCCATTCCCCAATTGATGGGCATCCCCTCGTTTTCCAATTTTTGGCCACCACAAAGAGTGCAGCTATGAATATTCTTGCACAAGTCTTTTTCCTTATTATCTCTTTGGGCTACAAACCCAGCAGTGCTATTGCTGGATTCTTGAACTTTTGAGCCTAGGATATCTTGAATTTGAGATGATTGCCTTTAGGGCAACCTCCAAGTGGATGCTATTCAGGGTATTTCCCTTCTCTCTTCGACCCTGTGGACAAGTGGCTGCTTCTGACGTAGTATTCTGTGGGGAATCTATTGGCTCCTGTTTGCTACCATCTCTTGAGCTGGGTAAACTCCCTTTCAAGGTTTCCTCTGTACATGTCTACCTTGAATCACTAATGCCACGCAGAAAGGACCCAAGGGGGAAAAATAAAAGAAAATTAAAAAAGAGAGGACCCAAGGCCTGGACAGAATGTCTGATCCCCCTGACATGGCTCTGGGCATCTTGTTTCTTTTTGGTTTACCTCCCTGTTAGCCATATTCCTTCTAGAGGTCCACTCTATGGCATTCTCCTTGGCAGAGAAAACAAAGCGAAGACAAACATTCACCAGGGCACATAGATTCTGTGAAGTCATATGAAAGGGAGGACAGAAAGAATGGAGATTTCCCTCCTTTGCTTCCCAAATAGAGGAAAGGCATTGGCGTGGAGGTCTGAGAATATTGCCACGTGGTGGTCACAGTATGTACTGCACTGCCCAACAGGTTAATAAAGTCATTGTGAGTGAGTGAGTGAGTGAAGGAATGCCATTCCGCTTTTCCGTTGACAACGCCAAGCAGGGCCGTGAGCTTTGTATAGCTTGTTATTGTTTCAGCAGCACCAGTTAGAGGTGGAAATAACCAGCGTCTGAAGGGCTAGGAGACGACACCCCCGTTGCTGGAGCTATGAAAGCATCCTTTGGACCAGTCCTATCTCTATGGAGTCTGCAGCCCAAAGAAGCCAGACAAAGCGAGAAAGATCTCAGAGAGACAAAATCAAATGAAATTTAATAGAAACAATCGAGATCTTTACTCTCACAGTAAAACCCCAACTTTGGCATGACAACCATTTGTCTGAAAATGATCTGGGGGTCTTCATGGATTGCAAAGTCAGTCCGAGATAACAGTGCAGTGTGTGTGTGTGTGTGTGTGTGTGTGTGTGTGTGTGTGCGTGCCCAAAATTGGTGAAATACATTGCAAAACCCTTTTCAGAAGGAAGAGAGAAGGGAGAGGCAGGTGTGTGTATGGTGCTTTGACTGCTCTGTGTTCTGATCAGTTCATGGGTACAGTATTGTATTCAGTTCTGGAATCCACATTTTAGAGCAGGCTGGCATCCCTCTCTTATTTGGATATTGTCTTTCATTGACGGGCCCCTGTGCGACATGTATTGGGAAAGGCAGCCTCTCAGTTCTTGGGCAGAGATGCAGACAGTTCTGAGGTCCTTAAAATAAGGCAGCCCTTCGGCTAGAAGCACTGAAATGATGATGGAGTAAATAGCTTTTCAGAAAAAATCTGAAGTGTTTACTAAAGGCAAAAATGGCCAGAGAGGAAGAGAAGAGGGAAAGGGAGGGGAGAGGAGAGGAAATGGGCTTTACAGTGGCTGCTAGGAAAGGACTTCATTGGAAGAAAGCTGTTCTGTTTGAAAGAGCTGATTAGAGGAGCAGCGTTGCTCTGGAAGCTGGTTGGAGGAGAAGGAATCCTTTTCTGGATGAATAGCTAGCTGTGCAAGAGGGGCTGGGTGGCTTTGCCTTTTACAGAGAGCTACAGCCAGAATGGTAGGAAGCCCTAAAAGTCTGTCTGCCTTGCTCTTTACTGCCACTTCTATCTCGAGAGAGAGAGAAACTGAATACACTTGAACAGCTCTGTGAATTCCAGACTTCAGGGAATTGTTTTGCTCCTAGAGCTAAATGCTGCCTTAGAGCTCAGCCAAGGGAGCAGAATTAAGTAGCTATAAAGACCCCAGATTTCTCTACTTTCACTAAAAAAGTTTAACATTGTTTCATGGGCCTGAGAACATACAATAAGAGGCTTCAGCTAGTAGGAGAGCAGAGAGATCCCCAGAAAATCAGTCTCACTTAGTAGGGGATTTGTGATTCAGAATGTTTCTTTAAGAGACTATGGACATTGGGGCATCTAGGTGACTTAGTAGATAGAAATCCAGGACTGGAGACAGGAGGTCCTGGGTTCAAATGTAGCCTCAGATACTTCCTAGCTCTATAATACTGAGCAAGTCACTTAACTCCAATTGCCAAGCCCTTACCACTCTTCTGCCATGTAGTATTGATTCTAAAACAGAAGATAAGGGTTAAAAAAAAGAGAGAGACTAAAGACATTAAAATCTTGAATTGTGAGTTACTCTAGCTGTTTGGGTATCCCTATTTATTTGCCTTTGTTATAATTTTCTGCAAGTGTATATCTATAGATACTGTATACATTGTTGGAAGATTATTATTATTATTACCCAGATTAATGGGTGGACTATTGTGTTATGTTTATTCTTTCATTTGCCTTATTGTTTAATAAATATTTCATGATGAAGAGTTAACGGCACCATCTTGAATGATTTTTTTAATTGAGAAACACACCCATGGGGGCTCAGAAGTAGGCATGTAGATTGCCCCCAAGGCAGTGTTGCTCTAATGCCCTAAGAGGGAGTTATAACTGCATGACCACTCCTTTGGGTGCAGGGGAAGGAGTGAGTAAGTCCCAAGTGGAGGGATGAGAGAGGGAGAGAGACATTGGTGTGTGGGTGTGATGGTTTAATATCACATCTGTGTTACATTAGAAAGTACATAAAGAGTGACTAGAGGAGAGATAAAGGGGCTCAAGATCATGCCATAAAAGGACTGACTTGATTGAAGGGGGATGTTTAAGTTGGAGAACAGAAGCCAGAGGACATGATAGATGCCTTTGAGTGTTTGAAAAATTGTCATGTAGAAGATGTATTAAACCTGTTCTGCTTGGTCCCAGAGGGTTCAACTAGGAGCAATGAGTGTGGAAATTTCTGAGAGAGATTTAGATTTGTTGTAAGGAAAAACTTCCTAACAATTAGAACGATTTATAAGTTGAATGGGCTGTCATGACTGTGGATTGACTGAACAAATTATAGTATGTGAACATAATGGAGGAATGTTGAGCCGTAAGGAATGACAAATATGAAGAAATCATAGAAAGAAAGTCTTGTGTGAACAGTGTCGAGTGAAGGAAGTAGCCCCGAAAGAATCTGCATCATGGATCCAGCAATATAAAGGAAGAGGGCATTAAATAGTCACACACACACAAATCAAGCCAAGTATGAAGGAAATTAGAGAGGGTTTGGGGGAAATTTTTAAAAATAGAAATCCTTTGTTTTTACATCACTGATGATTCCCAATACATCTTTCTTTCTACCCAACCCAGAAAACTATATCATAGAAGAAAGAATTTTAAAAAGGGGTCAGCTGAATTAACAACTACATGGAAGATACCTAACGAGGTGTGCCGTGTCCCACACCCTCACTGCACCACCTCTGTAAAAAATGAGCAGAAGGTTCCTTTTCATATCTTTTCTTCTGGGACAAGCTTAGTTATTATACTTTCTTTTCTATTGTTCTAATCTTTTTTTCTTCCTTCCATTGAGATGGCTGAGGTTATTGTCTAGCACGTTTTTCTGGTTCTGAGTGCTTCTTGCCTATCAGTTCACCTAAGACTTCCTGTGCTTCC
Source organism: Monodelphis domestica (assembly GCF_027887165.1). Lineage (NCBI taxonomy): Eukaryota > Metazoa > Chordata > Mammalia > Didelphimorphia > Didelphidae > Monodelphis > Monodelphis domestica. The sequence continues at coordinate 31,124,134 of NC_077231.1, read as the reverse complement.
CTGGAGTCCTCCCATTTGTCATTTCTTCTAGCACAGTAAAAGATTGCTAAACGATTCCCCAGGGGATGGGCATCTACCTTATTTCCAGTTCTTTGTTACTACCAAAAGGGCTGCTCTATATGTTGGTGAATGTGGAACTTTTCTATTTATCATTTGCCTCCTGGGGTGGAAGGAGGAAGATATTTTGGTTTGTTCTTTTATTCTCCAGCCATCTTCTAGGACCAAGAATAACATCACTCTGGGGTCCTCCTCAGTGCCTCACCTGGGCACATTTAAAATAAAAAATTTTTTACTCCCTTACCTTCAGATACATCTTAGCTGTGTGACCCTGGGCAAGTCACTTAACCCCCATTGCCTAGCCCTTACAACTCTTTTGCCTTGGAACCAATACACAATACTGATTCTAAGGTCTTTAAAAATAAATGAATGAATGAATAAAAAAGAAAGAGGGTGGGACCTTCAGTGGTAATAGGAAAATTTGGAACAAGGATGGATTTGACAGGAAAGATAATGAGTTCTGTTTTGGAATTGATATTATTGGTTCCAAGGCAGAAGAGGGGGAGGTCTTGGCAATGGGGATGAAGTGATTCCCCAAGATCACATAGCTAAGAAGTGTCTGAGGTCAGATTTGAACCCAGGACCTCCTGACTCTGGATCTGGTTCTCCATCCACTGAGCCACCTAACTGCCCCACATGGGCATATTTAAACATGTCCCCAAGGCCATTTACTGGGATCTACCATCCTGCTATTGTTAGAATATCCTTTGATTCTCTCCTTCTAGTACATAGATCACAAAGCCTGGAGTCAGGAAGATTTGAGTTCAGATATAGCCTTAGAGAGCTATGTGACCCTGGGCAAGTCCCTTGACCTCTGGTCACCTCCAGTTTCTCCTCTATAAAATAAGGGTAATCATAGCACAGGGTTGTGGTGAAGATTAAAGAGGATAACCATTGTAAAGGGTTTAGCAGTGCCTGGCACATAGAAAACACTATATAAAAGTTAACTATCATTATCATTATTATTGCTCCATTATGCCTCCTCCTCCACCTGCTTTCCAGTTCTGGTTCTACGATTAACTCAGTATTCCCATTTCTCCATTCACCTTCTCCCTCGTTCTCCAAATCTGTTCCACTGATCTGCCGGTAGCAGGTTGTTTTCATGACTGTTGCCTTAGAGCCTCTTTTGCGATCTGGTGGAGCTAGGCTTCCTCCCTTCATTTTTTTTCATTCATTCCCTTCATATTCTTGGTCTTTTGTTCTGCCAGATGAATCTTGCTGCTTTTTCTGGCTCTCCGACATCTTGTTGGAGTCGTTTGATTGGGTATTGCACTGAAGAGTAATTCTCCAAATCTCCATACCCATTCCTGGCCATTCTTTCCCAGGCTCTGTCTCCAACGGAATGTAAACTCCTGGAGGACAGACACGGTCTTCCATCTTTTATTTGTTCCCCATAGGGCTTAGCACAGTTCCAGAAGCACAGGAAATGCTTCCCAAATGCCTTTTCATCCCAATGCCTCGGAGAATCCTAGAAGGAAGGAGGCAGAGTTTTAGCAGAATGATGCTTTGTGGTGTGGCTGGTCCAGACACAGATGTGGCCACATCCCAATCATCACAGCCTCCTCTTCTGTTAAACCGTGGACTCCCAAAGCTGAAAGTGATGAAACATTAATTGCAATCATTCTTCTAGGTAGCTTTGTTTTATTTTCACAGGATGTACCTTGTGGGGGATGCGTATTTGTTGGGAAGTTTCTGCTGTGTGAAATAAAATTTAAAAACCATTTCTAATGTCAGGAGATTGTGTTGCTGACAGGAATGTGTAAGAAAGACAGGCATGGATATCAAAATAACTAGAGACTACTTTGCTACTTGCAAAGGGCAGTTGGGTGGTTCAGAGGACAGAATGTCAGGCTTGGAGTCAGGAAGACTCACCTTTCTGAGTTCAAATCTGGTATTAGTTGTATGACCTTGGATAAGTCACTTAATCTGTTTGCCTCAGTTTCTTTATCTATAAAATGGAGATGATAATAACACCCATGGGCAGCTAGGTGGTACAGTGGATAGATTGCCAGGCCTGGAGTCAGGAAGACTCATCTTCATGTGTTCAAATCTGGTCTCGGATAATTTGTAACTGGGTGACCCTGGCCAAATCATGTAACCCTGTTTGACTCAGTTTCCTCACCTATAAAATGAGCTGAAGGAGATGACAAACTACTCCAGGATATTTGCCAAGAAAACCCCAAATGCAGTCAAGAAGAGTTGGACACAACTAAGGACTGAATAACACCTACCTCCACTGGTTGTTGTAAAGATCAGATGAGATCATTGTAAAGCACTTAGCACAGTGTCAGGCACATAGTAGGTGCAATATGAATTTTAGGCATTATTATTATTGTTATTATTGTTGTGGTCTTGGGCAAGTCAATTAGCCTCTGATTGCCTCAGTTTCCTCATCTATAAAAATAATAACACCCATGTCCACGGGTTGTTGTAAGGATCAAATGAGATATTACTTAAAATGTGCTTTGCAAATCTGAATGGTTGCTAATAATATTAACTTCTCAGAACCTCAGTTTTCCTACCTGTAAAATGGGAATAATAATATTTCAACTAAAGCTGAAAGTTTGGCATATGAATTACTATCATTTGAACTTTCTTTTATTTTTTTCAATTATATGTAGCAACAATTCTTCACAATTGTCTTCTGACGTTTGGTGATTCGGATTCTCTACCTCTTTCCCTCTCCCCTCCAGAAAGTAAATGGTCTATTACAGGTTATACCAGTGCTTTCATGAAATACATATTCCATATTACCGTGACAGAAGACACATATGTGTGAATTAGTATTGTGATGCTGCACAGATGGGGCTTCCAGGAATCATCCATCTCAGCCATCCCTCCATGTCTAGGCTGAAACTGCACCATGATAGTCTCCCTTATTCTAATAACATTTTTGCCATCCAGAGGTGTGACAATCTGATAAAATAATCATTCTAAATATAACCGCAAATAATAAATGTATGTTGTGATATTGACTTCAACATGCAATTTAGTAATTAAAAAAAAACAAAAAGAAACAAACCAGAGCTCTAACTGGGGTGAGGCAAATAGGGATTTGGTTCAGGGTGCCAATGTTCAAAGGGAGCAAATTTCCTCCCATTCCTATGCCTTGCCAGGGGTCCTTCCAAGCAGAAACTTTTTTTTTCCTGTCATTATAGCTGCTCTCTCCCAGAGCAGAGCTCTCTCTGTTCTGTACAAGGGCACCCACAGTTGACTGACCATCCATCCTCTGAGCCATCCATCCACCAATGCTGGACGTCTACACAGATGTTTCTCATCCCTCCTTTCCCCCATTTCTGTGGCTTTGCTTTCTGCTGCCCTCTGCTGGTCTTCAGTCTTCTTTGGCCTTGGGGAAGGACTCCCCCTCCACCCCCACCCCCTTAGCTTTTCATCCCTGGGCAGCAGACCCATATAACCAGTTAGGTAAGCCTTTATGTGTTTTGAATCGAACTCGTTCTGCCATCTCAAGCTCTCTGGCCTCAGGTTCTTATTTGTTTATTGGGTTATAAAATTCCTTTCCAGCCCAAGGACATCCACCAGTCTCCAGCCTTATGGTACTCCCCTAAGAATTTAGACTCTCCCAGAAAGAAGTGAACCTGAGCTTGCTAGAGAGTCAGCTCTCCCTTACCTACAACGAAGATGCTGGTGGCACCCTACTTCATCCCAGGAGTGCCTACTGGCCTCTCAGAGGACTAACCCAAGTTTTTTAGCTCTGCCTTTGGATCTTTGGGGAGTTCCACTCCCAAATCCAGTGACAGGGTTTGGACCTGGGCTGTCCAAACAACTCGTGGGGATTACCAAGGGCAAAGTCTAAAATTTTTTGTTCTCAGGACCATGGTTCAGCCATTTTTATTTGTTCTGCTGTTGGATCAATTGATTTATTCTCCTCTCCAAGGGTCTGGCAATAGCTAAGAACTTCCTCTCTAGGCGAGTCCCTGAATTCAATCAATAGATCAATCAACCAAAAAGTGTCTATTAAACACTTACTCTATGCCAAACACTGGGGATTCAAAGACAAAGTCAAACTCTGCTCCTCCCTTTCTTTCTTTCTCTTTCCCTCTCTCTCTCCCTTTCTCCCTCTCTCTTTCTCGCTCTCTCCCTCTCTCTCTTCCTTCCTCCCTCTCTCTCTCTGTTTCTCTCCCTCCTTCTCTCTCTTTCTCTCTCCCTCTCTCTCTCCCCTTCTCCCTCTCTCTGTTTCTCTCCCTTCCTCCCCCTCTCTCTCCCCCTCTCTCTCTTTCTCCCTTTCTCTTTCTCTGTTTCCCTCCCTCCTTCCCTCTCTCTCTTTCTCCTCCAATCATCTTGGGCTTGCATTCTGCCTTTCTACCTATTCCACATTGGATAAGTCCACCAGACTCCCCGCCATCTTTGGTGGGGCGATCATGTTCCATAGGGGAGTCTTCACCAACTCTGATTCTCTGTGGGGGGAAAAGGAGATTGAGTGACTCCTGCTTTGCCTTTTTTAGGCCCCAAAGGAGTGAATACTGTTTGTGCAGCATTCGCTGGTTGAATCACTGTTGTTGTGCCCAACAGCTGACCTGGGTCTGCATGCCAGTAGACAAATTTCCTGCAGGTTCTCTTTTTCTGCTCTATTTACACCATTCTTGTCTGCTCTCTGGGAAAGACTACTCCCTACTGAAGCTGTTTTTTTTTTAAGCCTTTATCTTCCATCTTGGAATCAATACCAAGTACTGGTTCCAAGGCAGAAGAGTGGTAAGGTCTAGGTAATGGTGGTTAAATGACTTGCCCAGGGTCACATAGCTAGGAAGTATCCGAAGTTGGATTTGAATCCAGGACCTCCCTGGATTTCTCATCTCCACTGAGCCACCTAGTTGCTCCCTGGATCTAAAGTCTTTTTTTTTTTTATTAAAAAAATCCTTGCCTTCCACCTTAGAATTAATGCTATGTATTGGTTCCAAGGCAGAAGAGCAGTAAGACCTAGGCAATGGGGGTGAAGTGACTTGCCCAGGGTCACCCAGCTAGGAAGTGTCTGAGGTCAAATTTGAACCCATGGCCTGGTTTTAAATCCACTGAGCTACCCAGTTGCCATGAGTCAAAGTCTTAAAGGAAACCAGAGAATCCAAGAGGTAAAGGACAGGAAGGGTTCATTCCAAGCATGGAAGAGAGCCACTTTGAAGGCAGGAGATGGAGCCTCATATGAGGACCAGCAAAGAGTCCAAATGGGTCAGACTTCAGAATGTGTTTAAGGGAATCAATAAGGCCAGAAAGGTAGGCTGATTTAGAGATGGGAGGTGCTGGGTTCAAATGTGATCTCGGACACTTCCTAGCTGTGTGACCCTGGGCAAGTCACTTAACCCCAATTGCCTAAGCCTTTTTATTCCTTCTATCTTAGCGTTGATACTAAGGCAGAAGGTAAGAGTTATTTTTTTTTAAAGGTAAGTTGGGGCCAAGTTGTAAAGAGCTTTAAATACCTAACAGACAAGTTTCTATCTTATCCTGAGGTTAATAGGAAACCAGTGGAGTTTACTTAGTCGAGATTAACATGATTAGAAATCTATGCCTAAAAACATTCCATCTTCAGCTTTATTTCATTCATGAGATTTTTAGTGTATGTGTGACACGTGTCTTCTGTCATAACATGAACAATATGGAAATGTGTATTTCCTGAAAGTGCTGGTATAACCTATATCAGACTATTTACTGCCTTGGGAAGAAGAGGAAGGGGAAAAGGCAGAAAATCTGACTCCTAAAACGTCAGAAAACAATTGTCAAAAATTATTTCTACATGTAACTGAAAAAAAAAAAAAAGAACTACACCCTAGGAAAATTTGCTCTGGCAGCTAGGTAGACCACAGAAGTGTCAACTGTATGAAGTTAGAAAACCACAAATTAACATTATCTATGTTGTATTTTTCAATTATTTCATTAAACATTTCCCAGTTATATTTTAATCTGGTTCAGCTGCAATTGGGCAGCAAATTTGATGCCTCTGGTATATAGAGGATGAATTGGAATGGGGAGAGATTTCAGGCAAAGAGACTTAATTAGGAGGTTATTATAATAGTCCAGGCAAGAGGTGATGGGGGCCTGAACTCTGGTAGTAGCTGTATAAGTGGGGAGAAAGATGGATGTGAAAGCTATTGTAGAAATACTACAAAAAGAGCTGCTATAAATATTTTTGTCCATATGGGTCCTTCTCCTCTTTCTTTGATCTCTTTGGGATATAGGCTGGTAGCGCTATTGCAGGGTCATAGGGCATGTACAGCTATTTGGGCATAGTTCCAAATTGCTTTCTAGAATGGCCAGACCAATTCATAGCTCTACCAATGGTGCATTAATGTGCCTGTTTTCCCACATCCCTTCCATCATTTGTCATTTTCTTTTTTTGTCAACTTTGCCAACCTGATGGGCGTTAGGTGGTACCTCAGAGTTTTCCTAATTGATGTTTCTCTAATTATTAGTGGTTTGGAGCATTTTTTCAGATGGCTATTGATAACTTGGACTTCTTCCATTGGAAATTGCCGGCTCATCCTTTGACCATTTATTGATTGGTCAATTACTGAGACTTAAGGAGATGTCCTTAATCCTCTCAAGGAGATGCTAATGTCCTGCATAGGAAGATATAATCTGAGTCCCAAGGGCTCACTAACCCTCTTAATAAATTAATGAAGTTGATCAGGTAGGTTCCCCTGATGGACAATGACATAAGCTCTGTGTCTTCCCCTGAGTCCAGCACTGTCTATGTTCGGTACCCAGCAAGAACTTGACAAATGTTTGTTGAATGGAGTTGAATTTCTTCAGTAGCTAGCACCTAATTTCCAGAAATTTCACCATTTGCTTACATATTTGCCTCAGGATCGGGAACCCAGAGCCATTCCTTATGACATTTTATTTCCTTTCAGAACACTGGGAAATTGAATTTTTTAAAGGGCTGAGCAAAAATCTACTTCCCTGACTAGCATTTCCTAACAATTTTTTTTATTGCCTTGTTCTAAGAAATCAGCTTTCCATCTGCCCTGGGCTGGGTGAAGGGGACCTCCCTCAGGAGTAATTCTCTTGGGATCCCTGCAGGTAATAGAATCATACTATTAGACCCAAGGGGGCTGGGGGATCTGCCTTTCCCCTTCAAAGAGTTCCCCAGCTCTAGGCAATGGGAGCCACACCAATATATGTAGTTCAGTCCTGGGGGAGTGTCTGGCCCCCCAAAAAGGGACACAAGAATCTTTCAGATCACACTCTCTGGTTCTTTATTCACCCAGCCCAGAGGCCTGGGGGAAAGCACTTAAAGCTTAGGTTTGACTCATGTCCAGGGACTCCCCTAAAAATAGAAAAGAAATATAGAAAAAATAGGGAGTTATTCAATGGACAAGTCTAGGACAACTATTTCATCCACACAAAAGAAATGTTTAAAGCATAAGATTCTCGATAAAGGCTTAAACACAAAGTAACAACTAATAACTATTATTATAGAAGATTCTTGGGAGTAGGGATTATTTCATCCTTTGTACAGGTATTTCTTTTTGTCCAGAGCAGTGCCTGGCACATAGTAGGTGCTTAATAAAGTCTTGGCCATCATAATTGTTTCGTTATAGTCTCCAGGGAGGTCGATACCCCCGATGTTAAAACATGAAACTTTTTGCAGATCTGCTAACTAGGCATTTACTTTCACCTGGGCTCTGCATGGTACCCTTGAAGGTCCATATCTTCTAGCAAGTCTTCTCTACCTAGAAGTATTTATAATAGTTGTAGGCAGCATCTCCCATATGTTAGCCAGCATCAACTGAGAGGCTCGGGAGTTCTCAACCCTTAAATTCTCAGGTTTGACTTGAAGGAGGAAAATGCCCATCTTGGGGCAGTGAGGTGCCTCAGTGGACTGAGATCCAGGCCTGGAGATGGAGGTCCTGGATTCAAATCTGGTCTCAGATACTTTTTGACTGTGTGATCCTGGGTAAGCCACTTAATCCCAATATAGCTCTTCTGCTTTGGAACTGATGCTTAGAATTGATTCCAAGATGGAAGGGAATGAAGGAAAGAAAGAACGAAAGAGAGAAAGAGAAAAGGGGAGGGAGGGAGGAAAAAAGAAAGACAAAAGAAAGAGAAAGAAAGAAGAGAGAGAAACAAAGAAAAGAGAGAGAGAGGGAGGGAGGGAGGGAGAGAGGAGATATCTATGCTCAGACAAAGAAAACACCAGAAGCAGAAAAGTCATCCAAGGTCCAACATGTCAGTTTATGATCACCTGGATGAGCCCCTGCTCTGGTAACCATTTTTAGTCATAATTCTTCTTGATGGGAAGAGAGACCAGGTCCAAACCCTCTCAAATGTCATTACTCATCACAGGGGAGAGAGAGATAGACAGAGATAGAGATAAGAGTCAGAATCAGAGACACACACCCAGAGAAAAGAGTCAGAGAGATATACAGAGACAAAAATTGACAGAGACACATAGAAAGAGACAGAGAGATAGAGATACACACACTGAGTATGACTCAGTGCCCAGTCCTTTTTGACACGAGTACCTCTTAGTTTATCACTGTACTAAAGAACTCAATGGTCATTCCAAAGTGCCAAATCTTTCAACATTGAGTCTCATAAATGGTCCACCAGAAGTGGGTCAGGGCTCAGCAGATGGGGTGGGGGGGTGGGCTTCATTCAGTTGATTATTATTCCCATTACATACGATCATTGATTTAGAGCTGGAAGGGGACCTTCCATGCCATCTGTCTAGTCCAATACTCTCATTTCACAGATGAGAAAAATAGGTCCCACAGAAGTAAAGTGACTTCTCCATGGTCATTTGGTTCAAGGTGACTAACAGAGGTGGGATCTGAATGCAGTGCCACTGATTCTGCTTGCAGATCACCTTAAGGTGTTCAGACCACCTCATGCGCTTCCCTTGATTACAAAAAGTGTGATGGAGAATTGATTTTAATATCTAGGAATCTCAAATGTTTAAACTATTTCTCACTTTCTTCCTTTTAGTCTTGGACTGATTTCTTGTCAACACAGACTCAATTAACATAATTTGTAAAGGCTCTCAAACAATGGAGATCAGAAAGAAACAGTACAGATGAATCAATTGTCAGAGAGGAATTGGCCAATCCTACAGCAAGGGACTGGAGCAAAGAAGCTCAGGGAATACTTTCAGAAATTAGACAGGTTGGACTCCTGGACTCCTCTCTACCTCCTTTCCTGCATTGTTGGGGATAGCTTGGGAGAGAAGGTCCCTCTGGATGGTTGGGGCTCTGAATGCTAAGTGGATCTCCATCTCCCTCTTTGTATTCCCTTGTATACAGCACCCTCCATCCCCACTTGCCCCTTCCTGACATCTAGAGTAACTCAGTCCAGGAGACTCCTGCAGAAACAAAAGCAGGCAAAATACAAGATTAGCAAGTGTAGATTTGAGAATGCATAGACAATAGATTCTTATTTGCATAATGTGCATTTAATTTGCACACTAATTGTTCAAGAGCAAGATGCACAGAAATCCCTCAGCCCCAGTCCCTTCCGACAGTGCATCATTTCAGCTTTCTCTGGTCCCCATATCTTTCTGCTTCAACCATCCCTGTCTGGTTGAGCTGATCAAAACTGAAGAACAAAACAATATTACTACTCCAATCCCCTCAGCTTTAGGGCCTGGCTTCCACCTTGTTCAACTCACAGTTGAATGCATTTCTCTGTGCCTGGATCAGTATAGGGTCTGAGAGTCTCCCTAAGTCTAGGTCCCTCACATGGAGACTTGGTACTATCTCTGAGTGTCTCTTCACCCTCTTTGTCTTTCTCTGTCCCTCTTTTCCTCTTTACACAGATTGTGTGGCATTTTGGAGGGTGGAGAGCCTGGGCAACCAGCCCGTCGCTTTCCACCCCAATCTGGCCGTGGGCACAAGCCACATGGTGTTGGCCATCAGTCTGGCCTCTTGCCCATCCATTATAGCCTCAGCTGTTGCTTGGCATGGGCACTAGAAAGAGTAGAGTCAGCCCTCCCCCAGTCCTGTGCTTGGGGCTGAAGCTACTACGGATGGAATGGATGGAGGGATGGATGGATGGATAGATGGATGGATTGATAGATTATTTATAAAATGCTCATTATGTTCCAGGAATATTGAAGATACAAATATAAGAAAAGCAAAGTAGCCCCAGCTTTAAAGAGCTTATATTCTAACAGGAGGAGACATAAAAGGGGAGCTAGAAAGCGGAGATAGGCTATGGGGGCAAGGCTGCTGCTGAGAAGGTTCAGAAGGAGCAGTTCAAGTCAATTCAGTGAATGTTTGTGCATTATCTCTTATATGCAAGAGGTACCAGGGACACAAAGATGAAAGGCAGGGAGATGGTGCCAAGGGCAGATTTGTGCAAGTCTGTATAGACTAACTTCAGAGACATATAAAGTCCCATGGAGGAGATACTACATAGGGCAGTGCAAGAACACTGATCTGGGAATCAGGAAAACTGGAGTCTATTTCTGTCTCTGCAGTTGACCAGCTCTGTGATCCTGAACAAGTCAACTGACCTCGTTGAATCTTAATTTCCTCTAAGACAATAAAAGGAAAGGGTGGGATTAGATCAATTTAACCTAGGGTATAGGAACTTAAATTAAAAAAAAAAACCATTTCAGTATAATTGATTTCTTTTTGCACTTCTATGTCTTTATTTTATGTATTTAAACATGGATTTTGAGAAGGAGGCTATAGATTTCATCAGACTACCAAAAGGGTACAGGACATACACAAAAGGTTAAAATGATTTCCAAAGTCCATTCTCCACATCAATGCTTTTTATGCTTTATACCTTGTTGTATCTCTTGCATGGGACTCATACATATTCACTCAGAAACAATCTCTCTCCTTCTCTTCCTCTCTTCTATCCCCCTTCTGGTTCTCTCTACTTCTGTCTCTAGCTCTTTCTCTTTCCCTCATTCTCTCTCTCTCTCTCTCTCTCTCTCTCTCTCTCTCTCTCTCTCTCTCTCTCTCTCTCTCTCTCTCTCTCTCTCTCTCCTCTCCCTCTCACCCCCACCCTTTCTTCCTAGATAGAGATGTAGATACAGAAATCAATAGATAGACAGATTGGTCTGTCTTCAGCATAGAGGCAGGACTGGGACCCTTTCCCACCATCTTCCTGCATTTTGCCAATCACCAGCTTGGCCATAAGGTAGATTTTTGGCCAGAGTAACCACGGAAAACCATTTACTAAGGTATTTAGGGATAATAATCTATGCATTTATTCCAGGAAAATTTCTGAACATTCAAGTACCCAAATAAAATTCCTTCATTCGCAAGAACTCAGTTTTACTTTTGTGTTAAGCTGAGTAATATGTGTCCAGAATGGGACTTTGTCTTGGAACCCAAGACAGAAAGCCAAGTCTGTAGAGAACAAAGCCGTGACTGGCTATATTTGTATCTGGGGCAGTTGGGGATGGTTGGAGAGTGGGATCTTATTGAGATGGAGAGAGGAAGCAGGTCCCAACACGAAACTATCATGCTGGACATGGGGCTGAGTAGAGGAGATCATCTGGAGTTTGGATGCCAGCAGTTGGGGCTTAAGGAGGATGGGGAGGGAGGGAGAAAGTGCAGGCTCTGGCACTTCTGTTGACACCCTACACATTTTCCACCTGGGGACAAAGTCCCATTATCCCACCCTAGTTAATGGCTCTGGTGGGGAAGTGTGGGAAGCTTCTATTCATATCTGCATATTCTGTGTGGGGCTATGTGGATGCCACATATATGAACAACGATTGTGAAAAATCACCCATCTCCATAGAGATGTATTGTCTTGGGTCTGCCCACTGGCACGCCAATCTTGTATCCAGCACTTCTGTCATGTATGCAAATTGTAGAGGGAAGAGTGTTGATTATCCCCATTACAGGGGAGGTCAGATGGACCTTCAGGGAGAGGGAAATGTGTGTTTGGGTTAGGGAGGGTGGAAATTCCAAGTTTGGGGATGGATGTGAATCCTGAGCCCCAGGAGAGCTGTGCCATCCTGGGTTTCTACATGCATGTGAATTGCATGTTTAAGTGTGTGAATCCTACGAGAGGTGTTAGGTGGTAAGGGGGTGGGGAAGACTGAAAAAGATGGAGAATTTATGAGCTGCTTTTGTCGGGAGACAGTTGTAATGAAGAAAATTCAATTTTCTGCAGCTCGGAGAGTCAATATGTTAAATCTTGGAGAAGCCGTAGAATGACAGCAGAATGGCAAAGTCAATGGGACGTGGGGGGGGGGGGATCTCTCTATTGCTCTCAATAGCTAAGGCTGCCTCCTCCCAATACCCTTGAACTGGGGCTGGGGGAAGGGGAAGAAACTGAACCCCTGGGTCCTTATGACTGTCCTCTCTCCTCGCTAGACCTGTTGGCCACTCTTTCTCATAGGAAAGACTACTGCTCCCTACCAGCACCCATGAACTCTATAGATCACTGCTTCCCCCTAGGATTGGGAAGTCCCTCTCGAGGCTTACCCTTTATCTCTGTTGCTGCAGACACTATATATGGACTCAATTACAAGTCTTGGGATGGTTGCTAGTCCCACCGAGCCAGCTGGAAAGATGTTTCTTGTTAGTCTTTGAATCCTTAGCACATAGCACAGTGCCTGGCACACAGTAGGTGCTTAATACATGTAATACTTTTAGGCTCCTCTTTTTCACTCCCCTGGCTGTCCCCTGGGGCTTCTGCCCTCAAATTTCCTATGCCCAGTAGAGAGAGTTGATTCTAAATCCAAACAAGGGTGGGGAGAGTGGGGTGGCAGGGATTCAACTCAAAAGTCTATCTATCCTCCTCCTCTCCCCTCCCTTCCCCAACATACACATATTCACTTGGAGCCTCGATTAGGCGAGCTGCTGGCTGTGTAATTGGAGTATACCCGCTTCCCGGGGGTCTGGTGTGCTAACAGCAGGTCCCTGTGGTGAATAATGAGCTCGTGCCCATGGCTGGTTGGGCACGCTAATTAATTAGTGCTCTGCTGTCAGGGTGTGGGTAGATACAGCTGAAAAAGAGTTGAGCTCTCATGGGGATCTCAAAGCACTTAGCACCTAGGATCTCAAACCATCCATACAGTAGAAGGGATATCTCAGTTAAGGTGGGTGAAAGTGAACCCTGGAAAATAGGGTTAGAAGATATGGGGTGAAGGACTATACCCTAGAGTCCAGCCTAATGAAAGGAAGGGAAGAGGAAAGGGCCAGGAAGGAGAGGAGAAAGAGATGAAGCTAATCTTGGAGCTAGCTGTCCACCCCTTGTGGATTCGGGGGTTTTCCTAGGCAGAGGGAGTAAGGAAATGGAGCCAGGGGCTCAGACTCCGAGGACCAACAAATCCACATCCAAATCTACATTAAGCATCTACTGCAGAAATCAGAGAACTCAGGCTGGAATTTTGGCTCTGCTATTTCCTAACCATGTGACTGAGGGCAAGTTCATAGGATCATAGAATTATCTGAAGCTTGAAGCTACTTTTGGGGGCCATCAGATCCAATCTCTCATTTACAAATTAGGAAACTGAGACCCATGGAGGCCAAGTGACTAAGGCTTAGTCACTGAGGATCTTTGGTCTCTTAAGCTTAGGACACCCTGGGGTGACTACCCCCCCCCAAAGTGTGTTTCATAGATGGAATTTGAACTCCTGATTCTGGAGCAATGCTCTTTCCACAGTACTGATAATAAATGCTTGTTGACTGATTGATTCACTAATTGTCTGACTAAGGTTAACAAACTAATGTTGGTGTATCTCTTTGAGTTTATTTCCTTAGCTGTATAATGGAAGAATAACTATCCGTTTTGCCTCCTTAATATTTTCTGTGGAAATTGGTTCAGGATCAAATGAGGGGGGGGCTGGAGACCAAGCTTCCCAATTTTCCAAAAGGACAGTAGAGCAGCAAGAGACATTGGCAGTTAGATTGAAAGATGAACTTTCCGGGTGATGGAAGAGACTGTGGAGTTCAGTTAGAGGGACTGAGGAAGTAATTAAGAGGTTGGGGGCACTTCAGGGACTGAAATAAAGGAACTTCTGCCTTGTGATCCTCTGAGTTACAATTCTAGTAAATCTGATCTCTCTTAGATTTGAGGCAGAGCCAAGACAATGCATTTACGTTCACTAAACAAGGCTTGAAAATTTCACTCTCTGTATGTTGCTCTCTACTAGAGGCTTAGAGCTTTCCATAACTGGACCCCCCCCCCCATAACAACAAAAACAAACCAAAAAAGAAAACACAGACCTACATGCCACAGAGAACAGGATTTCCTGGTCTAAAAAACTAAGTGATAATAAAGAGCAGAAATAGAGTCTGCATCTCTGTTATACAGAGCTGCTGTCCTTGTCTAATTCTAGGTCCAGCTAGTTTGGGGGATTTGTGGAGGGTAGAAAAATGAAAAAGAGATTTTTTTCAGACTCCCCAGAAAAAACCAACCCCCAAATCAAACAAACAGCCAGGCAGGACAGAAGGTGAAATGATAAAGAATTGTTGGATTCTGGGTGGAGGAACGGAGCTCCATTCTTATACACAGTAATCGCTAAATTACCAGCCATCTGCTGTGCTCTGAGGCATAAATTATCCACCCAGTATAAAAGACGCAGAGACAACGCCCCCCTCTCTCTGACATACCTCCTCACCCCAGGCCTCTCTCTTTCCTGGGAGCTCAGAAGAACTTGGCACTGGGTCCCCTAGTGATCGTGTAGGGGAAAGGGCAAAGGGAGATGAGGGAGACAGGGGTTCTTTTTTGGAAATGTGATTGTTGCTGTGATATTGGTCAGCTTCATTCCTAGTGGTCTAGAGATGAGAGGAAAATTCTAGTTTGAGATTTTAGCACCACCTCTTCAGCCTAGGGGCCAGGAGGTGACCTCCATTTTAGAGACTGTCTCCCCAATAACAATGGCCACCAGAGGAGGGGTTCAGAGGCACTGATTGGTATGAGAGGCTCCCTTTAAATACAGACTGATTGCCATGACATGAGTAGGGCTACCTCCCTTACTTCATTCTCCTTTCTTTCTTTCCCTTTTCTTCTTCCCTTTCATTTACTCTCTCTTTCTCTCCTCTCTCTCTCTCTCTCTCTCTCTCTCTCTCTCTCTCTCTCTCTCTCTCTCTCTCTCTCTCTCTCTCTCTCTCTCTTCTCTCTCTCTCTCTCTCTCTCTCTCTCTTTCTCTCTCTCTCTCTCTCTCAATGGTGTAGTTCCTTTCAGAAGGCATCTCTTTCTTTCAGTTCCTAATTCCCTCCCTCAACATCAGTGAAAAGGAAATGAGAAGAGTCAGGAAGGCAGGGGAAGGAAAGGCAAATGACTTCCCTCTTCTGTGCCTCCTCATCACCCCATCTCTTCCCTTGAGCTCCTTGAATATGAGGGATGAAGTGGTATTAACCAATTAGTACACATTTAGTAAGCACCTACTATTTCTGTATCAAGATTTGTGTGTTAGGTGCTAGGGATACAAAGATGAACGTTAAGCAATCCCTGGCTATAAAGATAGCCATCAGCATGGACACACAGAAATATCTGTACAATAGATCATTTCTTTTTGGAGAGGAGGGAAGGCATTAAAGGCTGGAGGGAGCAGGGTGGGAAACAGGAATGGCATCATGTATAGAGTTGTGCTTAAGCTAAGTTTTGAGGGAAAGTATGGATTTCAAAAGGTGAAAGTGAGGAGGGGGTACATTTTAGGTATCAAAGGGCAGTGCAAAGGCATGGAGATGGGAGTATATGAAGAACAGTAAGGAGGACATTTTGGTTGGATCTTAGAATGCATGAAGTGGAGTGATGTGTAATAGGGTTGGAAAATTACCTGGGACCAGGCTATGAAGAACCTTAAATGCCAAATACAGTTGTTTGCATTTAGTCTGAGAAGTAATAGAGAGCCATGGTAGTTTATTGACTAGGAGAGTAAGCTCTGAGCAGCTGTGTGAAGGATGATTTGGAGTGGGAAGAGATTTGAGGTGGAGACCAATTAGGAGACTATCATACCAGAGTCCTGAAGAGAGGTAATGAGGACCCTTCTTTAGGTCAGTGGTTGTGTGAGAGGAAAGAAAGGACCACTTGCCTCCTCTCAGGCAGAAATGATAAGATTTGGCAGCTGATTGGATATGTGGGATAAGTGAGAAAGAGGTGTCAAGGATGACTGTGAGGTAGTAAATCTGGATCTCTGGAGGATGGGGGAGCCATCTATAGAAAAAAAAAGGAAAGATGGGAAGGGGATGTGTCTTGGGGGAAAGCTAACGACTTCTACTTTAGACCCAATGACTTGAAATTCCAATGGGACATTTATTCATGATGGTAGTGATTTGGGCTGGAGCTCAGAAGAGAGACTAGGGCTGGATATATAGATCTGGAAACCATTTACATAAAGACCCTAATTAAACCCATGGGAGCTGATGGGGTCAACAAAGGAAATAATGTAAAGAGGGCAAAGGGAATGGGAACACTGACCGGGATGGGGAAGTAGAGTGGTTTGGGGTGATGGGGCAGAAATGGAATGGAATTGGAATCTGGAGTATGGGAATGGGAAAATGGAGCATGAGGGAGAGGCTGAGAGCAAGGCGGGGTGATAGAGCCAGTGCAGTGGGGACTGGGAAGGCGTAGAGAGATGGAGCAGGATGGAGAAGGAGCAGAATCAAAAGTCGAAGGAACTTAGGACAGAGAGGCGATGAGGAGATGGAGGGGCATTGGGGCCATGGGATGAGCTAAGAAGATGGATCTGATTTGGGGAAGCTAGACAGCTAGTGGGGTGCCGGAGAGAGGGTGGTTTGGAGGCAGATGGACTAGGCTCAGGGTGATGGCAGAGGTGGGTCTATGGAGCAGGGTCCGGGGTGGGGGTGGCTGGGTAAAGAGTTCGCTACCATCTTCATCCCCTCCCCATTTCCCGTCTCTTAGTACAGGAAGCTAATGGGGTTTCTCCGGAGCGAGTGCTTAGTATTCATGGGACGACGCAATCTCTCCCACATCTGCTTAGCGCAGCAAGTCCTGTCATATAACTGTCTCCCGCACTGTCTGTCCATAAAGAATGTCTCGGAATTGGTGTAATTCAGAGAAATTAATGACGACTTTCCGCGGGACGGCTCCCTGGGGGATGATTAACACTTCATCGTCCATCTGATGCGCGGGGCCCAGCGCTCCACTGCGAACATTTGGGCCGCGGCCAGCCGCATTAAAGGTTATTACGGAAAACACGACCTGAAAACGGCGAGAGGCATTATGGACCGGGAGGGGGGGAGCCCGGGGAGGAGGAGGGGGGGCGGAGGGAGCGAGGGGGTGGCCCAATCAGAGCCCGAGCAAAACTCCGAGATAAAGTTTCTGCCCATTTGCAGCAGACTCGCCGGGTTCTAAGCATAGAAGGGGCCTTTTGGATCCCAGGAAAGCACAGATAGGGAAAGGCTGGAAGGAACTGAGGGAAACCAGGAGCTGGGGAACAGCGGGAAAACATTTGCACTGACTTGCTGTGGGAGGCTTTTTGGTTCTAGAGCAGGGTGAATGGATAAGGGAACCCAAGTCAGCAGAGGATGAGAAACAGTTGGGAGTTTGGGAGGGGGGAGCAGTTCTTGCCCACCTTTTATGAATTTACAGATTCCTGCGTGTTGGTGACTGAAATGGGATCTAGGTCCCTGGGAGTTCTAGATTTGAGGCTGAGGGGACCAGAAGAGTATGTGTTTTTGTGGGGAGATGTCCAATTGGATCTCAAAAATAATTGGGAATAAATATTTTCAAATTTGCACTTGTCTCTGACAGGTTCTAAAATCTAGGCAGTGTGGTGGCTAAGTTCTGAATTCTGGGTGCCTCTAGAACCAGGAGGGAGAAGAGAAGAGGAAAAAGAAAAGGCATTCATCTCTGATGGGGGTGTAGGAAGTTGGAAAGGAAAGCTGGAGACCCTTTTCTTCTCAGGATGTTTATGCCAGAATTCTGGGTTCCAGATCCATTTATTTAAAGGGCCGGGACATCTTACACAGTGTCTTGTTCATAGTAGGTACTTACCAAATAAATGTTTACTGAATGAAATGGAATGGGATTTATTAGACAGAAGATCCTCTATGAAAGAGACTGTCTTTCTTCTTTGTATCCCTACCTTGCAGCATGGCACCTTCTCAGTGGGACTTAGATTAAGCAGCTTTTGAGCTCCTATCCTGGTTCTCCTTCCAGTGATAGATCCGATTGTGCCTCCCCACCCTGTGTGACTCCTGAACTGTGGCTTTCTTGAAGGCTTTCAGAGAGCACCCATTATTTGCTGGAGTCTTCCTCTGATTCTGAGCTATTCATCTGCCCTTTTTGATCATCATCCACATCCATCATGATGCTTTTAATGCCAAGATATCACTGGTCATATACTAAAAACACATTTAAATAGCACTTAGGATCAGAGAAAAATCTTTTCTAGTTCACTCTCCACAATGATTACAATCATTTTGCAAATGAATAAACCCAGGGTTAGTGATTTGTCATAATTCTACAGTTTAATTATCAGAGCCAGATTTGAATTCAAGGCTCTTGACTCCAAGTCTGAGTCACTTTTTTCCCCCTAGAAAAAGGGCAGCCCTCTAACACCTCTCATTTATCTTTCAATTAAAATGGAACCATCCTGTTGGTTTAATGAAGTACAAGAGAATAATTCAGTTGTGTTCCCTATCCTTCCAACTGGGAGTTGTAGAGGCTCCAACTGCTTCATGTGGAAAATCCAAACACTTCAATCTGGGTTTCAGCACCTCCAGATACTGTGCAAGATGCCCCTTTAAGCTCTTTTCTAGTTTGGGCTCTCTGCCCCACCTGGGCCAAACTGCTCCCAATTTTTGGCCCATACTTCTTTTTCTCACTTGTGAGCTCCACACAGACCATTCTATGTGCCCATAACTTTCTCCCTCTTTTTCTTTTTCCATTCTCCTCTTTGACCCTACTCTATACCCACCTCATCCAGAAACTTTTCCTTGATGAATTCCTTGGTTCTGCTTGTTGGATAAGTTTGGATTTGGTTTGCTCTCAGTCTTCCCAGCCCTGGTGCCCTCTGTCCAGATGTCCCCAGTTCTGCTTCTGTGTCTGTGTGCAGACAAGGTTGTTGAGTACCAGAGTGGTCTATCAAAGGCAACACTACACTTGGAACTATATGATATGCATTTGAGCTCTGCCTTGATTACTTGCTGGATGTCTGTCCATGGGCACTCACTTGCTACCGGTATTTTCTTTGTCTGTCTGATTTTATCCATCTGTAAACTGTGAAGATCAAGGAAGATGAAGTCAGAGGTAAGGCACTTGATAAACTTTAAGGTTCATATAAATGTGAACTATTAACAACAATGATGATGATCAGGAGAAGGAGGAGAACTTGTATCTCCATCCTTGGCATATTCCAAATTTTCCTTTGTCTCATGACCATAGGGATGCTCAGGATGAAGAAGCAGGATTGTTCAATTTTCTCTTCTCTTCCCCTCTTGCTATATTCAGGGGACAACTAGAATGATGGTGGGGTTTCAGGTTGGTGATCCAGACCTATTTTCCAACCATGTTTTGATTCTGATTATTCCTCTAGTTCTAGGTCCCTTCCTTTGCTTACCAATCTTTCTGTCTCAAAACCCCTTTGGTCCCAATTTTGAGCCTTCCAACTCTGTTTCCTAGGCTTTTATTTTTCTCCAGGTTTTGCAATAAGGTTCTCTGAAGTATTTTATGGGGTGGAAGGAAACATTACCCAGTTTTTGCCTCGGTTTTCTGCTACAGCATCTACCTCTCTTTCTAGTTCTAGGTCAACCATTTCTATCTTAGTGTTGCCCCTCCTGCCAGATACAGACTTCTTTGCTGTAACTCCAAGCTGAAATTCTTCATCTCCCCTCATTTCATCTCATGGTCCCATCTCCAATGCCTGGCTCCTTTCCAGCAATTCTTTCCTGGACCCAGCCCTAACTCCGAACCTTTGATTTTGGGGAGGAAGGAGACCTGGGGAGCTCTTGCCCTCTGTCCAGTCCTCTATCTCCCGATCAAGTGACATTTTGGGCTCCACCCTGTGGCAGCCTTGAAGAACTTCAGTTTTCTGGAGCAGTGCAAGAAAGGGGGCTAAAAGGAGATTAGGGGATACCTACATCTGTGTGTATGCGGTGGGTGTTGGGAGGTATCTCACTTCTGCTGGGCTCAGTCATCTCTGAGGTTCCTAACTGACCACTGGAGAAAAAGAGCTTGGACGAATGAACAACTTCATGATCTCTTCTGGGTAAAAAGAAGACTCAGAGGGGTTTTTAATCACACCCTTCAGTACTCCAAAGGATTAATCAATGGAAGGCAGGAAGTTCTCAGCATCACAAAATGAGCCAAAAAGGAAGAACGACTACATTAGAAGGAATTTAGGCTTGACCTCAGAAAGAGCTTCCTAATAGGAAATGAGGACTTGTACTGAGTTTGTATGTGCCTTCATTCATTCATTCACTCACTCACTCATTCATTCATTCTCTCACTCATTAATTCATTCAACAAAAATTTAAGACTGCCCTGTAGGGAAGTCATTGTCTTTGGCACTGGGGGTTTATGATGATAAATATATCTCAAATTCTTTCAGACCTCCCTCAAAGCTCTTTGCTCATTAAGCCTAGAGAACTGCTCTCATTTCCTCACAGTCTCTAGTTAGATCCCTTTGGCTTGAAAGTTGGTTTAATGGAGGCCATCAAAGGATCCTCTGGCTTGGGAGGTCTTTATGTCATCTTTCCTGCTGCCTTTCAGTGGGGTAGCTCATGCCCCAGCTTTGGTTCAAGGGTCTTTTGAGAGAGATATTGCCATCAGTCAGCTCCTGCTCTGGGAGGTCCTTCCTTAGATCTAGCTTCAATGATAGTTAACATTTTAGATACTGCTTTAAGGCTTGCAAAGAGCCTTCTTTACATATTCTTACATTTCTGTGGAGCAGGTACCATTATTTCCATTTTACAGATGAAGAAACCCAATCAGGAAAAGGTTAACTACTTTGCTCTGGGTTTCACAGCTAGGAAGCATCAGAGGGAGGATTCACACCCAGGTCTTCCTGATTCCAAGTCCAATGTTCTACCCATTGTGTTGCACTGCCTTCGGTTCCTTCTACCGTAATGATAATGGGGGGATTGACTATTGTCAACAGAAGAGGGGGGGCAAGCTGAGGTATCCAGAGAGGAAGGTGGGTAGCCAAGGAAAGGTGTGGGCATTGCAGATTGAGGTGACAATTCTGGCTCACTTTTACTTCTGGGAGTTAGAGGCGTTTCCCCTTCCCATTCCTTGTTCCCCTTTGAAGGAGGGGTTGTGGCTTAAACCATTGGGTGAGGGGTAGAGAGATTCTCAGACTCTTTGAAGGTGACTTCTCTCCATCAGTTGGGACGGTTGGGATGGGAAGGACATACCAGTGCTAAGAGGACCCAGCAGCACCCAGGGTTCCCAGTTATGCCTCTGTGCTCAATGTGCTGTTGTATAACTTAATTAACATGACCTAACTTCACAACCTCTTATGGATTTAGAAGTAGAAGGAACTTAAGAAAAGTTCATCTCAAGGGCAGCCAGGTAGCACAGTGACCTGGAGTTGGGAGGTCCTGGGTTCAAATCTCATCTTAGACACTTCCTAGCTGTGGAACTCTGGGCAAGATGTTTAACTCCCATTGACTAACTCTTGCATCTCTTCTGTCTTAGAATTGATACTGAGAGAGAAGGCAAAGGTTAAAAAAAAGTCAGTCTCTCCTCGTCTCCCTCACTTCCCATTTTACAGAAGAGGATAGGGTCCCCAAGAGAGCTCAAGTAATTAATTGTCCATGGTTACATGGGGCAAGGCAGAGCCCCAAATTTGAAGTAGAAAAGCCCTTGATTTGCCATTGGGGCACCTGAGCTCAAACTTGAGCTGTGTCACCCATTCCTTTGTCACTTAAAGTAGTTGAGCCTCAGTTTATTCATCTGTAAAATGAGTAGTTTGGGCTAGATGTCCTTCCTTTTTAACTTTAAATCCATGATCTCATTTCTACACCACGCTGCTTCACAGTGATGGGTCCCTTCAAATGGAACCTGGGTAGAGAGGAATGGGCTGGGGGTGGTGGTGGTGGCAGAGGAGGCACCCATCAGGATGATTTCCACTTGGGTTTCTTTTCAGTCTTATCCAAGCCCAAACTCAGGCTCTCCTGGGGATTCTTACAATGCTCTCAAAAGAGCTTAAATCCTGTCTCTTGTTCTTTTCTAGTAGACTGGGGAAGCCAAAGAGGCCCATTTAGCTGCTGCTTCCTCTCACGTAGGGTGCTTGGAGATCTTTTCAGGGAATGTCTACGCCCTGGCTGGGGGGCTCTCTGCCTCAGCCCCTCCACCTCTCTGCGGCAGTGGAGGCGTCATCCCTCTCCTGCCTCATTTGCTGCCGTTGACCTTACTGAGTTAAATTAAAAAGCAATGTTCTGTGTGCGGCTCCGGCCCCGTGGAGCTTGACTCGGGGAAGAGGAAGACAATTACCTTCCCCTCCGTCTCCCTCTCGTCTGGCTGCCTTATAATTTTTCCCCCCGCTGCCTGGTATGCAACATTTATGTTTTTAATAACACCAGAATGGCTTTGACCTTGGGAATTCAGAGCGGAATAGGTACTGAGAGAGACCCCGACGTGATTGGCGCTTGTCGGGAGCATTGGCACAGGAGGTGCCTCTTGTACCTGGGAGCCTGGGCAAGGGAGAATGGGGGGAAATGGGGAGCGAAGTAGGGGGCAGCTGGGGAGGCTTTTCAAGGACTGGAACCAAGGAAGGGGGCAGGGGAAGGGGTGCGTAGTGGGCGGATTGGGTCTCTTCCAAACCTCAAGCTCTCCCAGGGACCCAGAAGAGGAAGGATTTATAGATGATGTCTCCCATTTTGGGAAATGTTCTGTCTTGAGTTTTAGCAGGAAGTAGTAGAGTGAGGGTGGTACTGTGTGGACAAGAGTTTGGAGGAAGAGCTGGGGCACATAGATACACACACACATGCCCATATGCACACATACACTGTCAGTCAGGACTTAGTCATACACATCCACACGCATTCCTCAACCCCTAGCCCATCTCTACTGTCCTCTTAAGAGATCATATGCTTTAGAACTGGAAGAACTTAGAAAACAAGTAGAGTCCAATTCCATCATGCTACAGATGGCAACAATTGAGGCCCAGAGAGTCCTGGTCCTAGGTCACACAGCTGGGAAGGGTCCAAGCTGGGACCTGAACTCAGCTCTTCTGATCTGAAGGTCAATGTTCTTCTCATGTAATGCTAACTGCAGAATAATGTGGAAGTGCAGAAAGAGGACTGGGAGTCGAAAGACCTGAGTTCTAGGATTAGGGTTGCTGTTTCCTTCCCATCCCAGGGTTCTAATTTCCATATCCATGAAATGTAGGGGGAGTAGATGACTTCTATAGACCCCTCCAGCTCTCAAAATCCATCATTTCTATATCTATTTGTTTTATGGGCAGCGAGATGGTACAGTGGATAGAATGCTGGGTCTGGAGTCAAGAAGACTTATCTTCCTGAGTTCAAATCCAGCTTCAGACACTTTTTAACTGTGTGATCCTGGGCAAGTCATTTCCCCCTGTAATGAAGGGAGGAAAACCCCAAACAAATCGAGAATTCTAGGAAGAAGAGTCAGGTTTGATCTTAAAAGGAACTTTCCAACATACAGTAGATGGAAGAGATCTCCCAGCTCAGAGATGGCTTCCCTTCTTTCTGCCTTCCTTTCCCCAGGATATTTCTAAATAAATTCATCTGTATAGAGTAATTCTCTCATTTTGTCCTCAAGGCCACCCCAGGAAATGGGCACCCCTCTCCTCACTGTCCAGAGGAAGCTGAGGCTCAGGGAAGTTACCTTACAAGACAGCCCTCATGTTCCTCAAACCTTCCCATACTCCCTCTCACTCCAGATTTAGGAGGGATTGGGAGAAGGAGTATTCTGTAGAGGAGACATGAGAGCAAAGAGAGATGGTAGTGTTGGAATAAAAGCCTGCAGGGGAGAAGCCTGGACTGGACCATGGAGCAGACACTGGCTGGTCTACAAAGGGTTACAGGGACAAAGAGAAGCCATTACTCTCCTTGGACACCTAGGATTTGAACAGATGTTGGAATATAAAGAATCAAGGTTAGAGTTAAGAAGGGTTTCTCTATCTGTCTGCAGGGTATGAGGCAGAAGAGAGGAAACAGATGAACAATCCTCCTTTTCCCTGGCATGGGGCAGGGAAAAGAGGGACGTGGCCTGGAACAACAGGGGTGGGGGCTATTGTGACAGTTAGGGGATCAGGAACAGAGACTGGGAGACTCATGGAGGACAAATGGAGACATGAGAGAGACAATGAGGGGAGAAGGGCACAGGCTCCGTTACTACCTCTAGGGGACAGTAAGGGAAAAGGAGGCATGGAGAGCACTGAGGAAGAGGGTCTGTGAGATTGGTTAGGGGAAACTAAGGAATATGGGGATTTCTCTCTCTCTGTCTCTGTTGTTGTCTCTCTGTCTCCCCACCCCTTCCTCCATTGTATATCATGTAGCAGAGTATCCATACTATATGACTGACTATAGCAGTCACCTAGGGATTGATCTCTCTAGAACCTTGTACCTCTCCCCAAAATAACTTTCCACTGAAGTCTTTTGTGCTGAAGGAAAGAGCTTGAAAGAATTTCAGCTTTACAACCCCAGAGGTTTGGAGAGGAGAAATGACTTTCCCAAGACACACAGCTAATTGGTGGGCAAGCTAGGAGGAGAAGCCAGGTTTCCTGAGAGGGCAAGTCTCCCCGGTCCCAGTGAACCAAAGACTCAGGATTTGGAAATTGATATTGCTGCCTCCTTTTCCCCTAAAGGACCCAGCTATCCTGGTCTTCTAGCAGCGAGAGCCCTCCATCTTTCTTCTGGAGTTGTCTTGTATCTCTTTGAGAGCAACATGGGGGGGATATGAGAGCAAACCCTAGCCTCAAGCCCTTTCCTTGAGGGTCTCCCTAGCCCCTGACCTTCTCCTCTCCGGGATGCCCTCCCAGGTACTGTTCTTCGTCCCATCTTCCCCTCCACTCTCTTCCTCGTGTCATCCTTAGTGTAAAACTTCCTCCCAAGTCCTAGGGAAGTGGATCAAGATCCCAATATCCACGTGGGCTATCCCTCTGCCCTTTCAGGAACTCTGGGATCCTATAGGGTCACAGATGTGGTCCTAGAAGGGATTAGTGAGGCCATCGAGTCCAACCTGGGTTCACATCCCTCCTCTGATGCTTCCTCTCTGTGTGACCTTGATCATGTCAACCTCCTTGACTTGACAACCTGCTGGACTAGCTGGCCCACCGAGTCGCTCCATGTCTCGCATCCCTTGATAAAAATGAGCTCTAGCTTCTGCCTCTGTCTCTTCCAGCACCCGAACTTCAGTAGAGTAGAAGAGTCAAAACCTGGAAAACTCGAAATTCCCCTCACTTTTACGCAGCTCAGTCATGCTGACTCGGTCTCCCCAAACCCTTTCGCCTGCCCCGCTGTGTTCACAATGCAAACTGCAGGGAGCGTCGTTATTTGCTTCCCTCTGGTGGCAGAAACGCAGATCACAAGTTCCAGCCTTGGGTTCAGTTGTGGTCCAGGGAACTCCCTGCTTCCCCCCGGTGGCCATTTACCATATTACAACGAAGGTGCTTTGCTCATCACCCTCTGTCCCTCAGAAAGCATCCTTTAGCCAGAAAAGTTCTTACTGAGTTGTTGGGTTTTTCTTTTTAACTGCCCATCCTTGGCGTGGATTTCCTTTCCCGTCCCGGGGAATAGGAATTGGGTAGAAGAGGTTGAGATTCAAGTCTACCGGTGGGTTAATCCCTTCTCTGCTATTTCAGGGATCCAGGAATAACCTCAGTGATCCCATTGCCAAATGATTTCATTTGAATTAGAAAGGATCTCTGAGGCTATTTTGTTCAACCTCCTCATTTTGTAGAGGAAGAAAGTGAGGCCCAGGAAGGTTGGGAATTGCCCAAGGTCATATAGGTACTAAATGTGGGTTTTTCCCCCCCTTTTCTTCTTTTCCCCTAGGATCTCTAAGTAATTAAAGACTCAAAGACAGGGCCATTTCTGCAAGAAAGCCAAATGGGTCTGGGGGGATCCAGGCATCTAGGCTCCTCAGCCTCTGGCCTCACATGCCATTGCTCAGCTCAAGCCGTCCATCCGTGGAGAGATGGATTGGCAGAAGCCAGGAGCGGAGAGACAGGGATGATGAAAGGAGATGGCACATTTGACAGATGCTGACAAGCCTCGTTATTTCCTCCCTCGGGATTCCACCCACCCACCAAGCTGACTGAGGATCTCCTAGCACTTAATACTTATTAGTAGCAACTGCTGTGGAGGGTCCCAGGCATTAAGGTTCCTTGGGGGCTGCACTTAAGGAAGGGGAAGGGAAGAGAGAATTAGTGTGGAGAAAGGATGACAGAAATCTGTGATGGTTATTATTATTTTTTGAGGGGGGAATTTCCCCCCCCATTGGATAGGTGAATTTAATGCAGAGGTGACATTGATTGTGGTTGATTGAGAAAGAGATCTATTAATTTAATAGGTAAATAAGGGGGTTGGATGGTATGACCCTTCTCAACCAATTTTTTTTTTCCATTTAAGTGGGGAATAGTAGGTTTTTTAAATGAAAGGTCTTCCACCCTCGCCTCCAGCTCAGGTGTCTTTGGAATGCTAGGACACACTTTGAAATCCTCTGTGGGAAAGGCATTCCCTGGTCTTCATGGCTCTTATCTTTTCCAGACCACTAAGTCTTCCTCTTCCTCTCCTCGGCTTCCAAATACCACCGGGACCCTCTCTTTCTTTTACGATGCCTAAGCACTTATAGGCAACCCAGGGTTCCTGGGCCAAACCAGCCACTTGGGACTCTCGGCCACTTTCTCCCTCCCACTGGGAGGGAGCTGTCCTGGGGTCCGAGGGTAGGGTGGCCTGGGCTCCTGCAGTTCTGCCTGGAACGCCCAGAGTGGGAGGCTGGGGGTGGGGTGGGGAGTTTGTGGCGCGGAGCGGGAGGCAGGGAGCTGCAGTGTGAGGAGTCGTGGAGAACGTTACCAGGCGAGGCGAATGCTGCAGTCGGAGCCCGCGCTGCATTCTAATCAGCGCTGCAGGGACTGAGGGCAGCCCCGCCTCCCATCGCCCTAAACTGTCAATCATCCATACAAAGGGCCACCTACCCCCAGCCCTCTCCTTCCCCTCTTCTCCCAACTGCGGGAGGGGGCGGTGGTGGAGAGAATAGGGAAGAGAAGGGGGGGTGGGAGGGGGGTGTAGGTAGCCAGAGATAGTCAGCAGAGACAGAGATCTAAGGAGAGACCCAATTTGTGAGGACAGATACAGAGTCTCGGGAGATGGAGAAGCAGAGCCAGAGAGCCAGAGAGCATCCACACAAAGATGGAGACCTACATGGGCACGGATAGATCAATTACAGGGAGAGGTGAAGGCACTACTGGGAAGACAGAGGCGGTGTGAGCAGGAGAGAAGAAATGAGAGACAGAGACAGAGTCAGACAGAGACAGAAGCAGAGATAGTAGGAGAGAAGAAATGAGAGACAGAGACAGAAACAGAAATAGCAGGAGAGAAGAAATGAGAGAGACAGAGACAGAAACAGCAGAGACAGAAGCAGAGACAGCAGGAGAGAAGAAATGAGAGAGACAGAGACAGAAACAGAAACAGCAGGAGAGAAGAAATGAGAGAGACAGAGACAGAAACAGCAGAGACAGCAGGAGAGAAGAAATGAGAGAGACAGAGACAGAAACAGAAACAGCAGGAGAGAAGAAATGAGAGAGACAGAGACAGAGACAGAAACAGCAGAGACAGAAGCAGAGACAGCAGGAGAGAAGAAATGAGACAGAGACAGAAACAGAGATAGCAGAGAGAGACAGAGACAGCAGGAGAGAAGAAATGAGAGAGAACAGAGAAAACAGAGAGAGAGAGAGAGAGAGAGAGAGAGAGAGAGAGAGAGAGAGAGAGAGAGAGAGAGAGAGAGAAACACACACCTACACACACACACAGAATATGGGTGTGGGTGCAGGGGAGAGAGAAGAGCTTTAAGGTTGAAGTAGAAGAGACAGAGAGATGAGAGCCTAATCTGGAGTCTGGTCTCCCTGACCTCTTGGAATTGTTACATCGGCTACACTGGCCCTTGGATGCCCTACCATGACCATGTCTACTGTCCTAGTCTTTGGCCTGGAGGTGCCTGAACCAAAGCAAGCTTATGATAGAAGGGAGGATTCTGGACTCGAATTCTATTAGGCTTGTTATTCCATGGCTCCACACACCCTTGCTAACTCTGTAGTGAGTGCTTGGAATTGAGCAGAGAGACATAAGGGGAAACAGAGACAAAGAAAGGACAGAAGCCAGTTACAGGAGGGAGGAAGGCGGATAGAGAAAGGAAGAGCAGACAGAATGAAAGAAATAGGGAGACATAAAGACGTACACTGAGCTAGAGACAAAGAGAAAAGAGGCGAAAGAAAAGAGAAATTTAGAATTTGAAGGACAGAAAAAGGCATAAAGAAAAGATTGGTATACAGAGCATCGCCAGAGCAGAAAGTGGTTAGTAGAGAGAAGGGGAGAAAGACACAGGCAGAGATAGACAGCGACAGACAGAAACAGAGAAACTGAGAGACAGACAGACAGACAGACAGACACACAGAGGGGTATGTGAACCCCTCCCCCTCTGTGTGTGTATCCTTCTGTATGAGCTGTGGTCACTAGGTAATGAACCCGAATTTAATGAGCCCATAAGATTTTATCCATTCCAATGCTGGTTGACCCCTTCTACACAGGCTCCCTGGGATGCTCTTCTCTCTACTCACATCCAAGGATGCTCCTGGGCTCAGAACACCCTGGGAACCTTTTGGGGAATTGCCTTTAGAATCGGGGGCACGTCCTCACTGGTGGCAAATTGTTTTCCTTTGAGGAGGATTTGATTTTTGGAAACGGGCAAGCCAAGTCTGGTTAAATAAGATGGGGGTGAAAAGAAGTTGGGGCTGTAAAGTAAGGAGACTAATTTTCTCTGGTGGCTCATAAATGGGAGTCTGAAGGCACTTCCCAAAGAGTGGTTCAAGCCTGTTTTGAGCAAAGGTTCGTGACTGGAATCAGTGTATGGCCTCCAAGGTAACGGCTCTGAAGGACAGAGCTCAGTTGAAAGCATGTTTGTTTAATTTTATTTTTTTCTTGAAGCAGCCATGCCTCTGGAGTTATAACCTCATATATCAGTCAGCAGAAGATATCCGGCGGGGGTGGGGTTGGGGTTGGGGTGGGGGGATGCTCCTTTGGGTATAACCCTGCAATAGAGGGAATAGGAAGCAAATACTATACAACACAAAGTCCTTTGCTTTTGGGGAGCTCATGGTTTTTTTTGAGGGGGGCAGCTACTGAGAGAACAGGGAACACACTCCCATATACCCTCATAAAGCAACCTGGGAATATTTAAAGCCCAAAGTCATTCAGTGCAATGCCTATTGGCAAGTATTTTCCAGGCTGACTGTCCCTTTTCCGGTAGAGGGATGCAGGACCACGAAAGCATCCAGGTTAGCAACTAAGGAGAGCTGCCTGGAAGAGGCAAGTTTTCAGCGGTTTGGAAGGCCGAATGAAATCTAGGTTGGGTGACAGGAGTAGGAAGGCCATTCCTAATGATCCCTCTCCCTCTGGGAGGTCTTGTGTTCTCGGAGTCTCTTCTTCGCCTCTCTGCTTGCCTTTGTCCCAGTCATGTTCTTTCTTCTCTCTGCCTTCCCCGTGGCCCTGGGCAGCAGAGCCGCCGCCGCCCTCTGCCTCTTTTTTGGTGTGGAGGTTCTAAGGCAGGAATGAGCAGTCCTGGGGTTGGGGCCGGAAGGGGTGGGGAGGATTTGGCAGCCTGGACGGGGTGTGTGCGCTAGGGAGTCGGAAGGGTGAGATAGGGGCTTTGGGAAACGGCGAGGTCGAGGCATTTGGCTAGATTAGGGGTAGTTTAGACTCCTTTTAGGTCCGGCTCACAAGCCCCTGAATCAGATGCCGGAGCGGTGGGTGGGCGTGCCCATGTTTTAGGGCACCAGGCGGAATGGGCCGCCTAGGGCTGCCCCCGGGTGTTCGTATTCCTGTGCGGTGTGCGGTGTGCCCCGCGTGTGCGTTTGACTCCTGGGTCCTCTGAACACACGCAGGCATATTTCTAAGGCTGAATGTTTGGGATGGGTGCATGGACTGACCCACAGGGACGTTCCCGAGTGCTCCTGGAGTCTGCGTGCCTGCGATAGTGTATGCTGTGGCTCTCCTCTCCCGGAGTCTTATCTGCTCCCCCAGAGGTCATGACGGGGGTGGGGGGGTGGGGGGCTCCTCATAATCCACACAACACACACTGACGGCACAGACCCTGCAATGGGCTCAGGCACACAGAGGGATGTGAGCCACACAGCCCCAGAAGCATCCCTGACAGGATCTAGACATGTAGACACGCACAGTCACACACACACGTGTCTACACATTAGCACACGTTTACACACACACTCATACACCTTCTCCCCCCCCCTCCCCCCTTCCTGAGCCGCTCGTGCTCTGCCTTCCATCACGGTAAAACCCTTGCCGTGCCGAGGCTGGGGCTGCGGAGCCCAGAGCTGACGTTCGCAGTGTGTCTAATTGCTCCTCGGGCTGAGGAGGTGGGGGCTGCCACCACCTCTGCCCCCCCCCCCGCCCCCCAGGCTGGCCCTTGCAGTTTCGGAAATGGCCCGCCGGCGGCAGCGGCGGCGGCTGAGAATTCATTAGCTTGGGGGGGTGCGGGGGGGGGGGGGGATCGGCGGATGTAAAGGCAGCGCTGTGGAACGTTTTAATTAGGCCTGAACAATAAACAAGCTAAACGAGGCGCGCAGGGCTCCCTGGCGGCCCTTCAGCCTCCGCAGCATGGCGAGCACTCATTATGGCTTCAGCCAATTTCATGCCAGAGCTGAGGACCGGGCGGGGGGGGGGGGGGGGGGGGGCGGTTTCCGGGTTGGGCTCTCTTTGCTCTCCTAGGCTGCTTCCCTGGGGCTCCCCACCAGATGCAGGACTATTTTCCTTGCCCCTCAGTCTGGCCTTCCCCATTCCTGTGCCTAGAAACCCAGGATGAGGGCTGTTCCTTCTTTGGCTGGGGGCGGGGGATCTCTCCGCTTCTGGGTCTGTCTACAAGGGTCTCTAGCCCACTTGGGCTTCCCCCGAGCTTTGTCTTTCTCTTTCCTCCTCTAACAGCTCTGTTGCCCTTCTGTCTCTGCCTCTGAAGCCACACTTCCTTCTCGCGTTCTGGGGGACTCTCGCTCTCCCTCTGACCAGCGGGGCCCCCTCCCCTTTCTTTGTTCTCCTTCGCTCCTAGCCTGTGTTTTTAGATCTTCTTCCTCCCTCCCTCCCTCCCTTTGGCCGATCCTCCATTTTCTTTCCCTCTCTAGGCTGTAGCGTTCGCACCTTAGGTTTTCAGGCGCTTCTTCCTTCTCTCTGTTCTCCCCCTTAAGATCCCTCCTTTCTCTACAGACTTCACTCCCTTCCTGCTCTGGGCCGAACTGGCAGCGACGCTTCTGCGGGGGAAGTTGGAAGCTGGTCGGAGAAGAGTTGGGGTGCGGGGTGGGTTTAGGGGGGAGGAATGGAAGGCCTCGAGACCACGCCATACAAGGACGATTAGCCTGTCTTAGAGGAGCCACGAGCCGGGTTTTCACAGGCATCAGACTTGGCCTTGTCTATAGAGTGCAGAAGGCACAGAATCTGATTTGGGCTCCAAGAAAAAGAGCCCAATCCCGGAGATTAGAGCTAGAGCCCCAAAGGGGACCGGCTGCTTTCAGACCAAGGGCAAGGACTTTTGGGGAATTCTTCCCACTGAGACCATGTGACAAGGTGCCTTGTATTTCTCTATTTTTCTCCCCTTTCTCTGAGCATCTCCAAGTTTCTTGGAGTGGACAGAGACTCCAAAGAGACATTATGGGCTTCGGAAACCGTGTTTCTGCTCGTTCTAAGGGCGCCTGAAGGAGGTCAATTGGGCTGGGGTTCAGAGTTTGGAGCAACTCAAGGAACAGAGCACAGGAAGCCCTCCATGGTTCTGGATGTTGAAGGTGGTCGCTTTAAACTCTTGGGGGTCCAGACCATCTATCTAGAGTGTAGCCACCTCCCAGCAGCTCCCAGTAGAGATGGAGAATTGTTGGTCACCTTACTTCTGAGGCAGAAGTGTATTAGAAAGGCTTGCTCTTTGATCTGGTGGGACTTGGGAAGGAAAAGGATCTGAGAAATCTGTCCTACTTTCTCATAGTCAAACAAAGTAACAGAGATGGACAGAGATGAGTTGGCTTGTCTAGGCAAGTCATTTAATCCTGTTTACCTCAGTTTCCTCATCTGTGAAATGTGCTGGGGAAGGAAATGGTAAACCACTCCAGTATCTTTTGCCAAGGAAACCCCAAATGGTGAACAGACACCACTAAACAACAACAACAAATTTTGCCTAGGTTCGAAGTAGTAGAGGAGTCCCTTTCTGCAAAATGATGCCCCCTCTGCTCTCCTTTCCCCAGATATTTGACGTGGAATGAGGAAGGTTTAGGATTAAATAGCCTGGAATGCAATAGGATGAATGGATGATAGCTCTGAAGAGGGGCTTCCCAGTTTGGGGGTGGTGGATCCGCAGAGGGAGGCTCTTATAATAATTTCCACTCTTTCTAGTGGCAGGAGTCTGGCTGAGTCGAGCTTTGCTTAGATCCCATCAGGATCTAAGATTCTATTTCTCTGCCTTGAGATATTTTCCCAGGAAGCTCATTTTGCCCTGGCAGCCACAGAACTGTGTAG
This sequence comes from Monodelphis domestica, assembly GCF_027887165.1. Taxonomy (NCBI): domain Eukaryota; kingdom Metazoa; phylum Chordata; class Mammalia; order Didelphimorphia; family Didelphidae; genus Monodelphis; species Monodelphis domestica. The sequence continues at coordinate 31,091,489 of NC_077231.1, read as the reverse complement.
GCAGACTTCCTCTACCCTGTACTGTCCCTATCTCAGCCCTCAAAGCACACAGGTCTATTTTTCAAATGGAGAAGAGACCTAGAGAGGATAAGTAGGCTTTGCCCTCAGAGAGCACTACCCTCCTGGGGGAGCAGGGTTACCCACCCAGGCCACAGATAAATAGGAATAACCTATTTCTAGTTCTAGGCACCAATGCTAGGGAGATGGAAGGGATTTGGGAAGGAGCAAATGGAGAAAAGGAAGATGACTGGGAAGGGCTTGGTAGGAAGGATTACCTGGAGGGGGGGGAGACACAACTTGATTAGAGAGGAGAGGGGAAAGATGTATCCTTGGAACAGGGAATAAAAGTAGGTGAGGGAAAAAGATAGGCATGCAGAACTAGGCCAGGTGGAAAGTAGAAACTAAGTAGCCCTTGTAGAACAGAGCAGAGCTGCGATCAATATTGCTACCCCTGCTTTTTTTTTTTGCCAGCTAAAGCATAATGTATTTTACTTCATCCCTTTTTATTTACTCTTTATGTCTCTCATTGAGAGAAAGAAAGGAGAAAAGAAAGAAAGGAAAGAAGGAGCTGAGAAATTTTGTTTTGGAGTCAGAAGACCTGAGTTCAAATCTAGCCTGAAATATTTACTAACAGTGAGACTCTGGGAAAAGCAACCAATCTTGCTCAGTCTCAGTTTCCTCATCTGTAAAAAAAAAATGAGGATTATAATAGCACCTGCCTTCCCCAGGATCAAATGAGAGAATACTTACAAAGTGCTTGCAAACCTTAACAGTTACCTAAATATTAGCTACCCCAAGGCTGGGAGACTACAAAGAATGATTCTCACGTTCTAGCCATGACAAATGGGCTGCCAACACTCCTGCCCTGAGACCAGTGGGTGAGATGCTTAGACCAGCCAGGTTTCCCTGGCCCTGATAGGTCCTATTGCTGTATGAGGATGGATGGGCCTGGATTTCATGGGCCAATGAGCCATGGCTGGCTGGAGACAGCTGCTTAGACCATGAAATGTAGGGAAGTGGCCTCTGGGGGTCAGGAGAGCTGGAGAGGGAGAGGAGAGAGCCCAGGAAGAAGGCCTCAACCTAAGCTTTAAGGTCTTGCTAAGGTCTCTCCCAGCTCTAGGTCCTGCTTTTCACTTCATCTCCCAGAACCAACAATCTTAGAGCTGAAAGAATTCAGCCTTCAGGCAGGAACGTTTGGATTATCTCATCCATTTTGCAGATGAGGCAACCAAGACCAGGAAAAGTAAACCTAGCTGATAACCAATGGTGAGGAAATTGTCTGTGTGGGGAAGTCCTCTTTTCACTATTACACTTTTTTTTTTGCTGTAGCCATTTTCTTTTCTTCACCTTCTCCACTGGACTTCCTGCTCCTGGGAGCTGGGTAAATAGGTCTCCCCATCTCCCACTCACTCTTCACTGTGTCATTTCAGAGCCTGGATGCTATGTGTTTTCCTTTGCTGAGATACCCTTTCTCCTCCTGATCCACCCATCCTGGCTCCAATGGTTCTGTTTGTTTTATTTTATTTATTTATCAAAACCCTTACCTTCTGTCTTAGAATCAAGGCTGGGTCTTGGTTCCAAGACAGAAAAGCAGCAAAGGCTAGGCAACTGAGGTTAAGTGACTTGCCCAGGGTCACACAACTAAGAAGTGTTAGAGGTCAGATTTGAACCCAGGACTGGCTCTCTGTCTATTCATTTTGTAGTCATTTGCAATCATTTCTCTACCTCTAGACTTGTTCCTAATTTGATGCTTTTCCCCTGACACACACATCTATATTTTTGTCAGGAGAAGAATCGTCCTGTCTTTTTGGATACTGTGAGGAAGTAAAATTTCAGGGAAGTAAAATGACTTGACCGAGGTCATATAGTTAGTAAGAGTGCCCAGCCTTAAATCCAAGTCTTCTGATTTTGAGTTCGATGCTCTCTCATTGTATTGCACTGTCTTTGGGTTTATAATTCAAATGTATTATTTACCTTTCACATGCATCAGCTCACTGGATCCTAAACAACTCTAGATGTTGTGATAATGATTGAGAGCAGTGGTCTGGAGGATAAGGGGTGCTGGTACACTGTCTTGGGTGTTAGATGCCAGGGTTTACTCCATTACCTCTGGGAATTACGTAATACCTCTGCTTTCTAGTTTCCCCTACTCTGAACTTGGGGAGATAAAACCACCCTTTTCCTGGGTCTATCCTGGGAAGTCCTGTTGCTTAGTAGCACATAGTAGGTGCTTAGAAAGAAAACATTTAAACCCCTTACTTTCTTTGTACCAACTCTAAGACAGGCAAATGAGGTGACTTGCCCGGGATCACACAACTAGGAAGTATCTGAGGTCAAATTTGAATCCAGATCCTCCTCACCCCAGGCCTCATGCTCTATCCACCTTACTGCCCCTAAATATGTGTTTATTGAATGGCTGAATGAATGATTTGAATCTTAGAAATGGAAGGTACTTTAGGGACCAAGATATCCAAGCCCTCAGTTTTATAGGTGAAGAAATTGGGTTATACAATCTGGTGGTTATCTTTTCCATAGAAGCAGCAAGATGGTTCAGTGCATAGAATGAAGATTTGATCTGGTCTCAGGAAGACTTGAGTTCAAATCCAGCCTCAGACACTTAGTAGCTATGTGACCTTAGAGAATGAGAGAATATTTGTAAAAAGCACTTAGCCATAGTGTCTGGCAAGCAGCAGGAGTTTGATCATTGCTCATTCCCATTCCTTCTCTTCCTATTTCCTTCCCATTTTCTTTCTCCATCTTTCATCCATGAGATGTGGCACTTTAGTTACTATCGATGGGAAATAAGTCTTTCCAAATTTGGAGTCATAAGATCTGGGTTCAAATTCTGTATGATGTTTATATTTTCAGTAATGATGGACAAGTCATCTCATAGAGCTAGCACTTATAGAGTGCATTAAGGTTAGCAAAACTAACATATATCACTCAATTTGATCTTCACAACAACCCTATTATCCTAATTTTACTAGCAAGAAAACTGAGGCTGAGAGAGGTCAAGTGATTCACCCAGGGGCACATAGCTAGGATATGTCTGAGGCAGAATTAGAACTCAGGTTTTCCTGAGTTCAAGTTTTTCCACCTTTCCATTTGGCTATCTCTCGGGACCTCAAGTTTTCTCATCTCTATTTTTACTACCTATTTCACCAGACTGTTGGGAGGAAGGACATTTGTAAATGTAAATAAATACTTTTTCCTTTTTTTTTCCCTTTTATAACCCTTAATTTTTGTCCTAGTAACAACTCTAAGACAGAAGAATAGTAAAGGCTAGCAAATGGGATTAAGTGACTTGCCCAGGGTCACACATCTAGGAAGTATCTAAGACCAGATTTGAACCCAGGTGCTCCTTGATTCCAGTCCTGGTGCTCTATCTACAACATGAGTCACATCCTTGCTTGTTTGTGTGTGTGTGTGTGAAATGTAGGAGCCCCCTTTCATGTCCAAAAATTCTTTCTGTTGACTTAGGTTTCTTTTGCTGCACAGCTGTGAAGACACTGGGGACTACGAGGTCTAACCTGCAAACTGCAAACTGTGATCTCCTTGTCAAAGTTCTTCCGGAGGACTCTGGAGAAGCACCTTGGGATCAGAATTGATGCTGGTTAAACAGATTTTGTGTGTGTGTGTGTGTGTGTGTGTGTGTGTGTGTGTGTGTGTGTGTGTGTGTGTGTGTGTTGGAGGATTGGGTAGAAGACCCAACCACTGGCTCTAATTCCTAGTGGACATACTGGAAAGTCCATTCCCAATAGAGGATGGAGCAGGTAGCCTGCCCCCTTTCCCCTATTCCCAAGAACTTTGCTGCCCATCTCCTTTTCTCTCTACAGATGGCGTTATAAAGCAGCTCTTAAAAGAATGAAAGCTTTGGAGATGCAGAATGCCATAGACTCTCCCTGCTCCCCCTTTTCTGTCCCCCTTCAATTTCTCTCAGACCCCCTGGCTCTTTGACCCCTCCACCCCCACCTCTTTCCTTTCTTGATTGGAAGGCAGACTTATTAGCTGTTTCCCCCTCCATAGACCTCCTCCTGCATCCCCTCCCTCCCAACCTGTGTTAATTGTGAACAGAGGGAGCTTGGTGTGTGAGGTTGGTCTGTCCCCTACTCCCCTTTCTGTTTGAGGGAGAGAAGGGAGCTGAGAGCCGGGGGATTTAAAATGTAATTTCCTGTACCATTTTCATTTCCTGCTGGAGGTTGGGGGAGAACAGAGAACAGGGTGGGTGGCAAGTCCTAGCATGACTGGGCAGGTGTCAGAGGTGGCTTCCAATCTTGGATCTCCCCTCCATTCCTCTTTTTTTGCCATCTCTCAGTCTTGAGTCCCCTAAGGGCGGCAGATTTTATGGAATGTAGTTTTTGGACAGTGGTGGGGTGCATAGGGAACCTAGAGGACCAAAACATGGCACCTTCTCAACCCTCTACATTCCTGAGTGTGGAAGGAATAATGGGATTTTCAGGCTAGAATAAACTTTAGGGACCATCTAATCCAACGCTCTCATTTTACAGATGAGGAAACTGAGGCCCTGACAGGAGAAATGTCTTGACCAAGCATATGTAATCCCTAGGAGCAGAACAAGTCAACTCAACTCCCAGGGTAGTGCACATTCTATTACACTGGGCTGCTACCTTCCCACGTTGTTGGTCCTGATGTGGGTGGGCTCTCAGGATCCAGATGCTGGAGGATGAGGGGAGGGGGCAGGGAAGAATCCTGACCCCATAGCATCCCATTCACGAGGGTGCATCCTGGAGTCAGATGTTTCAAGGGGGGGGTAAGGGAAAGGGAAAAGGAAGAAGGCGAGCCCTGAATCTTAACAGTAGCCATGTAAAATGAGCTATTTTTGTGGACTGAAAAGGCTTGGTACAGATGGAAGCTATGCAGGCATGTTATTATTCCCAAAGAGTCTGAGGTGGCTGGAGGTATCTGTGGGGGAAGGGGGAGGGGTTGCAACCGAGGACAAAAGAGCCAATTACTGAGTGACTGGATTAATTGATTAATTGTCAAGAAGCTCCCTATACAATTGGAATTTTCTCTTAAAACGGAGACATCTCCTTCCCCGGTGCCCCCTCCCATCAAGCCGGCTCTGTCCTCCATTGGCCTGGATTATTAATTAGAGTGAGGAGTCATTTAATGATGATTTCATTATTGATGTGGTCAGGCCTGTCTGTCTGTCTCGGGTGCTGCCCTGTTGCCAGGGCGACTCAGATCGATTGTCTCCCATTCCATAAACGACTCATCTCGCGGGCAGCTGTCAGACATCCCTTCCTAGTGGCTTCCCGGGGTATTACAGCCTCGCTTGGAGGGCGGCCCCTGGCCCTGCGGAAGGAGAGAGCCCATTTGGAGAGGTGAATGGAGAGCGCCAGGACGGGGGCTGCCTAGAGGTGCCAGGCGGTAACTGGCTGGTCTGCCCGACCCGGAGCTGCGGAGGCTGAAATATTGGTCCTCATTTGAAAGGTGGCTTATTCCATAGACTTCCTGCCAAATAGAATTGGCTGCTCCGAAAGCCTCCACCATCTGCCGGGCGGTGGGAAGGGAAGTGTGGGTGGCCTCAATCACTCTGGAGCAGCCCTTAGACCCAGCTTCTGCAGGGGAGCCCAGCGGCGATGGGATCCATCTTCCAGCTGCTGCCGTGGAGCCCGGGGGGCCAGCTGGGCCCCGCCATTTTTGAGATGCAGAACCTGTGTTAAATAATCACAAAAGCTGGGCATCATGTACAAATGTTGTCTCGTTCTGTTTGAGTAACTTTCCATTACTGATACTATCTCATTTGGTCTTCACAACAGCCCTGGGAGGCAGGTGCTCTTATTGTCCCCACTTTATGGATGGAGGTTAAGTGACTTGCCCAGGGTCACTAGCTAGTATTTGAATTTAGGTTTTTCTGACTCCGTGTCTGAGACTTTGTCCATGGTGACAGCCCAGGGTCTTCCACTGGAATGTGAGAGATCATTTGGGGACCAAGTCCATCATCTCTAGATGGTCTCTGACTTCCAAGGCAATTGATTCCTGATATCCAATCCCACCCATCAAGAGAAGGGAAAAGTCAGAATTTCAGTCTTGATTTCTTATCTATAACTGAGGAGCCTGAAGTCCAAAAAGGACCCAAAGCCCGGGAAAGAGCTAGGCATCCTCTCAGCAAAATCAGTCTCCAGGGACTTAATAGCAATCAGTATTCACTTTTCTCCTAATTGAATAATCTTGTGTCTCTCACTCAACACCACATGGAGAAAACCTTTCTCAGCTTCTTGCCTCCTCCTTTCTACCCTCCCTAGCTTCCAGTACCTTTTTCCAAATGCACTTTCCTCCATTCTTTTTTTAAAAGCCTTTCCTTCTGTCTTAGAATCAATATGGGTTTAAAATTTTTTTAAATATTTCCCCATGTTTCCATATTTCATTTTCTTTCTCTCCCCTCTCCCCTCTGGATCCCAGATCCAATAAGCACTTCCATGGGTTATACACATGTTTTCGCTTATACCTATTTCCATATAATTAGAATCAATATGGTTTTAAGGCAGAAGAGCAGTAAGGGATAGGCAATGGGGGTTAAGTGACTTGCCCAGGGTCACACAGCTAGGATGTATCCACTGAGCCATCTAGATGCCTTCTTTCCTCCATTCTTAAACCTTCCTTTCCTTCTCCTTTCGTGCTGGTCTCCTTAATATCTTTCTAGACCTTGTCTGTCTTTCCCCAGTGCCTCCATGGGCTTCATGAACCCACTCTAGATAAATTAGTGCTGGGGTGGGGGGAGTTTAGCCCAGATTCTCCTGGCTTTAGTTTGGGGGATGGGGAGAATGACAGTGTTGGGGCTTCAGGGATGGGCTGGATGGGGGTCTTGGGGGTCCGAGAAGGGCCGTTGAGATTTGTCTGCCCTTTGAAATTTCCCTAGTCTGGCAGGGTTGGGAGAGGGCTGGTCTGCGGCTGCTTTGCTAGCGATCAGTTTTCTGGGCACATCCACCACGGAGCGGCACCTGAGAGGGGAGCCGGCTTAGCAGCCAGCCGAGTAAGATTGAAGAGGATCATAAAGAAAATATATATCCCCCTCCTTGGCCCCCTGCTCCCTCCTCCTGCTCAATGCTTTCCTCCTTCTCCCTCTTCTCTTTGTCTCCCTCCCTCCCCCTCTTCCCTGCATCCCTGTTTTTCTTTGTTCCTTCTCTGCCTCCTTCATCCCCATCGTTGTCAGTCTGCAGATGTGGCTGTCTCTCTGCCCATCTCTTTCCTTTCGATCCTCCCCCCAGCCCTCCCCAGCTCCTACTGTGGCCCTCGGGTGCCTCTTCCATTGCCCTTGCCAATGTCTCAGGCTCTCTCCCTTTCCCCCTGTCGGTCTCAGAATGGGCGCTCTCTGGCTCTTGGAGCATCAGACCTTTATTTCTGTGTTTTTCGGGTGCCGTGGTCATTGGGCCCTAGTTCTGAGGCTCTCTGGCTCATTCCTTTTCTCGTCTCCATTCTCATCTCTTTCCCTCTACCCCTTATTCAGTCTCTCTTTCTCTCCCTCTCTTCCTTCCCCCCCAACTCTTTCTCTGTCTCTTGTCTCCTGTCTGTTTTGCGTGCCCCCCCTCCCCCCCCCCCGTCCCCACCTTACACCCTTCTCTGCCTGCCTCTCTTCTTCTTTCCCACCCCCTCCCCTGCCTCAGGTTCAGATATTTCTTATGATTTCACCTGGATGGGCTCCAGCCATCAAGGCGCTAGATCCCCTCTACCTTCCTCCCCCACCCCCCAACTATTTGGAGATTTATGGCCTCAACTCCCGGTATCCCCTCTGTTCTCCTCAGCCCTGGGCCAGCTCTTTTCATTACCTGGTGATTATTTGGGGGCCTGGCATTTCCCCCAGCCCCCCCCCTCAGGAAGCAATGAGCTCTATGGGGAGGGGGGAGGGGATCTTGGGACCAGATGCAAGGACAGGAGGATCCTCCCCCTGCAACCACCCCTCTTCTGTCTCTCCCCCACCCCACCCCACCCCCCACCCCAAGCAGATGCGCATCTGGGAAAATCCCAGCTTGAGGCAGGGGGAAGACAGTCCAGAACTGCTGGAATATCATAAATCAAAAAGCCAGGTCGCTCCTCCCCTCCCGTTCTTGTCACTCACTACATCTTCCTCGGAAGGCTTACCCTTCCTTGCCTTCTTCGCCTCTCAGATCTTTGTCTGATCTGTATCTTCTCCTCACTTTCCCTGCCCAAAGGCAGGGCTGCCTCTAATCCAGACAAATTGGGGATGCTGAGGGGGAAGGGAGGAGAGTCATGTTGGCTTTAGGTGCCGCCCGCTGGAAGCCCCCCCCCCCTTCAGAGAAGTTCCCACAAAGAGCTTCTGCTCTAACGTGAATATCCTACTTCAGTGCACTTGGGGTTTACCCCCTCTGTGGTGGTCCTCCCCAAACTCAGCTGCCCTACTTGCCTTTCCCCCTCTCCTAAGTGTTCAGCCCAGAGGGAATTGGAGCCAAGCAGTTTGATGCCCATTTCTCCTTGGGGATTGAGTTTGAATCCCACCTTTGCTCCTCACAAACCACTCTAGGACCTTGGACCATCCCTGGAGGCAGGCTTCTTTTTCCTCAGCTTTAAATGAAAGGACCAGACTCAATGGCACTCCAGGTTCCTTCCATATCCAAGTCCAGGATCCTATCCCCTGGGGGTGGAAGGTTGGAGAACTGGGATCATTGGGATCATTTTCCTATGAGGAGAGGAGGAGGGAAGGGTATGGGATCTTCATTTCCATAGAACCTACTGTGTGCCAGGTACTACACACTAAATGCTTTTTTACAACAGCCTTGGGGGGTAAGGACAATTAGGATCTCCATTTTACAGCTAAAAAAAAAGGAGGCAAACTAAGCTCTGGATCACACAGCTGGTAAATATTTGAGGCTGATCTTGAACTCAGGTCTTCCTGAATTCCAGGCCTCCCACTCTGTGCCACTGGCTGTCTCCTGTGAACCCCGAGATCCAACCTTCCCAATGCCAGACAACTGAGATTCTCTTCTGTGTGTAAAATATTAAGATCCTTGGGGAACCAAGATATGGCTGCCTAGGCTAGCACCTAGCAACTCTTTCTTTGGGGAAAATTTAAAATAACTCATATTTATATAGCTCCTTAAGGTTCATAGTCAACAATAAAGTTTACTTAGCTCTCTAGGGTGGCTAATGCAAGTATTGTTTTCATTACCTTTATTTTATAGATGCAGAAACTCCCTCTCCCAGGGTCACACAGTTAATAACTGTCAGATCTGGAATCCGAACCCAGGTTTCCAGGTCTATAGCCCTTTTTGCTATATGATTAACAACTAGATTATAAAACCAGAGACTGTATTCTAGTGGAGAGTGCTCAGACTCAGAGTCAGAGAACCTGGGTTCAAATCCCATCATCAACACTTTACTAGATATATGGCTCTGGGCTGGAGCAAATCACAGCCTCCCCTGGGAGTCAGTTTACTCATCTGTAAAATGAAAGCCTTGGATTGGGTGTCCTCCAAGGTCCTCCCTTGGAGCCCCAAATCCATGATCCTATGATCTCTGTCTTTTTAAGGTGCTTTGTGCTGCATCCACGATGGGCACTCAATTATTCTTCATTGAAATCCTTCTCTTCCTTCCATGCCCAGTTTGGGTATCTTTTCCTCCATGGAATTTTCTTGGCTCTCTTCAGCTGAGAGGGATCTTTCCTCCCCCAGACTCTTCTAGATTACTTTTCTGCATTTCTCTATTATTCATGTCACATTCTACTTCTATCTGGGTACCCCCATCCAGTTTTCATCATGGTATTCCCAACAGCTCAGTATAGCAGTGAATGGAATGAATGTTGACCTCAAATCCTCAAGTTTTGACCCCAACAGCTTAAGCCAGTTTCCTCTTATTTTGGCTCCATGAGAGAAGCAAGATGGCTAACTGGATGGAGCAAAGGACTCAGTCACCAGAGTCTTGGCTTTGCCACCTTCTTTTTGTTGTTTGGTCATTTCAGTTGTGTTTTATTCTTTGTGACCCCCCATTTGGGGTTTTCCTGGCAAAGATATGTCTAGAATGGCTTGCCGTTTCCTTCTCCAGCTCATTTTACAGAGGGGGAAACTGAGTCAAATAGGGCTAAGTGACTTGCCCAGGGTCACACTTCTGGTAAGTCTCTGAGCCCAGATTTGAACTCAGGAATAGTCTTCCTGACTGCCCCTTTGCTGCTTCTTAGCTGGTGACCTTGGATGAATCATTCCATCTCTCTGGGACTCTGTTTTCTCACCAAAAAATGAGAATAATCATACTTGTAAACCTTCCTCATGGTGTTGTGGTGAGGAATCTTTGTAAACCACTAAACACCATAGAAATATAAGCAAAAAATTCTGATCAAAAGCCTGGAAACATTTTTGTTTACTATGTTTGGGGCTCTGCTAGGTGTAGTATTGGACCCAAATATCCAAGTGAACAAATGTTTATTAACTGCCTACCATGCCCAAGGCATAATCTTGGTCTCAAAAAGCTTCTAGTCTAACAGGTGAAATGAGTTATACAGCTAAATACAGTACAAAGTGAAGCAAGATATGCAGGAACCAAGAGCTGGGGAAATTCAAAGGAAGGAGAGAATGCTTCCTAGTTATGGCAGCCTCTAGCTGGCCCAGTGGATAGAGCACAGGGCTGGGAATCAGTTAGGGCTTGTCTTCATGAGTTCAAATCTCATTAGAGACATTTTATTTTTAATTCAAATATAGCCTCAGACAGCTACTAGCTGTGTGACCTTGGGCAAGTCACTTAATCTTGTTGGCCTCAGTTTCCTCTAGCAAATCACTCCAGTATTTTTGTCAAGGAAACCCCAAATGGAGTCATGGAGAGTTGGATATGACTGAAAAATGAGTGAACAACCTTTGAGCTGCAGGAGCAGAAGTAAGCATTGCAGGAAGAAGGGACAATAGGAGCAAACGTATGGAGGTGAAAGCTCAAGGTATGTTTGGGGTAGAATAAGGAATCCAATTTCCTAGAATGGGAAAGAATGAACAAAGAGCAAGCATAAGCTTGAAAAAAGAAAAAAAAGGTTGGACTCAGATTATGGAAGGCCTCGAATGTTAGTCCATGAAGTTTAGACTTTTTTTGGATGGCAATGAAGAAATTTAAAAGGCTTTTGATCAAAGCTGTGCATTAGGAAAATTAATTTGGCAGCTGTTGTGAATAAGGTAGATTGAAGTGGGAGAGACTAAATTTAAGAGGTGATTGTAGCTGGGGCAGCTCAATAGCACAGACCTGGAATTGGGAGGTCCTGGGTTCAAGTTTGACCTCAAACACTTCCCAGCTGTGTGACCCTGGGCAAGTCACTTAACTCTATTTGCCTAGCCCTTGCCCTTCTGATGTAGATTTGTTCCTAAGCCAGGAGGTAAGGGTTAAAAAAAGAAGTGATTGTAGTAGTCCAAGTGAGAAATAAGAAATCCTTGACTTAGGATCATGGTAGTGGAGAAGCTTAAAGAGCCATAATGGAAGGAAAGTGACCAGGACATGGCTATTGATGGGGAGAAGGGAAGGGAAGACTCAGAGATGGCGCAGTTATTTTATATAGACTCATATAAATCTATACATTGTCTCCCCTCTATAGAATATAGATTTCTTAAGGTCAAGAACTATTTTGTTTTTGTGTTTGTATTTCCAGATCAAGACATAGTTATTGTCTTGTTGACCAGTTGTGTTTGACTCTTCTTGACCCTATTTGGGGTTTTCTTGGAAAAGGTATTGAACTGATTTGCCATTTTCTTTTCCAGCTCATTTTACAGATGAGGAAACTGAGGCCAACAGGGTTAAGTGACTGGCCATGGCCACATAGCTAGTAGGTATATGAAGATGGATTTGAACTCAGACCCTCCTGATTATAGGGCCAGCACTTTATCCTCTGCGTCATTTAACTGACACGTAGTACAATTTAGAAATGATTGATTGATGAAGTGAACTGGACTGTAGGCTTTATGAACGGAGACAGTGTGCAGTAGTAGAAAAAGAAATCAGATAAATATGTACACAAAACTTTTATTTATTTATTTTTAAATTAAGAGACTTCTTCCATGGTTCCATGATTCATGTTCTTTCCTTCCCTTCCTCCCACCCCCTCCCATAGCCAGCGTGCAATTCCACTGGGTTTTACATGTACACAATAATTTAAAAAATATTTCATTTTTTCCTCAATTACATGAAAAAGCAAAATGCTAACCTTCTGTTTTTTAAGTCTGAGTCATATTCTCCCTCTGTCTCCTCCTCTCCCTAGATAGCAAACAAAATAATTTAAGGAGGCAGTTGAGAGAACCTGTAGCTGTCTATGTGATCTTGGGTAAGTCACAGGGAAGGGGGTAACTGTCTTGGCCCACTCCTGAAGCCTCCTTTTCCCAGTGGTTCCGTTAGGATGCTGGGGCTCAGAACCTTCCAGTCCCTTAGGGTCAGTTTTGAGGTGGACTGGGTGAAAGTAAATGATCCTCCTGGGGATCAAGACCCTGAAGAGAAGCTAGAGAGAGGGGGTTGATGTGGAGGAGTAAGTCTTCTTGGCAGACTGATGGCAGGTGTGATGTGGGGGTGAATTGGGGAAAGGGAGCACTCCAAGCCCCCAGATCTACACAGCAGAGTCAGTCTTAGGCAAAGACTTAGGCTGAGTCATTTTTAACCTTTCTTGAGAACAGTAACAACAAAACATTTTTGGCTTCGTGTTCTTTAAAGACCATTGCATGGAGATAGACACCCACTTTGTCTGATCTTCAAAGTAGGTGATACCAGAATCAAACCACTATTAAAAATCCCCCATTATATTCTGTCTTAGTAACAACTCTAAGAAAGAAGGGACAAGGGCTGGGCAGTTGGTTAAGTGACTTGCCCAGGGTCACCCAGATTTGAACCCAGGTCCTCCCATTTCTAGGCTTGGCCCTCCATCCACTGTGCTTACCTACCTGCCCCCAAATGGCTATTTGATTATGAGTCTTGTTTGTCTTTTGTTTTCAAAAAGGATCAGTGACATCACAGGGTGATGGCTTGACTAGTACACCAATTGGACTTAAGAGAGGCAGAGTTGTGCAAAAAGTCAGCCTCCCCCTCTCTCTTCTAGAGTCCTTGAAGTGCAGCGTCAGGACAAAAGCCAAGATGACTGGTGATGGCCTGGGATGTAGTGGGCTGGCCAAGCTCGGCTTCCACCATTTTCAAGGCCATTGGAACAAATTGTTCTCATCCACCCATTCTACTGAGGGAAGTCTTCCCACACTTTGGGTAGACACCTCCCCTGAAGTGTATGGATGAGCCAGTCACTGTCCACCTAATTTAGCCCATCTGCCAAGATAGTCTAGATGGTGTGAAGGTGTAGAAGGAAGCTCTTCAAGTCTGACAACAAACACAAAAGATGATGGTTGCTATGGTTTCCAAGAGGAGAAAGTCTGGATCTTTCTACCTCTCCCCATCTCCCTCAATAGCTATGTAACATGGGTTATACCAAGCAGGTGCAGTTCTTTCCTGCTTGCTTCCAGTCAAACATGGGGAAGTTTGGGGGAGTTTCCTGAAGAAGTCACTAAGCATCAACCCAGCTCTATGCAGAAGCTTGAGTGTGAAACATCCAGAGGCCAGCAGCCATAGGGACTGTCCGGTGAGGGGGCCAGGGGGACTGAGCTAAAAATTCAAGCCTGGAGGGGAGTGATAGCCCTGCGCTGAAGTGACATGGGAAATAGTTAATTATTGGACCCGCACACCGATGAAGCCCAAGTATCGGCTTCCCAGCAGATCATCATAATAGCTATAAATTGAGTTACTGGTTCCTCTTCTGTTCTTCTAGGCTTAGAAATTTTTTTTTTTATGTTTAGCCTTTCTTGTGTGTATAGGAATAAATTATCTATCCCGTATGCAAGTCGTATTGTAGGCTGAATACGGTTTTTACTTCCCTAAACTTGTAAGCTATAACCAAATCTGCTATAATTAAAATGATTTCTGGGGTAGAGGACTTAATGAGCCAATGAATGTGAGTTAGACAAACTCTGCTCACCAAAGGCTAGTCTCCCCAAGACCGAACCTAGTGATTGGGTACGAGACAGGGAGCTAAGTGTGCCTTAGCCTCCTTGGGCTAAGCCAAGGGGGGTTCTAACACACACACACACACACACACACACACACACACACCCAAAACATGAGGCCAATTGACTTAGCCATTTTGTCAATTAACTGTGACAAATATTTATTATTAATGAATTTCAGTATTAGTCGTTGCAAAGCCACGGAAGGGGAAATGCTTTGGGAGGAAAAGAAAAATGAGTTTAAGATAAAACAAAATTGTGGATTATCTATTTGAGGGCTGGTTGGCTGACCTGGAAGTGGAAGGAGGCACCTAGAGTTGAGGAGAGAAGAGGGAAATAATGAGGACCACCTGAAACCCTTCTGGCTACTAGAGCTCCAGAGGAGTGCCTTGCCTTTTTGGGTGGGAAGATCCCTCTTAATGGGAAAAGAAATTCATAAATTACAATCTGATTGAGAAAATATTTAATGACAAAATGGTGGTGCTTAGTGGCCACCTGGATTCACCTCATGCTTTGTAATAACCTGGAGCCCGCAGGTTGGGAACTTTGAAGAGGGTGCAGGTGTGTATTTAAGACAATGAGTCTGGATGAGGGAAGTAATTTCCACTAGGCTTTAAAAGGGAACTAAGAGTTCTGCCCAAATAATAATCAGTAATGATAACTAACATTAATACAGCTACTTAAAGTTTGCAAAGCATTTCCCATAGGGTTATCTTGTTGGAGCCTTGGGAGGGAGGTGCTATCGTTATTATTATTTTTATAACTCTTACCTTCTTTGTTAGAATCAATACTGTGTGTTGGTTCTAAGGCAGGAGAATGGTAAGGGCTGGTCAGTGGGGGTTTAGTGACTTGCCCAGGGTCACACAGCTGAGAAATTTCTGAAACCACATTTGAACCCAGAACCTCTCATTTCTAGGCCTGGCTCTCAATTTATTGAGCCACACAGGTGCCCCCAGTATTATAATTTCCATTTTGCAGATGAGGAAACTGAGGCCAAGGGATATGAAATAGCTTGTTTAAGGTCATTGAGATAGGAAGTTTCTGAGGCAGGATTTGGCTTCCTGTTTCTAAGGCATCACCACATTGCCTCAAAAAGAGGAAACAAGTCATAGAATTTGGAAATAGTAATACATTTCAGTGCTCTCTTCTACCTGCCAGCCAGCCCTAAGTCAAGAGGAAGGAGGGACTAGAGGCAAACAGAAACACAATCCCCCGATTGCTGTCTCTTGGCTCACATGGTTTGGCCTTTTCTCTCGTTCTTGGAATCTCCCAAGTTGTAGGAAATGATGATGGTGGATGGGGTTGGAGTGATTTTCTAGTACTGAGAGGAACCAGGCTGACCCCAAAGAGCGCTAAAGAGCTACCATCCTACAATCTAATGTAATGGACTTCTCTACTAGCAGCAATGCAATGATTCAGGACAATTCTGATGGACTTATGAGAAAGAATGCTATCCACATCCAGAGGAAGAACTGTGGGAACAGAAACACAGAAGAAAAACAACTGCTTGACCACATGGGCTGATTGGGAATGTTGACTCTAAGTGATTTCCTAGTGCAAATATCAATAATATGGAAATAGATCTTGATCAATGACACATGTAAAACCCAGTGGAATTGCTTATTGGCTATTGGGGGGGGATGGGGGTAAGAGAGGGAAAGAACATGAATCTTGTAACCATGGAAAAATATCCTAAATTAATTAATTAAATAAAATTTTCCAAATTAAGAAAAATAAAGAGCTACCATTCACCTGAATGTGCTTTCATGTGTTCCAAAGGAGTGAGGTCCAAAGAAATAAGACACATAAACCTTGACGCTGACAGGCTACCAATCCAATGACAGAACCAGATATACCAATATGGAGATGTAGGTAAGAGTTAGAGACAGAAGAATTGGAAGGAAGCTCAAGCTCTCTCTTCAAGGTCTTGGGGAAGAGGCATTTTGGAGCCAGGACAGTTAACTATTCAAAGAAGGCTTTGGGGATATGGGGAACTGTCTAGGCAGAGAGCAGCAAGAACCCTAACCAGGTCTGAGAAACAGTCTATGTGAAGGCTTTTAGGTACAAGAAAAGAAAAAGTAGATATGTGAATTCTCTTCTGTTGTTCTCTTATTAGATAGTAAGACTGAAAAGAGGTGGGGAGAGAAAAAAGTACAAGAAAAAAGATATTAAGTGGAAGGGAAAGAAGAGAGGGTTGAGAAACTGGTTGAAGAAGCTCGTGGGCTTTTCATAAGCTTTTACAAGCAGGTCTGCCATATTAGGAACATGGTGTTGGTAAAGGGCCTTGTGAAATGCAAGGTTGAATGAAGGGAAATGCATGAACTAACAGGAAGGCAGAGAAACAAGCATTTAAATGCTTCCACATATCAGGCCCTGTGCTAAATGCTGGAGATCTAGGGAACCCCCCAACCTCCCCAAAATATAGTACCTGCCCTCCTAGAGCTTACATTCTAATGAGGGAAGATAATGTAAAAGCAGGGCTGAACAGGGAGAAGGAGGGGGAAGGAATCCCTATTAGGGTAAAGGAGGGTCAGAAGCATCGCAAAAATGAAGCATGCAGCACTGACCCAGGCCATATTCCCAAAATGAGGAAGCCTCTTTCTTCATCAGATGTAGAAGGTGGGAGAAGGTGGCTGGCACGGCAGAGGGATTTTTGAGGGTAGAACAGCCCTCCGTGATAAGGAAAGCTCCAGGGCAAGATGGCAGAGGAGTCATGATGACAAAGTCTGGGAGAGAGAAGAAATGGATTTGGGGCCTTGAAATCGCTTGAATTATTTCACCTTTAATCTCCCAGAGCCATTCATTTTCCATCGATTCAGGCAAAATGTTGCTTCTCAAAGAGGAAATTCAAGCCCACGTCTCTTCCTGGAAGCCCAGACAAATTCTAGGGGGGCCTGGAGACTGCTGCGTTGGCTCTTCTGACCCATGAGATCCTTACCCATTGTGGATGTGGTCGGAATGATGAGAAATTTCAGTGTTGAATTTCCAAACGTATTAAGAAACACCAGTTGGGACGAGTTGAATTAAAAACATCAAACGTGTACCCCTACTTACAAGTAGGCCTCAGTCTAGTTGGGGTGCTATAGACAAAAATGCCTGAAGTTCCTTTCTAGGGTGATACCCAAACAGCAAAAAGTTAGCCCGTAAGTGGTGAGAAGATCGAATAAAAGAATGGTCAGCTGGGTGAAATCAATTATGGAAGGCAGTGCTGGAAAAGAGGAAATGAATCTGGCCATCTGTATTCATTAGTGTGAGATGAATTTGGCTGCATTGGGGGTTTTTTTCCTGCCTTCCAGAGAAGGTATTGGAGTTTTATCTTCCCCCCCATGAAAAGAGGAGCTCTCTGGCTACCCTACCAATTGCTCTTCGCCTGTCCTTCTTTGCCATCTGCTCAGTTTAAAGCCTAATCCTGTAGTGTCTACACACCAAATATTTGACTAATTTGGTCTGCATAGGCCATGTAACTTAACTGGTTTATTTGAGCCAGAGTGTAGTTTTTGATCTGAGCCCAAGTCGGTGTTTCCAGGAGCAGCAAAAGGTAGAGGGCAGAATGCTAATGAATGGAGGCCAGTTCCTGCCTTTTCCATTCAGTCTTCCCAGACTGATCAGAAAAGAAGCCAAAGCTTGCCCTTCCCCCTGTGCAGTCCAAGTCTGGAACTCTCCTCGTTGTTATGTCTCTTTGCTCCACTCTGGACTCATTTTATCCCCTGTCTATGAAATGTTCATGGTCACGACTTATCTATGATTCAGACTTTATTGTCTGTTCATGCCTTGATTTACTATGTCTATTCTATGGCCCGTGTGTGTTTTATTTATTTTTTCTGGGTTTGAGTCTATTGTATATCGCAAGCTCCCAGAGGGCAGAGTCTGTGTATATATAACATTCTATATAGCCTTATGTGCAATTAGGTACCTATGTGGTTGTGATAATGATTTATGGGGGAAAATCAAAACAACATTTATTGCTTTTGCTTCAATTTAAGCAACATTTATCAAGTGTGTACTATGTGCAAGGTACTGGAAATTCCTTAAATAAGTACTGGATTCTAGAGAATTGCCCCTAGTTTATTTTCATTTGGCTGGTATTTGCCACCGGATGCCACCTCCAGCCCATGGAGGCTAGGCTAGTTTTTTCCTAAAAGGGGAATGAAGCCATCTTGGAGGCTTAATTATTTCAGGGGACTAAAACTCGAACTCTTGACATAGCTCCCTAGTCATACAGGTACAAAAGGCAGCTCATGAGAGGTGGGGAGCCCCTCTGACTTGACATACTCTTCTAATGGGTGCATTCCCATGGTAGGAATGGAGGCAGGGAAGCTATGCTTAACTGAGTCAATGCTGTATCCTTGCTGTATAACCTTTCCCTACTATTGTTGAGTAAACCTCCTTCTTTTGTTAACTACTAGACTAGAGAGTCTATGCATATTTCATTTAATTTCATTCCAGTCCTGAACCTGAGCCCCCCGCCTCCCCCTCAGCTTGAGTCAAATTCTACCAAGAGCACCTGGATTAGAATGATCTTGTGTTGGAAGTTGTCGGGGCAGGAAGAAGGGTGATTCAAGGGAAGGAGAACCTTGATTGTTTGGAGACTTTAACATGGTACTCTTGCAACCACTGTTCTCCATGTTTCTGGCATCAACCAGAAATGAGAGAAGGAATAGGTCCACATTCTCCTGGTGGGATAAGGCATAAACTGTCTTAGAGTGCTCAGCAACTAGAGATAGATGTGAATGTACTTTTGGGTCTTTAAGAACCGTGCCCCAAAGATGATTATTAGCACTGTAGATAAAATTTTAAATTTAAATTTTAAAAGATGATTATTTTTTTAAAAAATTGGTTTTTTTTTGTACCTTTGCATGTGAGAGCAATTCTAAACTCTAGGTTCATGAACTGTGCACTCCTAATATAACCCTAGAAAAGCACTTAACCCTGTTTGCCTGTTTCCCCAACTGTAAAATGAACCCCAATATCTTTGCCAAGAAAACCCCAAAGAGAAGTATGAAGAGTCTGAAATGACAACAATAAAGCTATCATGAAGTGCCTTTTAGGTGTCTCAGACTCAACATTCTGAAATAGAATTCATTCTCTTTCCCCACTAAACCTTTCCCTCTTACCAACTCTCCTAATTATTATATTATCCTCCAGTTATCAAGGCATACAATCGTGATGTCATCCTCACCTTATACATCTAATCTCTTGTCAAATCTTGTCATTTCAACCTTCCCAATATGTCTCAGAGAATGTTCTCTCTTCTCCGTTCTAGTGTAGACCCTCCTTACATCTCTCCTAGTCTCTTGTACTATAGTTGTCCAATTGATTTTTTGGTCTCAAATTTCTCCCCACCCCAATCCTTTCTCTTCTTGCCATTGTTCAGATGGGTTTGGTCTTTTTAGGACCTCATTTGGGTTTTCTTGGAAAAGATACTGGAGGGGTTTGCTATTTCCTTCTTTAGTTCATTTTACTAGATGAGGAAACTGAGGCCAACAGGGTTAAGTGGCTTGTCAAGGGTCACATAGCTAGTAAGTGTCTGAGGCCAGTTTTAATTCCTGCCCCAGCCCAGCGCTCCTCCTTTGCCACCTAGAGCAAATGGACTGGCTTGGATGAGTCTCTGGCCACTTCTTCAAGACCTTTTCCTTGATCAAAGGTGATTGAATAGTGATCCTCAGATGGATGGTCTTATCTTTGGTGGGAGCACTTGGACCCCAGTCTGGGTTGGGAGATGGAGGTGGGGAACAGCAGCTGAGGTAGTACTGGAGCTCTAGAAAAGGTGGGTAGGATTCAGGGCTTGGCACAGAGGGCCAATGCTTACCAGCAACAGAAGGGCAGCACTTGGACTTCAACACAGACCTCTAGTAGTCTTTTGCTTGCCATAACCCAGTAATCTGGTCTCTCTGCATTTGTAGCCAGCACAGTATCCAGTGATTAAAGGCAGATTCCTTCTGAGGAAGAACTTGCAGCCACAGGGTATGAATTGTTGGGAGGTTCCTTGTCTTTAAAAAATTTTTTGGAACCTATATTTTTGGTCTTAGTTACAACTCTAAGGCAGAAGGACAAGGGCTAGGCAATTTGGGTTAACTGACTTGCTCAGGGTCATACTGTGAGGTCTGTGGTCAGATTTGAACCCAAGTCCTCCCAACTCATTGTGCCACCTAGATGTTCCCCTTTTTTGAGCTACCTTACTTTTTTTTTTAAAACTCTTACCTTCCATCTTGGAATCAATACTGTGTATTGTTTCCAAGGTAGAAGAGTGGTAAGGGCTAGGCAATGGGGGTTAAGTGACTCGCCCAGAGTCACCCAGCTAGGAAGTGAGTGCCTTGATTTTTAATAATGGAGAAAGTGGAACCAGCTCCAGAGGAAGAAGGGAATGGGGATAAAGAATCCCTCTTGAGGGACTCCCAGAAAGGGGAAAGGAAGCCTGGGCTAGTGGAGCAAAGAACTGAGTAGCTGGTGGGAAAAACTCAGTATTGAGCCTGGCACCCAAGGAAGGCTGCTTGCAAGAGGGGAATGCTCCCTTAGCTACCTTGCCTTAGATGAGCCTGGCATTGGGGAATATTGGAAAGCATCCTTATCTGAGGCCTCTGAGTCAGTCCCTGGTACTGCTCCTGATCATTGTCACCCACTGAGAACCCCAAAATGACATCAATTCATTCCATGAACTAGATTGTTAAGACCTAGGATTTGTTTCTCCTGGAGGAGGAGGGGATGATGACGCTGCTTGTGGTCTTGTCCATTATCTTTCTATTTTCACTTCTTTTTTGGGGTGCCGCCTATGCCAGGTTTCTCAGATCTCCAAGATCAGTATGGTCCAATAAATGAACCAGAGGCTATTTCAAGGTCCTCCAGAAGCCTGCTGTCAAATGCAAATAACAGATCCCCTCCAGATATATTTTGACTTTAAAAACCACAGATGAACATTATCTATGTTGCATTGTATTTTTATTTATGATGTTAAATATTTTAATCCATTCAGGAATTTGGCAGCCTGTTTGCCAGCTTCTTTTCTAGGAGTCCTTTAGGACTTTGCCACCAGCCATCGAGGCAACATCTACCCCACATAGGCTAGTAGTAGTTTTTTTTTTTCCTTAAAAGCATCCTGGAGATTTTATTGGTCCGGGGACTAAAGCTTAAGTTGTTGACATGGTTTTCTGGTCACATAAATACGAAAGCCTGGACATGGTGAGTCCTGGGGGCTCTTCAGGCTTGGCACATGCCAAGGGGAGGCAGGAGGGTGTGCCAGGCTAACCAATGCTATATCCTTGCTGATTGTCTTTTCTGTGCCACTCTTAAGGAAACCTATAGTCAATTACTGGATGTCAATTGCTCCAAGTGTCTTCATTCTATTATCCTACTGAACCTGAACCACCAGCCTGGCCTGAATCATGATCACCTGTACTAATATTTGATTTTTGATTGCTTGCTGGAACCCCTTAGAAACGATCCATTGGAGGAAGACAATAAAACCATAGAATCATTCAGAGCTCATTTAATTGATCTCCTTGTGCCTAAGGCAGACAGTCTTGCAGGATGCCTTTTCTGGGGTCTCCCAGCCCTGTTCTGGCTACCTTAACAGCAGCATCACAGTATGCTGCCGAATGCTAAGATATGGCTGCTGGAGGAATGTCGTGCATTTGGTGTGCGTGATTTTCTCGGCCAAATAAATCAATGAAATGAATAAACTTGGTGTTGTCCACCTGTTCAGTGTTTAGAAGTCAAATGGGGATAAAACGGGGAGAATAATAAATGTCAGAAACAATGTGCTTTGCTTCCAGAATGTTTTTTATTTACTTCCTTCATGGTTCTTGCCTTGTTGGAATGAAACTGCTCTTGTCTGGGTACTTTTTAAACAAAAAGGTGAGGATTTCTGACACAAGGCTGGTGAAGGAAGATTTTTTTTCCTCTTTAAAGTATAATTTTCACTCAAATAAAGAAATACTTATGATAGTTTCACTTGGACTTAGACCTTTTTCTGGCTTTATAATAGTACCCATCCTTGATAGAAAATCTTTTTCCCCCTATAATCACAATACTAGGGTTTTTCTTTCCTTTCTTAAATCCTTATTTTCTATCTTAGTAATAACTTGGAGACAAAAGGGCAAGGACTAGGTAAGTGGGGTTAAGTGACTTTCCCAAGGTCAAACAGCTAGGAAGTATCTGAGGCCAAATTGGAACTCCTGACTCGAGGCCTGGTGCTCTATCCACAGTGCTACTTAGCTGCCCCCCTCAATTGTGAGACTTTTATTAAAAAAATAAATTTAATTAAAATTTAAAAAATTTTCCCCATGGTTACATGATTCTTGTTGTCTCCCTCCCTTCTTCTCTCTCCTGTCCTGGAGTTGACAAACAACTGAGTTATACATATATTATCACTCAAAACCCATTTCTATATTATTCATTATTTTTAAAACCCCTCATCTTCTGTCTTAAAATCAATATTATATATTGGTTCCATGGCAAAAGAACACTAAGGGCCAGGTAATGGGGTTTAAATGACTTGCACAGGGTCACCCAGCTAGAAAGTATCCGAGTCTTTCAGGATTGTGGTTTAGGCCTGGCTATCAGTCCACTGATGCCCAAAACACTAGATTTTTTTAAAACCTTTACCTTCCATCTTAGAATCAATACTGTGTATTGGTTTTAAGGCAGAAAAGTGGTAAGGGTGAGACAATGGGGGTTAAGTGACTTGCCCAGGGTCACCCAGCTAGGAAGTGAAGTCTCTGAGGTCAAATTTGAACCTAGGACATTCTGTCTCTAGGTCTGGCTCTCCATCCACTGAGCCACCCAGCTGCCCCCAAATACTAGATTTTTTAGTTTTTTTAATGTATTTTTATTTATTTTTCAATATTTCCCAATTACATGTAAAAAAAAAACCCTTAACATTCTTCTTTTTTTTTTTACAAACACTAGATTTTGAAAGGACGATTCTGTAAGCTTTCAGAGGCAGCAGAAAACTAGCCTAGAGACAGGATGCTGGAGTGCTCTGCTCTTCAGGTTAAAAATAGCTAGCATTTATTTGGTATCTCCCTGTCTGTAAAATACTTCCCATTGGTTATCCTGTTTGATCCTCAAAACTACCATGGGAGGAAGGCGCTCTCCTCATTTTACAGAAGAGAAAATAGCTCAGGACTGAGAGATGAAATGACTGGAGCAAGATCATACAGATAAGAAGTGTCTAAGGCTCAAGTCTTCCCGACCCCAAGTCCAGCTCCCTCGCCCCTGGATGCTAAAGGGGAGTCTGAAAAGCTAATGAGCCACAAAGGCTCATCCTCTCTTCCTCCCTGTGGCGGTTCCCATCTGCTCTGATCCGGTTTCTGCCTCTGCCATGGCGAGGTTCCGGAAGAGTGGATGAGCTCACCATCTCTAGGGGTGTCCCCAACCCATTTTCTCACAGTCTGCCCTGGCTGGGATGGGGATCCTGGGAGATTCAGAGCCGAAAAGGGTTCTGAAGATGTTAGGGAGCCGGATCCAAAGACCCCAGCTAGAGTGAGGCAGGAGGAACGAAACGGGAGCATCTGGTCCGAGCCGAGCCATCCTGGCTAGGGGAGCTGGCTGGCTGGCTGGCTGAAGCCCTGGGGTCGGGGTGGATCCTTAGGGCAGGCACTGTGGGGAAGCTGGAAAGTGCAGGTGTCGGGAGAAAAGGAGAGGTGAAGGGAAGCCGCCTCATTGTAGAGAGAAATTTTAGGGAGATGCAAACCAGAAGCACTAAGAGGGAGCCTGGGGCAGCTGGATTCTTCCCGCGGTCCGTTCGTTCGCTGGTTCTGAACAAATGTCCGAAGAACTGCCTTTGAGTGTGCTTTGTGTTTTATTTTATACGTTTAAGGACCTGGCTGAGAGGATCCGCAGGCTTCTCCCAGACTGCCTGGGGGATTTGTGCCTCTGGAAAGGTTAAGGACCCCCGGGATGGACAGAGCTTGCGGCGCAACTTGGGGAGTTTCCATTTGCGAGGAGATGGAGCTGCAGAGACCCGGGAGTCGTTTCCCGGCAGGACCCAGGAGGAGGAGGAGGAGGAGGAGGAAGAGGAGGAGAAGGAGGAGGTTGTCATTTTACAGAAGGAGGGTAGAGGGCACTCACACTTCAGTTATTGCCGCAGTCAGGGGAAACGTGATTTAGAGAGCTGGCCTTCTCCTTGCACTGGAAGCCCTGCCATCCTGGCCACTGGCAGGGGGGTGGCTGCAGATAGTTCCAGTGGGGTGTCTGTTGTCCAGAGAGGTCACTGGGATGAGCCAGAGCGCATGGCTGGCCAGGCTGGGGAACAGATCTGCAATGTGGGGAAGGGCCAGGAGACAAAGATAATAAATAGGGGACCAGAGGGGGAAAGGGCAAGAGGGTGGATGGGGGAGCCATTTATTCTTCTTCCAACCTCTGGCCATGTCTATTCTGGATGACCTTTATTTTTCAGTTCTCTTCAAGGGAAAGGAGAGTCTCTTTTTTCTGAGGATGGCACCAAGGATGCAGGTGTAGTTCAGCTGGGAGGGCTGTGATACTCTCAGCAGAAATCAGGAAAGTTCAGAAGAGGGGTGAATTTTTGTCTTGGACCTGTTGAGCTTGAGGTGCCTATTTGACATCCAGTTCAAAGTGTTCTAGTCATTTGCTGATGTGGGACCAGAATCCAGGAGAGAGAGAATACAGTTAGGATTCTAGGGGTGAGATAGCATCATGAGAAAAGAGGACCCAGGAGAAAACCTTGGGGTGGTAGTGGTGGGGAGAACCCATATTCATGGAAAGGAACCTTGAGGAAGTCAAGAGGAGAAATGGAGAGAAGCCAGGGCCATGAACACTCAGAGAGGAGAGAGTATCCTGGAGCTAATCAACTATGTCAAATGGTACAGAGAACAGGAGGGATGAGGAATTCTAAAGGTCGTTAGGCCTGCCAGTCAAGAGATCACTAGGAACTTTGGAGAGAGCAGTTTTGGTTGAATAATGAGGTCAGAAGGCAGATGGTAAGAGGGTTTTAGGAAAGAATAAGGGGAGAGGAAGTGGAAGCGCTGAGTATAAACAGCCTTTTCAAGGTGTTAGATGAGAGAGGGAGGAGAGATACAGAATAAAGGCTAGTGCCGCTGGGAAGATCAAGGGAGGATTTCTTTTAAAGGCTGGGGACTGGGGTAGGGGTATGTTTGCAGTCAACAGGAAAGGAGCCAATAGGAAGGAATTAAAGATTAGAGACAGAGTAGGGATAACAGTGGGGGCAATCTGTTGAAGAATTTGGGAGAGGATGGACTCAATGAATGAGGTTTCATTGCTTCCCCTGGTTTCTTTGAAGATATAAATAAATATGTTTCTCTGTGGTGATGGAGGTTATGTTATTTCACTTCTCTGGAAGCAAGAGGGAAAGGAATACAAGTTATATTGTAGCCTGAGGGATGGCAGTTAAACATAAAGGAGTATCAGGGTGGGATGCATTGGAATAGTTGCCAACAAGAGCAATGGATTCTTTCTTGGAAATACAAGGAGGTGCTGAAGGCATACATTTGTTCAGGGCTGACCTATGGTCAAAGAGGCATTGGGTTGTCTTTACAAGATTCCACATTGGTGGGAAGGAGATGCTAGTGGGGAATGTTGTCAAGGATGAGAAAAGGGACCTTTTGGTGAATGCCCTTAATTCTTTTGTCGATATATGAGATGAAAAGGGGTGCTATGGTAGCCTTAAGGAGAGAAAAGAAGGTTTGATTGATATAGCTGCTGTGGGGAGTGGGATAGAGAACTGATTAGTAAGGAGGAGTAGATTTGCTTTGCTTGCAATGAAGACCTAATTGAGATTGGATAGCCTACTTTGTAGTGGACCTAATTGGTTTCTAGTTCTCCTCAGACTTAGTGGGACAAAGGAAGACAAAGTAATGGGTATAATGCAATGTTGGATTTGGTACAGCATGTCTGAAATTGGTCAAGGGGCATCGATTTGAGAGTTGATAACAGGATAGTTGAATTGATTTACCAAGGAATCAAGATTGAGAGGGTAAGAAAGTGTAGGGGTAATACTCAGTTGTGGAGAGGTTAGCAGTAATGGCAAAGACAAAGACTAGGGTGAGAGGTAATAAGGCAGAGGAAAAAGGGAATGGCAAGAGATCAGATAAAGGAATTTTAGTATTAATGAATATGGAATTAGTACGTTTGTGGTGTTGGCAAGATCAAGAGTATGGCCATAGCTGATGGCAAGATCAAGAGTATGGCCATAGCTGAATTGGAGTGGGAGGAAATGACGAGATGGAAGAAGTGGGAAAGTATTTGAGAGAACATCAATATATATTGAAGTTCCCTAATATGGCACCAGGAATTGGGCTAGTGAGGGGAGACTGATCCAGACACTAGACTCTTTGGGAAGGAGGGAGAACATATTTGGTCTTGAGAAATAATGTTCCCTAGCATCTGATTGTGTATGAATCTCAAAGGAGGAGAGACTGCTTGAGTGATGGTGGTAGAGGGAGAGTCGGGAGAGTTTGGGGAACCAGAAATATTCCATTTTCTCTCCTATGACCAGGGAGTCAGAAGATCTGAAAGAAAGTGTAGCCAGTACTGGAAAGGGTGCTGAGAAAACCGGTGTCACCGGGACAGAGCCCATCTCAGTGAGTGCTACAAGATGGAAGCAGTGGGAGAGGGAGAATTTAAGATGAGAGGAAGTTTGTTCATTATGGAGCAGGCATTCCAGTGGGACTGGTGGAAAGCTGACTTAGATTGGGATTGAGAATCTGTTTAAAGAGTCTTGAGAGTCTGCTAAAAACTGAGGAACGAGACCAGACAGACCCTTCGTGGATGAGTAGAAATCTATTGAGGTTGGGAGGTGATTAGATGGTGCAAAGTGATCCTTTAAGACCCAGCCTTAGAGCAGGAGGAAGTTTGATTCAGAGTCTAGGAGCTGGCCAGGGAGTCAGGAGCCAAAAGGGGACCACAGGGCAGGAATCCCAGGGAGATAAAGTGTTGGCTAATCGATCTTTCTATGATACAGACTTAATCTTGATACACTTATGTGACTTGGGGCAAGACACAGCTTCTCCTGGCACGGCTTCATCTGGAAGATAAAGAGGTTGAACTATATGACGTTTAAGATCTTTCCCAGCCCTAAATCCTATAAGCTCATGAAGAAATCATGTAAGCATTTAGTCCCTTTTATGTACCATGACTTGTGTCTGAACTGGGTTATTCTTTCAGATGACCTAGAAACCTGATGCATCTTTAAAAAAAATTAACCTTTAACTTCTGTCTTAGTATGAATCC
Organism: Monodelphis domestica; assembly: GCF_027887165.1. Lineage (NCBI taxonomy): Eukaryota > Metazoa > Chordata > Mammalia > Didelphimorphia > Didelphidae > Monodelphis > Monodelphis domestica. The sequence goes on along the minus strand of NC_077231.1, from coordinate 31,064,307 downwards.
TAAGACAGAACAGTGGTACAGGTTAGGCAATAGGAATTAAGTGACTTATCCAAGGTCACACAGCTAGTGTCTGGGGCCAGATTTGAACCAGGACCTCCCATCTCCAGCCCTGGCTCCCAATCCACTGAGCTACTTCCTCCCTGATTGTGTACATTTAAATTTCTAGAAAAACTATGTACACTCAATATCTACATTGTCCTGCTACTCTGTCCACAATCCTTTGCATTCTTTAAAAACAAAGCAATGGGGCAGTTGGGTAGCTCAGTGGATTGAGAGTCAGCTCTAGAGACGGGAGGTCCTGGGTTCAAATCTGGCCTCAGACACTTCCCAGTTGTGTGACCCTGGGCAAGTCACTTGACCCCCATTGCCTAGCCCTTACCACTCTTCTGCCTTGGAGCCAATACACAGTATTGACTCCAAGATGGAAGGTAAGGGTTTTTTAAAAAAAGCAACAAAAAATCCTTACCTTCTGTCTTAGAATAAATATTGTGTTTTGGTTCTCACATAGAAGAGTAGTAAGGGCTAGGCATTGGGGTAGGTGGGTTAAGTGACTTGTTCAGGATCACACAGCTAGAAAGTATCTTGATGTCAGATTTGAACACAGGTTCTCCCAATTCCAGACCTAGCTCTCTAGCCACTGTGCTACCTAGATACCCCTTTCTCTCTGATTCTTTATGTTTAAATTTCTTTTTTTGGATGTACTCAGAATCTCCATGGCTCTGCTCTCTATTCTATCACAATCTTTTGCATTTTTAGAATATATCCCAAAGAGAGTAACCAGGATGTTGAGCAGGTAGAAGAATATGCCATGATTGATCACAAGAATTCATGGTTGTCTGGTACATAGCTGGAGCTTAATAAATACTTGTTGACTTTTTGCCTTTAACAGGGAAATGAGAAGACTTGGGGGATGGGAGGATAGAATAACAATAATTTAAAATATAGTAATATTTAAAAATGTATTTTGTATTTAATAATAATTTAGATTCTTGCCGTCTGCTTTATAATCAATACTATGCATTGGTTCCAAGACAGAAGAGAGATAAAGGCTAGGCAAATGGGGTTAAGTGACTTTCCCAGGTCACAAAGCTGGGAAATGTCTGAATCCAGATTTGAACCCAGGAGCTCTATCTGCTGAGCTACTTAGCTGCAGAATTCTAGGTTATTTATTACTCATCAAAAACTGAGTGTTTTATAGAATGTTATCCTGTGGGCAGCTAGGTGTATTGATCCTAAGATGGAAGATAAAGGTTAAAAAAAAGACAGTCCTTGCCTTCAAGAAGTTCACACTTTTAATAGAAGTGTGCTGGGGACAATTGGAATCTCTTGAGCTAATTGTTAAATTTTCAATGAGAACATTCAGCATTGTCCCAGATCATCCCAGTTTTTGCAGTTGATCCTCATTTGATATTGCTGTTACTGTGTAGGATGTCCTATTGGTTCTGCTTATTTCACTCTTCATCAGTTGCTGCAGCTCTTTCTGGCTTTTTCTGAAATCTTTTTCCTTTTCCTTATGCTTTTTAGCATGGGGATGGATGGACTCTTCTGGAAATGGGGTGGGGAGGACAACTGCCTTCCCGGCGATGCTATTCCTTATCTGGCCCCTGAATCTGGGGAGCAAATGGTCTGGTGCATTAGAAAATTTAAAAGAGTCCTCCTCTTCCTCCCCTTCCTTAACCACTTTCACTAAATAGACATAGACCTATTATTTTAGTCTTTCATCTCACTCCTGAGGTTGCTCTTGGTGGCAGATGTTTCTGGTGTGTGCTGGAAGCAGCCAGAATTTTTGTTTTTTCCAATTACAAGTAAAAACAATTTTTAATGTTCGTTTTTAAGAATTTTGAGCTCCAAATTCTCTCCCCTTTTCCTTCCCTCCCTTCATTGAGAAGGTGAACAATTTGCTATTGGTTCTGCATGTGCAGTCATGCAAGGCATATTTCCCTATTAGTCATGTTGTGAAAGAAAACAATGTCTGTACACAGAAGGAACATGTTCTGATTCCCCTCTCCCACTAGATTATAAACTCATTGAGGGCAGGGGCTGCTGTGGAATCCTCCGTCTGTTGTTTTCAATAAATGTTTGTTGACTGAGAGAATGAGGTTTCTTTTCCTCCCCTGGATCTGTTGAATTTATGGATATATTTATCTGTAAAAATGGCATTTATGGAATCCTGCAACTGTGGAAGCAAGAGGGAATTGGTTATAATTGTAGCCCAAGTTAGGACAGTTTAGACAGAAAGGACTCCCAGGCTGACATGCATTGGAATAGTGGACAAGAAGAGAGATGGAGGCTCCTTTCTTGGAAAAAGGGAAGAAGAGAATAAAGATGTGTTTGGTTAAGGCTGGGCTATGGCCACAGAGATGGGAGAATGAATGAGATGGAAAACTCAGAGTTCATGATTCCCCTACATTCAGACAAGCCAACTGTGATCTGTTTGGGAGAAAACAAGATGGCCTTGGCAGGATGGGACTTGAAACCCGGGGATGAAGTGGAGGGAGGCTTGGTTACTCCGGACAGTCCCAGAATCCCAGTGTCTCCCCCCTCTCCATCTAGTGCCCCTTTAATTCCTGTCTTTCCCATCCTTGTGACTTCAGCCCCTTCAATGCCTCCTAGAATCCCTGCTTCGGGATCTTGATGTGGCATTCTGTGTCAATCCTACAGGCATGACAGTTACCATGTGTTCAATTATTATAACCACACAAACAGGTGCCAAACCTGTGGTTTCTTTCCAGGCATTTGTATTTCACTGACACTTTGGCTATTAATAGAAGACAAGGGAATTCCATCTTCGTCTCTAGTCCTAAAACTGCTGATTCTTGACAGGTTGATTCAGAGGATCAGCCACCACCAAAAGGGTCCCCACTCTTACCATGACCCCAGGTGTGAGTGTGGGAGGATGGGATGGAGATGGGAGAATCTTACTAAAGCTCCTCACATCCAGTCATCTAGGAAATTCTCACAGATGCAAGAATGTAGTGAGTTTCTTGCCACTGGAGCCATTCAAGTAGAGGCTAGATGACTAGTTTGGGAGGATGTTATTTTTTGTCATTGTTGACCTTTTATTTTTTAATTAATTAATTAATTGAGAATATGTTTCCATGGTTACATGATTCATGCTCTTTCCTTCCCCTCTTCCTTCCGCACTCCTAGAGGTGACAAGCAATTCCACGGGGTTTTAGATGTGTCATTGATCAAGACCTATTTCCATATTACTGATATTTGCAATAGTGATTATTTTATTTATTTATTTAATTTAGAATATTTTCCCATGGTTCCATGGTTCATGTTCTTTCCCTCCCCTCTCCCTACTCCTCTCCTGTAGCCAATGTGCAATTCTACTGGGGTTTACATGTATCATTGATCAAGACCTATGTCCATATTATTGATATTTGTACTAGGGTGATTGTTTAGAGTCTACATCCCCAGTCATATCCCCCTCGACCCAGGTGATCAAGCAGTTGTTTCTCTTCTGGGTTTCTGCTCCACAGTTCTTTCTCCGGGTGTGGAGAGCATTTTTCCTTTGGGAGAATGTTATTGAGGAGATCCATATTTTGGGTAAGAATTCAACTGACTTTTTTTTAAGCCCTTACCTTTTGTCTTAGACTGTATATTGTATATTGGTTCCAAGGCAGAAGCACGGGAAAGGGCTTTGGGGGTTAATTGACTTGCTCAGGGTCACACAGAGGCCATATTGGAACTCAGGACCTCTGCCTCCAGTCCTGGCTATCAGTCCACTGAGCCACCTGGCTGCTCCCTAGATAGACTTCTGAGGTCCCTTTTCATTCTAGCACTCTATGATGAAATGCACCACTACTGTTCAGGTCCATTCCCTGCCCCACCTCTCCCCCAAGGAGATGAACAACTCCATCCTTGATGAGCCATACTTTTCTAACAATAATATGGAGGCATCAAGCCTCTGTCTTTCCCGAGTCTAGGGGGCAAAAGAGAGTGAGCCCCAAACTAGAGAAGGAGGGAAGGCTGTGTAATCTTTGGATAGATAGTGATGCCAAGACCTAAAGGCACAGGGTTGACTCTGTTTGTCCCAGAAAGCAAACAGATGGGTTCAGGAACTAAAGATTCTCATTGTTTGATTGATTCACCCCTGCCTAGATGCTGAGAGGACCCAGCAAGGCAGGCAGGTGCCCAGTCTTTGTTACCCTTTCCCCACCTTTCCCTCTGCTAATTCCCACCCCAGGAATGTCAGAGTGAAAATTGATTTCTCCTCCTCCTTTCTTGGAGGGGACAACCCTATAATTCTCCACCTTGCCTGCCCCTTTCCCCGATGCGAGTGTGTATTTTCCAACATTTATAAACGGTGGTTAGGCGGCCGTTCTCTCCAGATTATTTATTGTTGAGGAAATCTATAACTCTTTGGACTTCTCGTTTTGATGTAGAAGCTTTCATCCCCATTGCCTGGGGGAGAGAGTTTATAAGAGGTGCTCTTTGCCTCTCAGAAAAAGGTTTCCAGGCTTCCCTTTGGGGCCCTTTCTCTCCCTGGCCCTGATCATCTCTGATCTCTCTGACAATGCTTCCTGAAGCATGTGGGGCTAGGGACCGAATCCATCAATCGAAGCTCTCAACGAGTGTGCTTGTCTAATTTGCACTGTGATTGCTTGCTTTCCCAAGGTCTCCTCTTTGCAATTCTCCATTTTCTTTCTTTTTTCCTGTTCTAGGACATGGTGCCCCTGATTCTCTCCTAAGCGTTACATTCTCCCCCTGTTTTCCAGACGATAGGGCTGAGCAAGGGGGGAGCGAATTGGGACCAGAGAACAAGAATGTTCCTTTTGCTTGGGTTTGGAACATACTTTTTCACACTTACTAGTTATAATTTTTCTTAGGCTGATAGTAGACTAATCTTTTTCTCTTAATTGTACTAGATGATGTCCAAAAGCATGATTTAGAGATTAGGGAGGAATCTTTGGACTTGGAAGGAACCACTTTTTAAAAAAATCTCTTCCTTTTCATCTTAGAATCAATACTGTGTATTGGGTTCCAAGGCAGAAGAGCAGCAAGGGCTAGGCAATGGCAGTTAAATGACTTGCCCAGGGTCATACATCTAGGAGGTGTCTGAGGCCATATTTGAATCCAGGACCTCCTGTCTCCTGGCTCTCCATCCCCTGAGCCACCCAGCTTCCTCTTAAGGAGCCACTTCTATAAAAAAGGAGGTAACAAAGACCGTTTGTTCTTGGAAACTCAAAGAAAATTGTGCCGTTGTTTGAGCCTTACCTTTCCAAAAATAATACACGGGGAAACCATGTCTTGGGTCTGGTTTTCATTCAATTTCTGATGCTCTCTCTCCCAGTAAGTGTTCCCTGTAGCAGGAGGGATGAGGGTTAGGCATGAGAAAGGACCACCTTATGGGAAGGTCTTAGGATCTACAACCAAGGGAGTTGGTGCCATTTTCTTAGAAAAACAAAAAGACAGCTGTCTGCTTAGGGGTGAGTACAGTGTACTGCATGGAGGTGGGGGGATGGACAGACTGACCTTGTGAACCATGGAGGAGTGTGGGTGGGATTGGCTGGGAGAAGGAGACAGCCCTCAGTTGAGTGGGTGGATTGGATTTGACATGGATTCCTCTTGGCTGCTTGGGATGGAACTTGTGTTGTGGAGTTTGGAATGAGCTCAGAGACAGAGAGATGAGGGAAGGAGGGACCCGGGGGCATTGTGGAATCCATACAAGCCATCTTCATGTTTCCGGGCTCCTTCTGCCTTTCTTTAGCACCTCCCCAGAGCCAAGCACCTCCTCTGGGAGAAAATGTTTCTTAATTAAACTGAGATTCTCAGACTAGCAGCCTCATTAGGAAATGTCCTCAGGAGATGCTCCTGAAATGGATAGCTGCTTGTTCTTGCCTTCCCGCCGCCACTGGCTGGCTGGCTCTTTCCCACTCTTCTTCCAAAGAATTTCCTACTTCTAGGAAAACCGAGAACTCTCGGTCAATCCAGCAGTCCATTCTCTCTGTCCTGAACAACTGTGTACACTTAGATCCCAGACCTGGGCACTGGCATAAGTTCTGCAGAAGGAGGAGGCACAGTCCCTGCCCTCAGGAAGCTCTTCTGTCTGATAAGGCAGCAAGGTGGCACAGTGGAGGGAGTACCAGGCATGGACTATGAAGTCTGGAAGGCTCCTCTTTGTGAGTTCAAGTCAGATCTCACACACTTTCCAGTGGCATGACCCTGGGCAAGTCACTTACCTCTGCCTCAGTTTCCTCATCTGTAAAATGAACTGGAGGAGATGGCAAACCATTCTAGAATCTTTGCCAAGAAAACCCCAAATGGGGTCACGAAAAGTTGCACATGACTGAAAAATGACTGAACGTGGGGCATCCCTTATACCCAAGGTTTTCAACCTGGGGACTTGTTATTAACCAATATTTTTTAAAATCTACATTTCCTTTGTAATGCTGTGGATTTAATTTTATTCATCTAAAGATATTATTTGGAAAAGGAGTTAGTAGACTCCCCCAAAAGTCTATATGAAAGCTTCCTTTATTTCCATCAGTTCTTCCCCATCATCCACCTTTCCCTCTGCTAATCCCCATCCCAAGTATGTCATGGTGAAAACTGATTTCTCCTCCTCCTTTCTTGGAGGGGATATTCTTCCCCAAGCATCTTTTTTATCTAGATGAAAGACAGCATGATAGAGCAGAAAGAGAATTAACAATAGCACCAAAAAACCTGGGTTCAAACCCTCCCTCTGCCATATCCTGGCTATGTGATCTTGGGCAATCCATACGCTCTCAAGATGATAAAATTGTAGAGAAGGTGCCATCTTGGATTGAGAGAAGGAGTTGAATCATCGGGGAGTTTCCTAGACCAAAGAAATCACAGGTCCAGTCTCCAGCCAGATATATCTCCATATTGATACTATCACTGGAGATTATGTGTGTGATTGATTGAATCCATCCTCAAGAAGGTAGGAATTGCTTCCTGTCATGCTCGGTCCATTTCTCTCTTGGTTTGGAGCTCCCCAGCTTCTTGGTGCTTGAGTGCTGCCATGATTGGCTGCTACAAGAGTTGGGATACAGCCAAACTATGAACAGAGATACTCTCAGAATATTGGGCCTAGAAAAATGAGGAGCTCTGGGAGGGCTAAGTCAGGAAAGGCTCTCACTGGAGGGGGGTAAGGAAGGAGGGGAGGGCCAAGGAAGAGGGAGAAGGACACTGGAAAGAATTATTTCTACGAAGGCTTAGGGGAGGGACAGGTTAGGTAGGGAATGAGGAGCCAGATATGAAGGTGGGAGTAGAATTGGCACTCAGGATCCTCACCAGGAGCCTGAGGAGTTTAGATGGTGACGGTGAAGACTACTGGAGACATTTATTTCTTTAAGTGCTTCCTAAGAGACGTTGATTCTAAGGCAGAAGAGCTCAAGTAAGGGCTAGGCAAGTGGAGTTAAGTGACTTGCCCAGGGTCCCACAGATAAGTGTCTGAGGCCAGATCTGCACCCAGGACCTCCTCATCTCCAGGCCTGGCTCTCTATCCACTGAGCCACCCAGCTGCCCCCTTAATAAATGTTTTTTGACTGATTTAAGTAAATGGGAAAAAGCAGTGGCCAATGGGTCAGGTGGGTGAAGGGGGGGTTCCTGAACCTCTCTCTTTCTGTCTCACTTGATAGTTGCTGGCTGGCTGCTTCATAGTTTGGCAAGTGATTGGGCCTCCGAGGGCAATCAGTCAACCCAAAACCATTTATTAGGTGCCTCCTCTGTGCCAGCCATTGGGTATAGGAAGCTGATGATAGAAATACTCCTCCTAGCTGTGGATGTCTCCTCCTCCATCCATTGTCCTTGGGATTAAGTTGGGCAGAGAACAGAAGATGTTGAGATTCTGGAGTTTCAGTGGTGTGGGGAGGTTACCCCATCCCTGTTTACTGTAGGAGTAGGATTTGTTGATTGAAAATAGTCTGGGGGAAGCTAGGTGGCTCAGTGGATGGAGAGCCAGGCCTAGGTGGGAGGTTCTGGGTTCAAATTTTGCCTCTGACACTTCCTAGCTGTGTGACCCTGGGCAAGTCACTTAATCCCCATTGCCTAGCCCTTACTGCTCTTCTACTTTGGAACCAATACATAGTATTCATTCTAAAGTGGAAGGTGAGGGTTAAAAAAAAAGAAAAGAAAAGAATCTGGGACAGCTGGGTGGCTCAGTGGACAGAGAGCCAGGCTTGGAGATGGGAGATCCTGGGTTCATATCAGGCCATAGACACTTCTTAAGAGCTGTGTGACTCTGGGCAAGTCACTTAACTCCAGTTACCTTGCCTTTGCTGCTCTTCTGTTCTTAGGACTGATGATGCTAAGACCAAAAGCAAGGATTTAAAAATAAATAAATAAACAAAAATAAAGATATCCAGGGTGACCATCTAGGAAAGGGGGCCATGGACACCATATTTCAGATTCCTTTTCTTCTCCAGTCTTGTCTAGTCAAAGCAGACCTGCTCCTTTTGCTTGGATATTTAGGATGTCTTCAGGAGTTTTTAGGTTTGTTATTCTTTCTGCTCAGTCATTTCCTAGTCCTGTCTGACTCTTCATGATCCCAGTTGGGATTTTCTTGGCAGAAAAACTGGAGTGGTCTGCCATTTTCTTCTCTAGCTCTTTTTACAGATGAGGAAACTGAGGCAAACACCGTTAAGTGATTTGCCCAGGGTCACACAGTTATTACATTATTAAGATGAATTCTCAGCTTAGTGAGTCACTTAGCTTCCTCATGATAGATTTATTATCCCTGTAGGTATATATATATTATTATTAAATAATAATAATAGCTGGCACTTATATAGCACTCTACAAATATTATTTCTTTTTAAAAAACTTTTACTTTCTGTCTTAGAATTAATTCTAAGTACGGTTTCCAAAACAAAAGAGTGGGAAGGGCTAGGCCATGAGGGTTAAGTGATTTGCCCAGAGTCACACAGCTAGGACATGTCTGAGGTCAGATTTGAACCCAGGACCTCCCATCTCCAGGCCTGGCCTTGTGATTTCTATTAATTCCTACTCCTGTGACATCGATGAGGAAGAATGTCAGCAGGGTGGTGTCATGGATATAATCAGGAAACCAGGAGGACCTGATTTCAAAGCCTGCCTCTGTTCCACACTCTCCCTGTGTGTTCCTGGCCATCTCCATCAACCATTCAGCGCAACAGTAATTCCCCAAGACTACAAGAAAGGAAAAAGAGTCATCCTGCTTTGGTAAAGGGAGTTTCCTCATTCAGGGAGTTCCATACACCAGTGAAGTCACAGGTGCAGGCCACCGGCAGTATATGGGATGGAGGTTGGGTACCAGAAAGAACTCCCTGACTCCAGGGTGAGATGATGGAGAAGAGGATTTAAGAGATGTCATGGGAATCTCCTCTCTTGTAAAGACAAGGAAGGGGCAGCTGGGTGGCTCAATGGACAGAGTGCCAGGCCTAGAGTCAGGAGCACCCGGGTTCAAATCAATCCTTAGACATTTCCTAGCTGTATGACCCTGGGCAAGTCATTTAACCCTAATTGCCTAGTCCTGGTCACTCCTCAGTCTTAGAATGGATGCTAAGACAGAAGGTAAGGGTTGAAAAAAAGGAATAAAGACAAATCAAGTTAGCCCTGTCACTTGGTGAATTTGGAGGAGAAAAAATACCCCTTTATTTCATTTTTTTTTGTAATTCCATGTATTTTATTTTTTAAAGATATTTTATTTGACCAATGCTATGTAATAACAATTTTTCTCCATCAGTTTCCTGAAGTTAGAAGATTCAATTTGTCTCCCCCTCTCTCTTTCCTCCCCTTTTGGGAGATGGTAAGCGACTGGATCTGAATCCCAGGTATTTTATTTTATTTTATTATCATTATTTTTAAATCTCATTTATTTTCAAATCTTATTTTGAGAAGTCCATCATACCAAAAAAAAAACTGTTTAAAGACCTTGAAGTTTAAGGCAGCTGCTCTAAAATGGTGTGTGTGTGTGCGCGTCATGTGTGTGTGTGCACGTGTGTGCATGCACAAGTGTGTTAGCATGTCTGGGCTATGTGTCCTGGACCCCTTTGGCCATCAGAAGAAGTCTGTGGACTCTTTCTAATAAGAAGTTTTCATAAAATTATTTTTAAAAATAAAGTCCACATTTTGAACAATGATACATGTATAATCCAGTGGAACTGCTTATTGGCTTTGGGAGGGGGGAAGAGAGAATGGGGAGGGGGGAGAATCAAGAATCATGCAACCATGGAAAAATAGTCTAAATAAAAATTAAATATAAAATAAAATAAAGTCCATAACCAAGGAAAATGCCAATTATCAGTCAGAGACGAGTGAAAATTTAGGGGGATTTTTTCTCCCTCAAGTCAGAGGCATGAATCTAGGGGTAAAGACAGTTGTTTTATGACACTATCAAGATTTGGGGACCCCCCCCCCCTAAACTAGGTATCAAGGTTGTCAGTTCCCTCTAGCCTGGAGGGGCTAATTCCCAGGCAGCATAAAAAACACAATCATTTAGCCAGGATCTGCAGTACGTGAATTACCTGTGGCAGTTTTTATCCTCATTGATTTCCCCTGGTCTTTGCAGCTTACATCCGGACCAGCTACTTCTGACGTCTTCATGGAGTCCAATAGCACTTTGATATTTGTCTGTGCCCAACAGATTTAGGAAGGCTGTTTCTGTAATTATTCAGCCATGTCCAAGTCTTTGTGGTTGTCTAGACCATAGTGTCCATGGGGGTTTCCTGGAAAAGACACTGGAATGATTTGCCATTTCCTTCCCCAATTCATTTTGCAGATGGGGAAACTGAGGCAGAGTTAAGTGACTTGTCCAAGGTCCTACAGCTAGAATGTGTCAGGCTAGATTTGAACTCTGGTCTTCCCGACTCCAGGTCCAGCACTTTATCCACTGAGGCACTTGGTTACCCAAGGCAGAGGTTAAGTGGCTTGCCCTTAGTCACATAGCTGGTAAGTGCCTGAGGCTGATTTTGAACTCAAGTCTTCCAGACTTGGTACCCTATCCATTGAGCCACCTGGCTGCCTCTCAGGAAGGCTGGTCCACTATAAAAGTCATAGAGAAAGGAATATATGCCCTTTCAGCATTTCCTCATCATTTGTGTAATGAATTAAGAATTGTCCATGACCATACGTGCGCCATGTTGATGGTGAACAGAGATTCAGACTGGATGAATGGCAAGGGTTACTGCTTCGACAGAGGGTTTATTTTTGGTGGTGGTGGTGGGGTGAGGTGACTTGGTAGCTCTAGGGTCTTTCCTCTGACTTTTCTCTTCTATTTTCTCTTCCCAACTCTCTTCAGAATCTCCCGCCAACAAAAGGTAAAGGTGTGGGACCAGAGGGGAAGATGGGATTCCACTTGCCTTTCTCATCCTGCAGGCATACTTTGGGGGCCGCTCTTCCACAGCCCCCCACTCCTCTCCAAGGCCCCTCAGAGCCATAGGAAATCCAGGGGGAAGGGGAGGAACATGCTGGGCTTGTTTGTTAAGAAAATGAATCTGGCTCATCCAGACAATGGTTTGCGTGAGTTAAAAATAACTCCTTGTGAAAAATTAATAGGGAGTTATAAGTGAGTGTTTTAATACATGCTTGCAGAGCGGGACAGATTCTCCAGGCGGCTGGTGGCTGACATCACAGATGGCAGAGGGTGTTTATAGAACACTTTGGGCCAAACACAGTAGAGTAGGCTGCAAACAGAAGCTTGTGCAGTCTTCCAAAGGCATAGGGAGACAGCAGAAGGAATCTCATTTGGTAAAAGGAGATTGGTCTGTCTCCTCAGCCATAAGAAATGCTCATTTCATGGATTGGTTTCTCTATCTCCTAACTTTCCCCTTTCCAAGGTAGAAGAGGGGTGAGGGCTAGGAAGTGTCTGAGTCAAGATTTGAACCTAGAACCTTTTGTCTCTAGATCTGGCTCTCAATCCACTGAACTTTTCTGACTTTTTGCTCCACATTTATGATTTATTTTTTTCATTGGTTGCCTGGTGTGGGGTTTGTTGAGTGTCAGAATGTCCCCAAGTCCCTGCTTCTTCCCCCCCCCCCAGAGACATCTAATTTGGGTTTTGCTTCTTTCCCCCGTGATGTGAGTGATTGATCTTCTTTCTTTGGTGTACGTGGAGTTCCTGCCCTTCTTCAGACCACTAACCCTCAGCTAAAGACCTTCTTTTCTGGATGTCCACTCTGACTCCAAGTCCTTCTTTCCCTGGCATCTCCACTCCTTGCTTTTATCAATCCTCTACTTTTCCTTCAGTTGGGAAAATTGGTCAGGTCTCCCTCTTCCATCACCAAGAAACCCTTACTTGTGCCATGAAAGAGAAGAGGAGCCCACGTCATGGTGGCTTGTCATCTCAGGTAGCTGCCTCTTGAGAGCCAGATTTTGGGGACAGGACCCAGGTTGGGGGGTTACAGGGTGGGGGGCACCAACAGTTGTGTTTTAAACCCAAATGATTTTTTAAAAATGTTCTGTAATTGCAATGAGGCCCTCTAGGCCGTGAATTAATGTGTCATAACTCACGCCCAAGCACTGCGCAAACACCCCGTGTGTGAATTATTGCACAATAAATTCATGCCCTGTTGTGTCTTACAGCTTAATTAGTACATGAAGCTACATGAGTTAGACGAACCCAAATGGGACTGTACCATGTGAGGCGTAAAAAGGCAGGATGCCTAGAGGTATTCAGACCTTTTTGGGGGGGGACGGGGATGGGGGGCAGCAGGGAGGAGCTAGTTTTCCTATGACGTGGTCTGGCGTCATCGCTCAGTGGTGTATGGTCTCAAGAGCTGGCTGGCATGGGATTTCTGAGTTTGGTTTGACAGTGGACTTGTGATCTCAAAGCACTGTTTTTGGTTTGGTGTTTCTATTTGGATGTAGCTGGGTTCATGGATGTTCAGATTTCTTCTTAGTCTCTTGACCAGTCAGTTTGCCCTAAAGAAGTTCTAGAACTGGCTGGTGAGAGGTTTGGATTTTTGACCCAGTTCTTTTGGGACCAACAAGTCTTTGAATCTTCCTGGATTTCTGTAGCCTCATTTCTAAAATGTGCAATGAAAGCAGATTAGTTCTTGGGTCTCTTCAGTCTTGAAGAGTCTCAGATTTCTTGTGATATCTCCCTCCTGACCTTGAATTAAATAATGCCTCTACCAGGGTAAGCTCATGCTCAGTGGACACTTTGTCATCTCCCATCTCCAAGCCTTGGGGTATCTCCCCATAGCAGAGAGCCTCTCCCTCCTCCTTGTGCAGACCTGCCCTTCTCCCCCTTTCCAATTCTGTTTTCCAGTTCTTTCCTCTAGGAAAACATTCCTGGAGGACTCTTGCCAGGTCTACTTGACCAAGTTCTTCCTTATCTCCTCTAAAGTGATGCTGAGAGTTCTGACCAGCCACTGTTAGCTTTGTTTAAAAAAACAAAACAAAAACCCTTATATTCCATCTTAGAATCAATACTGTGTATTGGCTCCAAGGCAGAAGATCGGTAAGGGCTAGATAGACAATGAGGGTCAAGTGACTTGTCCAGGGTCACACAGCTGGGAAGTGTCTGAGGCCAGATATGAACCCAGGACCTCCCATCGATAGGCCTGGCTCTCCATCCACTGAGCTACCCAGATGTCCCCTCTTCTTAGCTTTGTAAGAGCTTTCCAAATATCTCATCTGATCCTCCCAACAACCCTACAAAGTAAGGGCTGAAGTAGGTGCTATTATCTCCATTTTACCAGTGAGGAAACTGAGGCAGATAGTGGTTAAATGACTTGCCCAGGTTTACCTGGCTAGTAAGCAGGACATTTTCTGGTCTCTGTTTTTGTTTATGCCATTTATATTTGATATTTCTTTAGTCATGGCCTTCCCCATTAGGATGCTGGCTCATTTTGAAAAGTGAGGATTGTTTCATTCTTCATGCATCATTATTTGTATTTCATTTCCCCCAGTGGAATGTGAGCTCTGTGAGGTCAAGGATTGCTTTTGCCCTTTGCTGTATTCCCAACACTTAGTAAAGTTCAAAATTATGCTTTAGGAAGCTGATATGGGAGGAAAAGCTACCTAAACAGATGTGGCCATTCTGGAAAGATGGAGGGTGGGATGCTACCATGCAATTGCCCACATAGGAGTTGATGGGAATCTAAATAACCTATGGGGGGGCAGCTGAGTAGTTCAATGGATAGAGATCCAGGTCCAGAGAAGGGAGGTTCTGAGTTCAAATCTGACCTCAGACACTTCCCAGCTGTGTGACCCTGGCCAAATCACTTAACCTCCATTGCCTAGCCCTTACCACTCTTCTGCCTTGGAACCAACACAAAGTATTGATTCCAAGATGGAAGGTGAGGATTAAAATAAACAAACAAATAAGTAAACTATTGTTGGATGTACTCTGTGGGGGTGCCTAGACAGAGCATGTTTCTGACGGGGTTGGGGTTGGCAGTGGAGTGGGAATGGCTTGATCTGGGAGAACTGGAGGACTGGGGTTGGGAGTGGGTGGATGGGAGGATTGTGGTACTTGGCTCACCTTTGTGCCTCCCACAGCAGTCGCTATGCCAGGATATGGCATGGTGCCCACTTTGGGAAAAGTGCCTACTGTGCCCACGCTGGAGCCTGCTTCGTCCCTGGGGACTCCCTGGGGCAGGCATTGCGCAGGTCAGGGCTGCTGCCAAAATTGCTTCTCTCTCTCCCCTTCCTCTCTCATCAGATGGATGGATTGAGAGTAGAAAAGGTCATCCACTCCCCCTTGCCTCAGGGCTATACCACCCTTAACGAAATGGATGACAACTGGATGATGCTAATTAAGGACCTTGGAGAGGGGGAGAAAGGAGGGAAGTGGGCAAAGGTTAGGGCAGCTTGTTAAAAAAAGTCATTTGTTGACTCTAAAAAAAGCATTTTACCTGGTAAAACCCGACACTCCCTTAGAGGTGCTCCCCATCCCTGTGTTCAAATCACCAGAGATAGCCTCATTTGATGCCCCTTTGATCATGGAGGCGTAAACCAGAGATGTGCGCTTGGCCAGTGTTTTAGGGCATTTTCTTTATGTGGCTTTGAGACTCTGGCGTAGGGTATCCTCCTCCTCCTCTTTCAAGGTCTTCCCCTGATCTCTAAGGCATCAGTGAAAAAGAAAAGGGAAGAATGATGGGAAAAGAAGTCCAATGGATCCATTGAATCATGTCCTTATATTTCTGGAAGGTTTGTGTTCCTCATTTTCTCTGAAGACAGAACGCCAGGAGGCACGTAGATGTTTTAGCAAAGGAGGGAGGAAACTAGCATTGATTTCGACTCCTTTTTGCCAAGCACTTTACCAATATTTTCTGGTTTAATTCTCACAATGGCGGGAGGGAGGTGCTGGTGGGAACCATGCTAGAGTTAAGGAAACCGAGGAAGACAGAATTTTGACTGAGGGAACTGAAATTGGACCTAAAGAAGACTGTTGTTTAAGTGTTCAGGTGACTGCTTGAGGGAGTCAGTCTCTCTGGAATACTCTCTTTGGGATGGGGAGTGTGATTCGACATGATACTGATAGTCATCAGCACCTTTCACATGAACTGGTAGCTTTCCTGCTTCCAGGCTTCCCTTTTCTAATCTGTCCTCCATATGCTTGCCAAAATAATCTTCCTTAAAGTATGGATCTAACTGTGCCCCTCTCCTGACTCCTGACTGCTTTTAGAGAACAGCTAGGTGGGTAGAGTGCAGGACTAGGAGTCAGGAAGACTGATCTTCCTGAATTAAAATCTGATCTCAGATACTTCCTACGGTTTGCCTCAGTTTCCTCATCTGTAAAATGAGCTGGAGAAGGAAATAGCCAACCCCTCAGAGATACTTCTCTGCCAAGAAAACACCAAATGGGGTCATGAAGAGTCAGACAGCACTGAAACAACTGAACAACAGCAACAAAATTGATTCTAGGATAAAATAGAACCTCTGCCATTTACGACCTTTTAGTCTGGTTCCAGCCTATCTTTCCGGGATGATTTCAAAGTGTTCCCATTTCACACCCTCTTTGTTCCAGGCAAACAGGCCTGTTTCCTGACTGGACATCTCATCTCTGGTCCCTCTGTCTTTGCACAGGCTGGCTGTATGTCCATGGATGGAGTACATCCCTTCCTTCAAGGCTCAGCCTGGGAATTATCTCCTAAGACGGATCTGCCGATCCCTCTGCTTGTCTGTGTTTTCCTCAATTATCTCCTACTTAGTTATCTGTTTACATATAGCATCTCCCAGTAGAATGTAAATTCCTTGAGGGCAGGGACTGTTTTTCCATCTTTGTTTTTATATCACTAATGACTCTCACCAGTACTTAATTAATACTTGTTGAATTGAATGATGCTTTTTTTTTTACCCTCACCTGTGTGTTGGTTTCAAGGCAGAAGAGTGGACTTGTCCAGGGCTCCACGGCTAGGAAGTGTCTGAGGTCAAATTGAACCCAAGACCTGGTTCTCACTCCTTGAATTTATTTTAGCCCAGTAGCAAGTTTTCCAAGGGTGCATGAGGCATGCTGTCTTCCTCCCCTCTCCTGTAGTGGACAAGCAATTCCACTGGGTTTTACATGTATTCAGTGATGTCCTTTTAATCCAAAGGTTCACTGACCCACTCTGTAAAGGAGACACGGATTATCCAGGCTTAGTGGGCCATTGAAAGATTTGCCAGAAATTTCTATACAAGGTTGGGCAGGACAGAAAGTTTTACATATATACTTAAATGCTTACCTTCTGTCTCAGAATCAATACTCTATTCCAAGGCAGAAGAGAGGTAAGGGCTAGGCAAGGGGTTAAGTGACTTGCCCAAGGTCACCTGGCTAAGAAGTGTGTGAGGCCACATTTAATCCCAGGACCTCCTGTCTCTAGGCCTGGCTCTCAATCCACTGAGCCACCTTGCTGCCCCCCAAGAAGGTAATATTTTGAGACCTACAGAACTTTTGTATTGTCTCTATATATGTTTTAGTTTTTAGGTTCCACTCTCATTGTTGTTGTTAAAAATATATATATATATATATATATATGTATTTCCTGACTACCTTCTAAATCACACACTCTCTCTTTAAAAGAAACTAATTAATTAAGTTTTAACATCCATTAAAAATTTGTTTTGAGTTCCAAGTTTTTTCTCTCCTTCCCACTCTCTCCCACCGATTGAGAAAGCAAGCAGTATGATCTCAATTATTTATGTAAAGTTATGAAACATCTATTTCCATGTTATCCATGAAAAAATCCTGATAAAAAGCAAGAAACATAAAGAAAGTGAAAAAATATGCTTCTAACTGCTCTCAGAGTTCACCAGATCTCTCTCTGGAGGCAGATATAATTTTTCATCAGGGTTCCACTGGAACTGTCCCCAGTCATTGTATTGATCAGAATAGCTAAGTCTCACTCTTAAATGGCATGGTCCAAGCCATATCTTTTTGTATCTCTAGTATCTCACACTGTGCTGAACACATACTAGATGCACAATAATAAGAGCTAACATTTTATGGCACTTTAAAGTTTGCCAAACAGTTCATAAATTTGATCTCATTTTATCCTTATACTAACCCTGGGAAATGGTGGAGAGGGGGAGAAGGGAATAAGCATTTATTCAGTGCTGACCATGTGCCAGGCACTGTGCTAAAACCATTACAAATATTATCTTGCTTGGTCCTCATAGAAACCCTGCAAAATAGAAGTAGATTGTTGCTGTTGGGTCATTCCAGTTGTGTCCACCTCTTTGTGACTCCATTTTCTTGGTAATGATACTAGTGTATGGTTTGATGTTTCCTTCACCAACTCATTTTACAGATGGGGAAATTGAGGCAGATTGAAGTTAATTTAACTTGCCTAGAGTCTTGCAACTGTTAAGTGGATGAGATTGGACTTGAACTCAGGTCTTCAAGACTCCAGGTCCAGTATTCTTTCTACTGTACCACCTAGATGCAGTAGATGTTCAGTGGGCATTATAATAATAACTGGATTGGTCTATAGAATAATACAGAAATGATTTTTACTTTCATTCAGAGAGAAGCACTCACATTCATTCATTCACCTCCAGTGTGCCTGACTCGATTATTATCAGCTTGGGATTCTGCTGGGCCTTGATGGAAGGAGCTGAGGATAATTCGGAAAGTTACAGGGTTGATAGGCTGTATATTTATAATTGGAAGTATGTGCTAGACACCAGTGGATTTGAGTGGCGATCCACAGTGGAGGGTGGGGAGGGCATGTGAGAGTCTGGGCTGGATCCCAATTACTCCAAACCAGAATGAGTTAAACCATCTCCAGGGAACTGGCTCTCTGCCACCCCCAGCCATGGCTGATGTGTTATTTCCCTGCCACCTCTCAGGGGAACCCCAATGAGTTTTCTTTCTGAGAAGTTTATGGCTGAGTTGCTGAGCTGCTCTGGGGCCCCTGTAAATCTGCTATAATCAGGAGAGGTTTTCAGGAAAACAGAAACAGCAGCCTCCACGCACCCCTTACTTCTCTGCCTTTCACTCTCAGACCACCACCATCCTAGATTGCTGCCTCACCTGCCCCAGTTGAAAAGATCTGGGTTGGTAGTGCCATTACTCCTTTTGGCTCCCCACATGAGGAAGAAGAAGAAAAATTAGATCATTTTCCTGCTCTAGGACTGATGGGGAAGTGGTGAAAAGGGGGAGCACCTAACCAATGCCTCCCTCCCATGGGAGAAAAATGTATACTGAAGGGATTGAAATTATAGGCAAAAGGAAGAACTTTCTGATGGAGAAGATGGCCAAGGGCAATTTAATGTTCTAATAATCTTCCCCTGGAATGGCTTTAAGATGAGCTTGGTCTGGGACACCCCTGAAGGCAGGGGGATGGATAAAATGACCTTGGCAGGATTGGGATGTTCGGGGATGAATGAAGAAGCAGGCTCAGCTTACAAACTCCCCTCCTCCATTTCCCATTGCCTGTAGTTGGGAGATTTTTTTTATGAGGGATTTTTATGACAAACTTTACTTTACATTTGACATTTAACAGCATCTCTCGTGCAGGGCAGGAGGAAATATAGATATTTATGGACACACGGTGGCAGGAGATTGAGGAAAACCGATTCTGGAGAGGGAAGGAGCTCCAGTGTCTGCTCTCCTGTAAGCAAATTACCTGACTTAATTTGGATAGCACGTGCTTCTGTCCGACTTCTCCATGGAAGAAGACTTAAGGCAGTGGTTCATTTGTTCGTAGAGAACTTGGGGCGATGATCAGAGACATACAGATGGGAAACAGAGTCAGCACCAGCTCGGTCTCCACTCCCAGCATCCTTTCCATTGAAGTCAAATAGAGAGGAGAACGAGGAGCCAGGTCTCTCCAGTCCTGCCTTCCATCTTCACAATGCTCAATTCTTCCTCGAACTCAGTTCCGAGGGACGCTCAGTCGTTTCTCCCTCTCGGCCACCCATCTCTGCTCTCGCCTTTTAAAGCCAGGAGGTCCCTCAAGCCAGGGAGTCCTTTGTTCATGCTAATTCCTCTGCTCGAAATTCCCCTTCCGCCAACATTTCTGACTATTGTACAGTATTTCTCGATACTCTGATTTATCGTCTGGAGAGTAGGGTACTAGCAATAGATTACTGTAATGTACTTCCCCAATAGACCCTCCTCAGAATCAATCAGCAAGCGTTAGGACGTTCTTTCTAGGCGCCAGGCATCGCGCTAAGCTCAGGGGAGATGAATGAAGGAAGACAAAGTCCCTGTCCCTGCCATCAAGGAGCTCCCAGTCCAACGAAGGAAGGCCCAAACTGGGTGCGACGGAGGGGGACGAAAGGCTTCTTGGGATTGAAATGGAGTCCTTTGATTTTTATTCATTTGAAAAGTGGGGTCTTGAAGGAAGCTGTGGAAGCGAGGAGGTGGGGAAGAGAAGGTGTGGGGGACAGCCCGCGGCATAGGATAATAGCAATAATAAAATCATCGCCATAGTAGTCTCCCGGCAAGGGAGCGCTTTGGTTCCTCTAGGCTTGACAAACCCCTCTGTCTCTCCCCTGCTTTGGGGGGAGAAGTCTGTCCCAGGATGGACCCTCGTTCCCTCCCCCAACTGCCTAGCTCTGGAGCCAGACAGCAAACCAGGTGGTGGGAACTTTGATGTCGGCAGGGACTTGGAGAAAGATCAAGGAGGAAGCCTCCTCCAAACTGCCACAGGCTAGGAGAAGCTGGGGAAGAGCTGGAAAGAACTAATTACAGTGACAGCGCCCCCGGGCCCCTCTCCACACTTTTCCTCTTCCCCCACCCCCACACCTAGACCCTTGGGCTGGGGGTCGCTGCTGTGACTGAACACAGGAATTGCCTCAGTCCTCCTGGATCTAGGGGTTTCAGCTAGACCCCCAGAGAGGCACATCGCCTAACACCCGGAGAGCTCTCTGTTCACCACTTCCACCTGGAGAGTCAAGAAAAGGCTGGGAGGGGGACAAAATGGCCCCGAGATTGGTGCTCACGGATTCCCTTCCTCCCTTCTCTGCCAGGCTCCCCTCAGACATGCCATTCTGTTCTAGTCCCTTTATCTCTAAACCAGGCCTGATCTCCTCGCAAGAAGGCTGGTTTCCCCTTTGTCCTAATGTCCAGGGAGTGTCCTCGATGATTGTTGGAAAACCTTCCCTTCGATCTAATCCCAAGCGATCTGGCTCCTTCCCTTAGTGCCCTGTGGGGTGAGTTTTCTTGTTCCTGAGACTATGGTTGATGGGCTGGGGAGGGGGGAGGACGAGGCTCATGTTGCTTCTTGTAGGGGCACAATGAATGGATGAGGGGCGATGATTTCCTTTACCAACTCCAAAAAGAATGGAAGTCTGATTGCCTCGGAGTTGAAGCAATGGCTAGTCAACTCCAGGAGAGATTTCAGATGGTTGGGGATAGAAAACTAGGAGAGGGAGTGAAACTGGAAGTTGTCTTCTCATTTATCGGCTCTATGTATTACTAGGGTGTTAGGTCTCCTGTGTATGAAAACCAACCATACATAGACTTTGAGAGATCATCTTATTTATCTCCTGCCCCAGCCAGCATTTATTTATTTGTTTATTAAAAAAAATTTAAACCCTTACCTTCCATCTTAGAATCAATACTGTATATTGGCTCCAAAGCAGAAGAGTGATAATGGATAGGCACTGGGGGTTAAGTGACTTGTCCAGGGTCACACAGCATCCCAGCCAGCATTTATTAAGTACACACTGTGTGCCAGGCACTGTGCTAATTGCTGAGAAAAGCAAAAGATAGTCCTTGCCCCCCATTCTAATGAAGGGCATGACCCCAAACAACTATGTACAACACAGTATAAATGGGAGAGATTGGAAATATTCAGCAGAAGGAAGGTACTAGAATTAAGGGGAAACACTTCCTGTAGAAGGCAGGATTCTAGATGAGACTTCAAGGGAGCCTGGGAAGCCCTGAAAGTGGAGATGAGGAAAAAGTTTTCTAGGGTAGAGTCAGGGCATGGAATGTCTTGTTCACAGAACCAGAAACAGGCTGGTGTCACTGCGTCTCAGAATATGGGGTTCCTAACCTGAGGTCCAGTGAACTTGTTTTAGAGTGTTTTGTAAACCGCAGTTCAACAGAATTGATTTCCTTAGTAATTTGGTGGGTTTTATTTTATGCATTTAAAAGCATTGATCAAAGAAGGTGTCCACAGGCTGTTCCAGCCTATAATTGGGTGTGTACAAAAAAGGTTAAACCCCTTGAAAGGGGGACTTTGGGAGATCATGATTCTGTGATGCTCATTTTTCTCCACACAAAAGGATTTCTCAACCTGCATTGGCTGTCCATTTTAGTCCCCCAACAGAGAGGTAGGGAGTTCTTTCCCTTCTGAATCTTCTAGTCTAACCTCATTGATATAGTTTTTCACACCCATAGTATGCCTCTATCTCCAACAGAAGCACAGTTTGGGCCAGAGTAGCAGGAATCTTTACCTAGGTCTAATCACCCACCATCCCTCCTACTCTAGCCCCAATTCTGCCATTTTCCTTCTAGCTCTCACCCTTCCATCCTACTTGGACTAGAGACGTAAGGTTGGGGTGGAGGCTTTCTATTAAGGAAAGATTCCCACCCATCTGGAATGGGTGAGGCAGGAGAGTAGCTGAGATAATACCTAAGTGGGAAGAGGCTGGGATTAAAGAAAGATGAAAGGAGGCTGGACACCATTTTCCTTCTAGCCCTTACCTGTAAGTCCTACTTGAAGTCTAACTCCCCAGTGATGAAAACATCACTGTCTTTCTTCAGGGACAGGACGAGGCATGCCCCACAGGGCAGGTTAAGACAGGCCCTGCCACCCACTAGACAGTTGAATGGATGTTGGGAGACCAGCAGACTGTTCCCAGAGAGCTGAGTTCAAGAGGTGGTAGAAGATGGGAAATTGTGGAAGTTAAAAGAGGAGAGGGGATCCAGCTATCTTCCCTGGAATGCCTTCAAAGCTGTGGTCTCGAGAGTCAGCTTTGCTCTCATTTCCCACTTACATTGCTTTATCTGTGGAATGGAAGTGTATTTATTAGGTGCTTCTAATGTGATACGTGAGAGGCAGCATCAAATAATGGATAGAGGAATGCACTGGCGTTGTGGCCATAGCCCCTAAGAGTATTGAAATGGCAGTGGAGAGAGCTGAAGGGTAAAAAGTGAGTTTCCTCTGCAAGAGATTCTATGAATATCAATGGAATCACAAATCCCTATGTGCCAAGCACTGTGCTTATGCCAAGCACATGGGGAATACAAAGAGAAAGGTGAGCTCACCCCTGTTGACAAAGAGCTCACATTCTACTTGGGGGGATAATGTAGAAACATAGTCCATCTCTGGGGTTAATGGAAAGATCTGGTGATCCATTGGGGGAGGTCAATGGCAAGGCCCAGGGGTCTTTGAGTTGCTCTGGAGGGGAGGGGAAATTCTGGAGGGACCTGGGGAAAGCAGAGTTTCATAGGGACACTGGAAGAATAAATCTGCCTTCTAATCATCTTGATTTGTGAGAAAAATTGTAGTTGCCTCATTAAAGAGCTTTTTCCTTTTCCTTATTCCCTTAGTCTAGCT
The DNA here is from genome assembly GCF_027887165.1 of Monodelphis domestica. NCBI lineage: Eukaryota > Metazoa > Chordata > Mammalia > Didelphimorphia > Didelphidae > Monodelphis > Monodelphis domestica. Next base: position 31,041,409 of record NC_077231.1, on the reverse strand, counting down.
CCAAAGCAAATTCTTGATGTCTTGTTTAGCCATTTGAAAAAATCTACTCTGTATTGCAATTTCTCAGGCACTCAAAAGAGCAACCTGTCAAGAAGTTCTTCCTAAAATCTAACTCAGGGTTCCTGTGTTGTACTAAGGTTGGGTTACCCATCCTCTTTTGCCCAGTATATTTTTCTTCCTATATCCTTTTTATTTTTAAAAAAACACCTTGTTTTCCATCTTAGAATTGATATTAATTCTAGATTCCAATGCAGAAGAGGGGTAAAAGTTAGGGATAAGGGTTGTGACTTGCCCAGGGTCACATAGTTAGGAAATGTCTGAGGTCAAATTTGAACTCAGGTCCTCTCAAATCCAGGCCTATTGCTCTATTCACTAAGCCACCTGGCTGCCCCATTTCCCTTCAGTTTTGATCCTGATCACAGAGACGGAGAGAACAAGATATGGGAACATCAGGAAAGGAAGCAGGGAAATTTTGGCTTGCATCAGGACAACTGTAACTTCTACTTCAGGAATGATTTCCTGAAAGAATCCCACTCAAGTGGGATGACCAAGGAAATGAAGAGGTTTTGTCAATGGGCAATCTTGAAGTGGGATTGGCCTTCCTATTGTTTGAGATTGGGCTAGTGGTTGGCCTTGAAACAGGGAAGAGGAGCAAAAGGAAATATGGTGAGAGCAAAGGTCCTGGACACTGGGAAAATTGGAATATTGTAGAGTGACATATCTTAGTCACTTAGTTTGGTTCTTGTTGAAGGGAATTGGCAAGAAGGTGATTGGACTAGGGCATCCAGCCTTGGCTTGGGCTTCTGACCTTTGGATTCCAGCCTCATGGAGAGGGTGTTGGGATAGGGAATCTTCTCCCTGGTCTGCATTTCTCCCTAGACATAGCCTTAGCCTCCCAGCTCTCTGGAGGTGAGACCTAACCCAACTTGGAGGGACCGGGAGCATGGGCTCTTCCAGGTTTGGGATCTGGGAATGAAGATATCTGTCTCAGCTTGTCTACAGCTAAGATGGGATCCATTAAAGCAGTCTGGCCAGGCTGAGTTCTTGGAGATCCCAGGGGTCAATGGGCCATTGTTATCTTGCTGGTTTGGGCTCATGGCTCTCTGTGGGATGGCTTGAGATTAGGTAGCAGGAAAATCCTTTTCATTTTCACTGGTGGGGGGTGTTAGAATTGGTGACTGTGGCAGGTGAGAGATGGAATGACCAAGGAAACAAAGGTCTGAGCTTATCCATTTGTTAAACGATTCATGCCTTCCTCAGCTGGGAAAGACAGATTTTTATACATTAAAAACAGTCAAATAAAACCAATTAATAAAAAGAAAACAATAAACCAGGATATGATATTAGGCCATCTGGTTTCCAATTGGAGGAAAAATTAGGTCCTTTCCAAATTGGGAGGGGGGTAGCAAAAAAGTGTTCCGTTATCCCTATTTGGTCAAAGGAACATGGAACCGATAACCGAATGCTCAGTGTGGGGCCAGTTTTGACAGAACATGTAGTGTGCTTGAGATGCATAATTTTGGGAAAACTCCTTGCATTAGTCTTTGGATCTGATGGGTTTCCCCTCAACATAACCCAAATCCTTAGCTATGGAGGGTCTCTAAGCAGCAGGTAAGGGTGGCCCAGCTTTCCAGGCATGCAAATAGTGCAACAAAATCCTCTCACAATTTACTCATTTGAATAAGGTTTTCTCCCAAGACAGAAGTTGGACCAAACCCATAACTGAATAGAAAGAGAACTGAGCTAGCTCCAGAATCGAGTTACAAGGTGGAGTCAGTGAGGCTCATTTAATTTCCACCATCATTGGCTGCTCCAATCTCAATTCCCTCATGACTACAGACTCATGGAAAGCATTTTCTCCTGTTAAGGAGAGTCTAAGAATGGCTTAGAGCCAGGGGGGTATTGGTAAATGTTTAACAATGGGCTTTCCAGGGGGAAATGTATGCAGGCATACTTTTAAGTTTAATTTATGTTATTAACATTTTCTCCATCACTTTCTTAAAGTCTAGAGCATCAACAAAACAATAAATCAAGCCCTGATTAGTAGTTTGACAATTTGCAAGGTATAATGTTCTCGATGAAAATTTAACAATCAGCTTGGGGCCTGTATGAGCTGGCTTAGAATTATCATTGCTCAGAACTAAGGAGTCAGGATGTAGGGCACTCCAAGACGTGGAGAATGGATGAGTGATTAGCTGCAATGGCTTCCGCACACAGGAGCTTCCGTTTCAATCCCCAATCTGTCTTCTCTTTTTAACACCTCTCAGCTTGCTGACAGCTACTTCTCTCTGTCGCCTTAAGAGAATTAGAATTATGGCTCACATTTATGTAGTGCTTTAAGGCTTGCAAAGTGCTTCACAAATATGATCTCATTTTTCCCCCTCACAGGAACACTAGGAGGGAGGCATTATTATTAACCCCATTTTAACAGACAAGGAAACTGAGGCTAAAGGAGGTTAAATGACTTCCCTAGGGTCACACAGCTAGTAAGTGATACAGAATTTGAATTCAGATCTTTTTGATTCCAGGTCCAACAAGGTGGCATCTGGCTGTTATATTTTTTTTCTTTTAAACTTTTACCTTCAGTCTCAGAATCAACACAAAGAATTGGTTCTAAGGCAGAAGAGCAGTAAGGGAGAGGCAATGGAGTTTATTAAGTGACTTGCCCAGGGTTACCCAGCTAGGAAGCATCTGAGGTTAGATTTGAACCTAGGACCTCCCATCTCCAGGCCTGGCCTCCATTGACTCACCTAGTTGCTACTGCCTTTATCATTTTAAGTCAATCTAATGCAAACTTATTTTAATATTTGTCTGGGTCTAACAGAATTAACAAGGCTTTTTTTTTTTCAATCCACTCTTGGCTCACTGCAGGCATGGACAGAGGTTTGGCTAATTCAAAATGATGACCAGAATGCAAGGAAGGCTCCCAGGATCTTGGGTGCTCTCCCTGCAACATATTTGTGGGAGGACATGAATGAGAGTCCCTCCTGATAAGCAGCCTGCACCCTTGGAGGGAGCGCCCCCAAAGATGAGCTCATTGATCCAATTGGAGTTTTTAAGAGTAATAAAAACATCATTTCATAAGATCATAGGCCAAGCACTAGAAAGGGCTTTAGAAAGTGTTTAGCCTGAGCCCTCACTTTTACACATGAGGAGACTGAGGCTCAGAGAGGTGGATGATTTGCTTAAGGTCTCACCGGCAAAACAGATTCAAGCCGATGTCCTTTCACTTCAGATTCAGCCCTCTTTCTACTTCCCATCTGAGGATAGTCAGTGTCAGGTGGGGGCAGGGGGAGGCGGGGGAGGCATTCTGTTGTGTGTCCAGAGTGCTGGGAATTCTAATATTATGGCTCAAATAATAAAACTGGGCTGTAAGTCTCCGACTTGTTCAGAGAAAATGGGAAGGTGTTTATCTCCCTCTTCCACTCAGCCTCCATTTTCCCCTGCATGCCTTTCTTCTTTAGGAAGAGACAATACCTTTCAGACTTAGCAGAGATCCCCTGCTTCTCGAAAGCTGCTGTCTGTTTGGCTCAGACCAGAAAAGACAGAGGGAAAGCCATGAAGAGGGATCTTCATGGTCAGGTCTTCTGGTCCAGTCATGAAAGGTTTGTGGGCACTGAAATCGCTGACCTTCCACCTGAGGAGCTGGGGAAAGAGGGCTGCAGCTGGTGAAGGTGACAGCATCAAGGTGCTTTATAGACCTGAGAGGACTTATTGAGGGGAGGATGGGGAAGAGGGATAGGATGGAATGAGGAGGCGGCTAGGGATGCTCCTTGGCACTGGCTCCTTGGCAACAGTTACCTAGCAACCCCCCCCCCCACCTTCCTCCCTGGTCTCCTGCAAGGAGCTAGAGAGCTTGGAGTGAATGACAATTTGGAGAAACAGCCGCAGCCAGAAGATCTAAGAGGCTCTAAAGAAGATGGATAAGAAAATCGATGCATAATAAAAACCACAGGCAAAGCCACCTTGACGGAGGGCGGGTAGCTTTCTTCTCCCATCCCTTTCTGTCTCTCTGAACTGAAGAACTCCATCCTCAGCCGAGCATTCCCTCCCAGTTCCCATTTTACCCCTTGAAGATGCTGAGAGAGAGGGGCATTTTCTGCAGTTGTAGGGGTCAGGTGGAGGAGTTTGGGGACCTGGGGGATAAGAGAAAAGAGAGAAGCTTGGAGGAGGGAATATATTTCAGTTATATTATGTATGAGGGAATAAGGTTAGACTGGAGAAAGATCTTAAGAACAATGGAGAATGGCAATGTATTGGAAGATGCTTCAAATCCCCTTCTGGGGGGGGTGTAGATTTTCAATAGATAAATTGAGGCAGTCTTTTGAAGATGACAGAGATAATGAGGAGGGTGTGATCTTTGGAGGTCCCTTTTTGATCTAGGGATTAGTACACCCTTCTAATACCTCCCTGCCCTGACCCCAAAGATGCTCTTGCTATTGGCGCATTCTGTTCACTTGTATCTGTGACTGCTTCCATGACAAAACTCCAGGGGATAGGGCCTGTCCTGTCCCATAGGGCCAGGGAGTGGGGAACAAGGAGGTTCTCCTGAACTGATGTCCAACTCCCTAGCAGGAGGGGTACAGGTGATGGACCTGCCCACACTAGTTTAGTTCAATCAGACTGACAGATCTCTGTTCCAGGGGAGCTGTGGACCATAGGGTCAGATCCAGATTTGGGAGGGACCCCAGAAGTCATCTAGCACGGAGGAGAAGATGTCTCTGATGCAAGCTTGGGGAAACAAAGTGCTCCCTGCATCCTCCCTCCCTCCTTCCCTCCCTCTCCAGCCTGACCAAGTCATAGACCCCTTTGACAGTCTGGTGAAACCTATGGGCACCTCACAATAATATCTTGCAATTCATGAAATAAAATGTTTAGGTCATAGAGGAGACCAATTCTATTGAAATAGGGTGATTAAAATAATTTTTAAAATACCACCAAGTCCACAGACTCCAGATTAAGAGCCCTCAATCTAGCCGGACTCTTTCATTTTGCAGAAAAGGAAACAGGTCCAGAGACTTGTTCAGGGGCGCACAGAGAGCAAGTGGCCGGGGTATGATTTGAACCCAGGTCGGCCTACTCCAGAGCCAAAGTGCTTAGAGATGGATGGAAGCATTCCTAGCCATCTGTTTTCCTGTCTCTTCTTTCATTCATTTGTGCGCGTTTTCGTTTGTTTGCGATGCCATCACTATGTTCTTCCCTCGTGGCACCACATCTCTTTGGCAGGCAGGTGCAACTGAAGCCCTAGTCAGAGGGGTGTTTACAAAGGAGGCCGATTCTAGTGAAATGCGGTCCTCAAAGTATTCAAAAGTGAATTGAGCCGGGGAGGGGGAGGTCTTGGGTCCCAGGTGCTCCCCAGACTCGCCATTCAGCTCATTTTCTGGGTACGGTGCCCAGCACAGCACCTCGGAGAGAGAACAGTTAATTAGCAAAGCTTTAGTGGTTCTGAGCAGGTCTCCGATTGCCTCGTGTAATTAAATCGAAATTCTAGCCTAGAGGTCTTTGACCTATCGCTGCTCCGCCCCCCCCCCCCCCCCCGCCATGTGATCGCCCCCAACCCAGTCCCTTTTACTCAGGCGCGGTTCTCCTCTCGACACCTTTAGCTTTGGCCCTTTTTAGCTCAGAACACGCCAAGGGAGGAGGAGGAGGAGGAGGAGAAGCTCTGAGCCTATGGGCAACAAAGGAGCCTGAGCAACAAGTTGGAAGGGCGAGGGTCTGCCAGGGCCACTCAGAGCTGAGGGCAAAGTAGTACAAAGCAGTCCCTGGGGAGGAGGCGGCCGCGGCACCATCAACGAAGATTTCTGGGAGAAAGACAAGACCAGGGAAGGACAGGACACGAAGGGGGGGGGGGGGGAGCTTCGAGGCGGGGGGATGGCGAGGTCTGGGTGGGCGAGCGGCTGATTTGTTTCTTTGGGGATTTACTACAGTCTGAAGGTAGCTGGGTCTGGAAGGAAGGAGGGCTGGCGATGATATAAATAGCTTATGTTTATATTATAGAGCCTTCCCGTTTACTAAGCACTTTACATAAATTAGCTCATCCGATCCACTGGCTGAGGGAAGAATTGCACTGGTAGAGATAAAGAAGAAAAGAAAGGCTCAGGGAGGCTCTGCCTTCCCAAGGTCACCCGGCGAGGAGAAAACAGTCCTTGGCAAACCCCGGGAGAGAATCGGGGTGCGCCATTAGCACCAGGAGCCCGGGGGGATGGGAAGTGGGCAAACCCCCGCGAGGAACCCACAAGCCAAGGAACTGGAGTGGGAGGGCAATTGGGAGCCACGGCAGCTTCCTCAGCAAGGAAAAGGTCAGGCTCGTTAGTGGTTCGGAGCCGTTTAGGGTTTCTGCGTGGAAGATAATTGGGAGTGGGAAGCCTCAAGAAGGCTGATGCCACAGTCCGGAGCCAGCCCGGGGAAGGATTCGATTGGGGCAAGGTCTGGTTGCTCAATGTCCTGGCTGGGCTGGAGGGGGGGCGGTGAGGATACAGGGAGCACATTGTTTCCCCAAGCTTGCATCACGGATGTCTTCTCCCGAACAAAACATTCCGTTTCCAGCTCCAGCTGACTCATGCAGCCTATTCCCCCGCTTTTCCCCCTGCTGGAAGAGGTAGCCTGTGTGGCCCCTGAAGAGAGATGCTGAGAGGGAAGCGGAGGCAGGACAGGGGGCCAGGATGCCCAGTGCCCAGGTTTAGCTTCTCCCTGGGGGGTTACTTCCCACCCTCGTCCCCTCCATCTTGGGGGAGGGGGGCTGCAAAGCCCTTTAATCAGTCACCCTTGTCTCTGGGCTACATGACTCAAAGCTCAGTGGTCTTGGAAGTGGAGGGGAGTGTGAGATGACTGGTGGGGTGGCAAGAAGAAACTGTGAGCCCTGGGGCCTCCCTGCGGCCAGAGGCTAGTTGGTTGGCTGCTGTCCTTGGCTTCTCTCCGTCTGTCTGTGTTTTTCTCTCTGTCTCTGTCTCTCTCTCCCTCTTCTCTCTCTTGTCTCTCTGTCTCTGTCTCTCTTGTCTCTCTGTTTCTCTTTGTCTGTCTCTTTCTTGTCTCTCTGTCTCTTTCTCTCTCTTGTTCCTTCTCTCTCTCTCTTGTCTCTGTGTCTGTCTCTCTTGTCTCTCTCTCCCTCTGTCTGTCTGTCTCTTTCTCTCTCTTGCTCCCTCTCTGTCTCTCTCTTGTCTCTGTCTCTCTTGTCTCTCTGTTTCTCTTTGTCTGTCTCTTTCTTGTTTCTCTGTCTCTTTCTCTCTTTTGCTCCCTCTCTCTCTGTCTCTCTCTAGTCTCTGTGTCTGTCTCTCTCTTGTCTCTGTTTCTCTATCTCTCTGTCTGTCTCTTTCTTGTCTCTCTGTCTCTCTCTCTCTTGTTCCTTCTCTCTCTGTCTCTCTCTTGTCTCTGTGTCTGTCTCTTGTCTCTCTCTCCCTCTGTCTGTCTGTCTCTTTCTCTCTCTTGCTCCCTCTCTCTCTGTCTCTCTCTTGTCTCTGTGTCTGTCTCTTGTCTCTCTGTTTCTCTCTTCCCTCTGTCTGTCTGTCTCTTTCTTGTCACTCTGTCTCTGTGTCTCTCTCTGTTTCTCCCATCTTCCTCAAAGACCTGAATGGCTTTAACGACCGAGACAGATGCAAGACCGGACTGCAGGGTCCAGCCAGGCCCATCTCCAGCTCCAGCCTGGTGAAGTGTTAGGCACAAGAGATGCTGATGACCACAGGGAAGATGGCAGCAGTGGGGCACATTGGACTCAGCCCAGAGCTTTTGAGAGCAGCCAGGCCCTGGCCCAGCAGGTTGGTAGAAGACATTAATGGGTCAGTCGACTGTTCAGCTGGCATTCCATAATGGCTTCCTGTGTGGGGCCACAAAGACAAAAGGGAAAGCAGTTGTGAGGAGACAACAGGTAGAAGCTATCCCAAAGTCTTGGTGTGGTTTTAATCTTAATAAGTTTAAATAAAGGGGCAGCGAGGTAGCACAGTGGAAAGAGTGCCAGTCCTGGAGATGGGAGGATCTGGGTTCTAATCTGGACTCCAGCATTTCCTAGCTGTGTGATCCTGGGCAAGACTCTTAATCCCATTTGCCTGACTGTTACCCTTTGGTCTTAGATTTGTTATTAAGACAGAAAGTAAGGGTTAAAAAAGGTTAAATAAAAAGCTTATTGATAAAATAACACACTTCTTAATTAGCTTAAAGTTCACTTACAATTTAGGCTTCCCTAGCATACAAGATAACTTTTCAGCACCTTGTAGAGCCAGCAGCTAGGGAGATCTGGAAAGGCTTCATGGAGGAGGTGATGCTTATGGCACTGAAGGAGACCAGAAGTTCTAAGCAGGGAGAAAGGAGTATATTTTAGGTACAAGGAACAGTCAGAGCAAAGGCCTGGAGATGGGGCATGAGTAGGAGAAAAGCCAAGAATGTCATTTTGCCCAGACTGTGGTGTGCAGGAAGGGAAGCCACAGGTGTAATTAACCTGGAAAAGTAAATGATTGAAGGAGGGCAATGATGCAGAGCCTAAGAAGAAGAGACCAATAAATGGAGAAATTATTTCCAAAGGAAGATTGTCTTTACTCAGCTAATAACAGCAGCAAACATTCTATGACGCTTTCTATGTGCCAGGAATGGGCTAAATGCTTTACAGTGATCTCATTTGCTTCTCACAACAACCAGGTGAGATACATGTTTTATTATCTCCATTTTACAGATGAGGAAACCGAGGCAACTAGGGTGAAGTGACTTGTCCAGGGTCACACAGCTAGTAAATTGCAGAGGCCAGATTTGAATCCAAGAAGATGAATCTTCTTGATTTCAGGGCCATTGAGTCAGTCTAAATAATAGACCAACCTTTAGATTTTAGCCAACAGTTGGCATCATAAATTAGAGAGATTCATTCCAACCAGTCATTCAAAACACTTATATTTGCTTCAAGTGATTCTCCATATGGTATCTGGAGCTGAAAACTGTTCTGGTTGGGGCCTGACTTAGGCAGGGGCCAATGGACCTGCCACCTGTCTTGTCCTGGGTGCGCCATCTTCCTCAGGGCAGCTGAGGGCCATGTTAGTTTCTTTGGTGGCCATGTCTCTGTCGCTTCCTAGAGATTTACCCAACCCCCACATTGCCTTTAGAGGGCTCCTGTCTAGCCACCTCTCCCCCATCTCCACCTGGGAAGGAGAGTTTCTAAAGCCCAAGTGTAAGACTTAATTCTTATCCCTAAGGAATTTCATCCTCTTATTGGATGTGGACCAAATTCTCGCTATTGTCAACCCTGACTGCTACCAGCTGCATGGACTGTTCATCTAAGTTCTGTGTCATTTGCAAAAATGGGCCATTTGTATGTTTATTCAAGTTGTTTTTTAAAAAGTATACAACGAGGTGGGGGGCTCTAGTGGAAACCTCCTTCCAAATGAATTTGGTTGTTTTTCAGTCTTATCCAATTCTGGGGTTTTCTTGGCAGAGATATTGGAGTGGTTGGCCATGTCCTTTTTCAGCTCATTTTAAAGAGGAGGAAACTGAAGCAACCAGGGTGAAGTGACTTGTCCAGGGTCACTCAGCTAGGAAGTGTCCGAACCACTGATTGCCCCTGAAATTATTTTTTAAAAAGGAAAAAGGGGGCAGCCCTGTGTTTCAGTAGGTTGAAAGCCAGACCCAAAGATGGGAAGTCCTGGGTTCAAATGTGACCTCAGACCCTTCCCAGCTTTGTGACATGGGCAAATCACTTGGCCCCCATTGCCCACCCCTTCTGCCACAGTATTGATTCTATGACAGAAGGTCAGGGGTTTAAAAATAAAAAGAAAGAAAAAGGAAAACAAAACCACTTAATCAGTGAATGTTGGCAGTACCTGTACCTCTGAGGTGCTCTTCTGGATCTAGTTTTCTAAGGTTTGTTGCTGTTTGTTTATTGAGAGGGGAGGAGCACCAGGAGAAGGCATGGTCTCCCTTTTAAGTGTTTTCTTCTTAGGAGCAAAACCTAGCCTGGAGTCAAGGAGGTCTGGGTTCAAATGCAACCACAGATACAACTTACTAGTTGTATGATCCTGGACTATTCAATTAACTTCTGCTTGCCTCAGTTTCTTCATCTGTAAAATCAAGATAATAGCACCTAACTCCAAGGGTTGTGCTTATGATCCAATGAGATAATAACTGCAAAGTGCTTATGCCTGGCACACAGTAACTATTATATAAATGTTGGCTGCTATTATTATTATTATTATTATTATTATTATTATTATTATGGCAGCTGTAGAGTACTGGCCCTGGAGGCAGAGAGATTCCTCTTTCCAAGTTCAAATCTGACTGCAGTCATTTACTAGCTGTGTGACCCTGGAGAAGTCACTTCACCCTGTTTACCTCAGTTTCCTCATCTGTAAAATAAGCTGGAGAAGGAAATGGCAAACCCCTCCAGTATCTTTGCCAAGAAAACCCTAAATGGGGTACATGTATAACCCAGTGGAATTGCTTGTCAACTTTAGGAGGAGGAAGGGAAGAGGGGAAGGAGACAACATGAATCAGATAACTTTGGCAACACTATGTATAAATTTGTTACAGGAATAAAATAAAGATAAAAGAAAAAAAGAAAACCCCCAATGGGGTCACAGTCAGCCAGGATGGAACAATAATAATAATTATTAAGTCAATAAATATTTATTAAATCCATTAATAATAAATAATATTTATTGTGAATAATTATTAACATTCATTATAATTCCAATCCCCCCCTCCACATTAGCATGTAAGCTTCTTGAAGGCAAGTACTTTCTTTGTTGCTTGTATTCGTATCCCCCGGGCTTAATACAGTACTTGGTGCATAATGAGAACTTAATAAATAAATGTTTGTGGAGTGACTGACTTGAAAAGCTTATAGTATATGACTTGATGTTTGAACATAGGAGGAAAAGCCAAGAGCCCAAGAGAAGAGCCAAATGCCAGTGAGTAATAGGTCGTCTGTCATAGGAGTTCAGGAGAGGGAAAGAGCATGGTGGGCTGGGGATGGTGCAAGAAGGTTTCTCAGCAGTTGGGACTCAATATGGACTTTAAATAAAAGGGAGGATTTGGATAAATATTCCAGCTGAATGGAAAGGCGTGTGTTATATGATGATTTATAACATAATACATAAAAGTAATAATAAAATATAATAAACATAACTGTAAATAATATATGATGAGTGTATATTATTATATAATATATACTGAATAAAAGAGCTAACATAGAACTTACTCTTGCTAAGTGCTTTACAATTATTATCTCATTTAATTCTCACCATAACCCTGGGAGGTAGGTATATCTTGATTTCACAAATGAGGAGCTGAGGCAAATGGAGGTTAAGTGACTTGCCCAGGGTCACACTTCTAATAAGTATCCGAGTATTAGCATAAAGGATTTACTGAATTGGAGGTTCCTTGAGAGAAGTGACTATTTTATTCATCTTTGTTCATCACACTCTTTTATTGTGATTGATTTATTCATCACAAATTACATTTGTGTCCCCAACAGTGACTTGTATGTAAGAGGCACTCAGGAAATATTCAGATCATAAATTATAAGTTGGAAAAGGCTTTGGCATGGCAGAGTGATGTCTTGACTTGTGTGTGAATTGGACTTAAATTCGGCAGAGTTGATTGCACAAAGTCATTGGCCTCATGCACTCTTCCAGAGTCATCCAAGTCCAGTGGCAAGATAAAAGTCAGGACGACTGGGATGCAGTGGATGACACTGGCATCTTCAGAGCCTAGCCAAGGTGCCTTTGTAGCCATTGGAACAGATTCTTCTCATCTACCCATCATGCCCCGGGAGGGGAGTCTTCGTCTGCTTGGGGTAGACGTCCCCTTAAGTGGCTGACCCGTTTGAAGTTATCCTCCATCTGGTTTAACCCCTCTGCCACCATCTGCTGATATTAGAGGGAATGCCAGGTGGGAATGAAGCTGAGACTTCACTAAAGAAGAATTAGCAGAATTTGATGAATAATTAAAGGTGAAGGTCAGGTGGAGAACACTACTCCGTCCAATAGGGTGTCTTCACTTTTAAGCATCAGCATTGAAGACAGGCATCTGCCTATTTTGTGTCACGAAGTGTTTATTTTTTAATTAGAACTTTTATGGAGGTGGTTAAGTTGGAAGATCTTGAGGTGTGGGTGGGTGCCTGGAAAAATGGCAGGACTATTCACAGAAACCATTAGATCCAGTTTGGGAGGGGCTGTGCTGCCACATTAGACCTTTTAGATTCTTTGTTTTTATTTTCTTCGATTATGCATTGAAACCTTTTTTGACAATCGTTTTGGGACTTTTTGCGATTCAGATTCTTTCCCTTCCTCCCTGCCTTCCCCAAAGTGTAACATGTAATATAGGCTTTGGCAGTACTTTCATGCAAAATGGATTTCCACAGTCCCCATGTTGCGACTGAAGACACATCACAAAATAGACAAGGAAAAAACCCCATCAAGGAAATCAAGTGAAGGCTGGTGGTTCCTACAGTTCCTTCCTTGGCTGTGGAAAGCAATCAGAAGTCCTTGCAACTGCCCTTAGGCTGGGGGATGAAATCTGCAGTCTAAAGTTTCCTTGCTCAGTCCCCTTCTAGCCACCTTTTCTTCCTCTGCTGGTATAGACGCTGGGACCAAGTTTTCACAGAACTATATAGGCTCATCAGAGCTAACAAGGACTGTGGTAAGTCATCTTAGACATCCCCCTGCCTTCAGGCAGGTCCTGGTCTGAAAACTATCCCAGCCAAATCGGAATTTCCTTTGTGTGTAAGGCACAGTACTTTGGTTGCTCTCAATTATTCATTTCACAAATAAACTGTTCCTTCCCTGCTGCTACAACTATGCAGCCTCCCTTCAATCAACAGAGAGGAAGAAAAGTGGCGTCAGACAGTGATGATTTATAGCAGTTACCTCCGCTAGGGAGTAGTATCAGAGCAGAGTATATGAATGGTGGTAGGCAATTCCATTTGGACTCATCTTTGGAAAAAGGAAGAAACTGAGGCATGGGAATGGATTGCTTGAATGGACAGAAACTGACTTACTCCTGAAGTCCATCTTTAGCTGATTTTTTGGACAACTTTCTCCACCGTTCTTTTATGATGTTTCAGTGCTCACAACTGTCCTTCATCATCCTAGTACTGCCATCCCTGCACCGCCTCCATCCTCCCACCTTCCCTCATCACCCAAGTCATTTTCCCAAATGCTGCAGTGGAGAATGCCATCATCCCTTTGCTGTAAACATGTCCCTGGGCTGAGTTTGTGTTCCATGTTGTAAATGTGTCTCTGGGTCGAGCTCATGTTTTATGGCTCTCGGTGTCCCTGGGCTATGCATACGAGGGGATGTCCATGGGGAGTCCCATTTCTTGATGCCCCTGGTGTTGGGGAGGTTCTAGATGGCTCCATCAATATCCGTCTTTTCTGAGATTGTTTTATAACTAAAGAGACTAGAAGAGAGCCGCCAAGCTGGAGAGAAGGAAGAATAAAGAGAGCCATAAAGCCCCTGATCAATTTCCTCGGCCCAGAATGGTCTTTGGTGCCTTTCTCAAGGATCTCAGAGTAATTTGGAAGCACTAATTAAGTCTCACAGCCCCCTGTGGGGGCCAGAGCACCACCAGCAGTGTTGAGAGAAATTCCTCACTTCTCCCTATTTTCTCCTGGGGGCCACGTTCTCCGGCTCCCAGGTCGTAGATTGGAAGTAGGGCTGCGAGCTTTAGCCTGATGTCTCCCTTGTGCCTAATAGAGAGGAAAAAAGATGGGAGGGGAGAAGAGTGAGGGTGTAGAACAGCCCCCCTCCCACTTTGGGAAGGAGTAATATGGCTGGAAGGAATAAGGAGGGCCATGTCAGGGGAGTTATTGAGAAAAGAGGGGTCTGGGTAGTAATCAGGGGTCCTAGATTGAGGAGTTAGGGGCTGACCTGGAGGGGAGGGCCGATGAGCATCCATCAAAATGAAGCATCCGACTGAGAGCGAGGGGTGCCGAGATGGGGGGCTTTGGAGAGCAGCTGGGTCTGGATTGGGAGGCTGTAAACATGTGTGATCTGCGTGGCGTGATGAAGCTTTGAGAATAAATAGGAAGACTGGATTAGAGGGGGCTGTCCAAGAGGTACAGCTGCTTTGAATAGTGGAAGTCTGGGGGCGCTTGGGCTAAATTCTGTAAAAGGCGGGGGCTTGCTTCCCTTTCCTTTGAGGGCATGATGGCTTAGAGAGTCCCCAAAAGCAGCGCTCAAGGAGGTCTTGAAAGCCCTCTCCCTAGCCCTTTTCTTCCCCTTCCCCTTCCTCCTCTCATTCCTCTATTCTCTCTTTATTCTCCTTCCCAATCCTCAGCCCTTCAGCTTTCTCCTATTCCTCTCCTCTTTCCCTCCTTTTCTCCCTTCGCCATTCCTTCCTCTCCTTCTGACTCTGTACCCTTTCCTTGCCCCCTTCTCTTCTTCTCTCCCCCTCCTTCCCCTCCTTTGCTCGACCTCTTTCTCCCACTCCCTGGCTCTCCTTTCCTCTCTCCTGCTTCTGGTTACAAAGATTCCCATAAATTGGCCAGAAATCCTGGGACACAAAGGTGAGTAAAAAGGGAGCTGTTGTTGCTTTTTGGAGGAGCAGGGAGGGTAATGATTGGAGAGGGAGAGAGGTTACTACCAGTTGTCATGGTGATGGCCCAAATCTTTATCTCTTGACCTGTGTGTACCGATGAGCCAGCTTAGCTGAAGCTGCAAGGCATCTGCAGGGAGAGACAGGAGGTGATTTGTGCTGGACAAGTCTAACCACTACCACTACCACCATCTTGACTACCACTTCCCCGAAGACCCCACATGGAGACAGCCTAGAACCTTGAGCCCAGAAGCCCTCAGAAAGCCAGTGCCTCCAAGACCACCAAGTCCTTCAGCCATTGGCAAGGGGACAAAATCCTGTGGAGCATCAGAAGGGATTCATCCCCCATCAATGCCACCACAACACTGCTGACCCACTTGCTATGGCAGAGAAATCCAAGATCCCCCAGATGACGGGTGCTGCTTCCAGCCTAACCCCCAAAGCCATCCTCATGGAGCTGTGGTCTAGCAGCTGCTTCTGGGTACAGCTGCAGCCGTAGCTCCTGAAGTCCCACCAAAGAACTCCACATCAGAAGCCGATAGGATAAGATTAGTGGAAATTGTAGCAAATATGACACCTTGGCTTTTCCGCTGTACCCTAAGGACCATGGGACCTTTCTAAGTCATTGAGACTGAAGTCCATCTGTCTGTCCTATGTCTCTATGTCTGTCTGCATGTATCGTATCCCCTGTTATGGCCACTAGATGGAGAAATGGATAGAGCACTGGACCTGGAATCAGGAAGACCCGAGTTCAAATCTAATCTCAGACACTAGCAGTGTGACCCTGGACAAGTTACTTAACTTCTGTCTGCCTCAGTTTTCTCAACTGTAAAATGGGGATAATAATAGCATCTACCTAGGACAGCTAGGTAGTTCAATGGATAGAGAGTTAGGAGGACCTGAGTTCAAATCTAGACATTTCCTGGTTGTGTGACCCTGAACAAATCCTTTAACCCCCCCTTGATTACCCATTACTACCTTCTACCTTGGAACCAATACTTAGTATTGATTCTAAGACAGAAGATAAGGGTTTAAAAATGTGTAATAGCGTATCTCACAGGGTTGTTGTGTAGAATGTGGACTTCCTAAGAGTGGAGACTCAGCTTGTATACCTAGTGCCTAGCTCATGGTAAGGCTTTAACCCATGTAGTTTCGGTCAGTCATTTGTCAGGAAGAGCTGAGAAGAGAACTTCATTTTTTTAACCCTTCTGTCTTACTCAGTAACTATTCTAAGACAGAAGAATGGCAAGGGCTAGGCATGGGGAGTTAAGTGACTTGCCCAGAGTCACACAGATAGGAAATATAAAAGGTTAGATTTGAACCCAGGTCTTCCTGACTCAAGTCCTGGCTCTCTATCCACTGAGCCACCCAGCTGTCTCCAGAACTTTATCTTCTACACAGCCTGAAGAATTTGTCTCTCTCCAGGGAGGATATCTGGGGAGAGTCTGCAGTCCTTGGATTTAGCCCAGGAAATTAGGGGAAGGGCAGCAGCAGCAGCAACAAGAATCTTTCTTTACTGGCTGAATTTTTTGTAATTAGGGTCAGGGCCACCCTGCTTCCAGTACAGACCAGTGCTGTGTCTCTCTCCCTGATCCCCACCCAGCAGAACCAGGATCTTGGGCACCTATTGCTCAGAGGTCCAGATTTCTCTCTCATAATTAATTAAGATAGCTCTGGAAGCAAAAGGAGTCTACCTTCCTACCACCCACCCCATCCAACCTTTCTTCAAGGTCTCTATAGCCCTTACTCTGTTACCTGTTTGCTGGGAGAGGGTACCAACAGATAGTAAGGAAAATTCAGTAAAAAAGCTAGCACTGTTATCCCAGGTATTTGGGGTTTGGACATGGTCCCAATCCTAACTGAACTGTTCTTCCATTTTTTTATGTGAATCAGAGAGGTTGAGCTACTTGCCAAAAGTCACACAGCATAGACTAGAGTCCAACTTTTTATCCAACCCACAGTAGAGTGCCAACCTTAGAGTTGGCAAAGAGCCGGGAAGCATGTCAACAGCATGAAATCCCATCCCAGGTACAGTGTACTCCTGTATATTTTCCAAATTCCTTCCACCCGCCTGACTCCAGGATGAAGCAGCTGCCAAACCCAGCTCCTCCAATCCTTAATTCAAATTCCCTGATGTGAGGTTTGCTGTCTAAACACCTACCTCCATGTTTCTGTTTCTTGGTAGCTCTCAGCACCTCCTCCAGGTCCCCCAGCCCCAACAGCTTTCATTAGGGAGCCCTGTAGATAGACAGTATAGAGTGTAAGTGTAAGAGCTGATGACTCCAACACATGGAAATTTCCTTAGACCCCCCCCTCCAGTGTCCTTCCAGCATCTATTCCTTCCTCCCCACTGTTCCCCAGTTGATCCCTCCTTCTGCCTCTCCCCAGTCTCTACCCCTCTCTCCCCAGTGTCCTTTCAGCTATAGTCCCTATTTTATATCTTCCTTCTTCCCTTCCTCCCCTCCCTTCTGCCCTCATTTTCTTTCTTTCTTTCATTTTCTTTTTTCTCTCTTTCTTTCATTTTCTTTCTTTCTCTCTTTCCTTCTTTCTCTCTTTCTTTCTTTCTCTCTTTCTCTCTTTCTTTCTTTCTCTCTCTTTCTCTCTCTCTTTCTTTCTTTCTATCTTTCTCTCTTTCTCTCTCTCTTTCTTTCTTTCTTTCTCTCTCTCTCTTTCTCTCTCTCTCTCTTTGTCTCTTTCTCTCTCTCTGTCTCTCTCTCTCTCTTTCTCTCTCTCTCTTTCTCTCTCTCTCTTTCTCTCTCTCTTTCTCTTTCTTTCTTTCTTTCTTTCTCTCTTTCTCTTTCTTTCTTTCTTTCTTTCTTTTCTTTCTTTCTTTCTTTCTTTCTTTCTTTCTTTCTTTCTTTCTTTCTTTCTTTCTTTCTTTCTTTCTTTCTTTCTTTCTTTCTTTCTTTCTTTCTTTCCTTCTTTCTTTCTTTCTTTCTTTCTTTCTTTCTTTCTTTCTTTCTTTCTTTCTTTCTTTCTTTCTTTCTTTCTTTCTTTCTTTCTTTCTTTCTTTCTTTCTTTCTTTCTTTCTTTCTTTCTTTCTTTCTTTCTTTCTTTCTTTCTTTCTTTCTTTCTTTCTTTCCTTCTTTCCTTCTTTCCTCCTCACAGAGTTTACATTCCATGGGGTGGACAACATATACATATATAAGTACATTCATGAATACATTGTAGTTTGTAGGAAATAGTCTAGCAGCTAGGGAGATCAGGGAAGCCTTCACATAGAAGGTGATTGATCTGAGTCTTGAAAGAAAACAAGGGATTGATTCTAAGAGGCAGAGGTGAAGTGGGAGTTCATTCCAGGCATGTGAGGAAACAGGAGATGCATTATCATGTAGTAAGAACAGCAAGAAACCCATTTTGGCTAGACTGTAGACTTCAGAAAGGGAAAAAATGTATAATAAGGCTGGGTGGGCAAATTGGAGCAGGTTCCTTAAAAAAATTTTTTTAATCCTTTTTAAACCCTTACTTTCCAATTCAGAATCAGTAATTTCTATTGGTTCTAAGGCAGAGGAGTGCTAAGAGCTAGGCAATGGGAGTTAAGTGACTTGTCCAAGGTCACACAGCTAGGAAGTATCTGAGGCCAGATATGAACCCAGGACCTCTTCTCTAGCCCTGGCTGTCTGTCCATGGAGCCATTCAGCTGCCCCCTGGAAGCAGGTTCTGAAGGGCTCTCAATGTCAAACCAAAGAATTCATATTTTATCCTGGAAGGAATTGAAAGCCAATGGAATGAAAGAAAGATGGTGAATATGATGAACGATCCCCCGGTTTCAGCATTCCTTTGTTCCTGCTCTTCCATCCTCAAAAATCTCTGTGGTCTCCCTCCCCTTAGCTCCTGTCCCTCTCTCCTCTCATCCCCCCTTCTCTCTCATTTCTGAAGCCAGTGAGTTCTTCCTAGTGTCTAACATCAGTTCTTTTGGCTGTGAGCTCCTCAAGATCAGTGTGGGGGTCTCCACAGTCTCCTCCACAAAATGGTGGGGCTTATTACCTGCCAGACCTTTGGCACTGGGGGGCAGGGGCTTGGGGGGGAAGCTGGTGTCAAGAACCAGTCACATAGTGGACATCTAAGGGCTGGGAAAGGTGTGCCACAATGCTCAGATGTCAACTGGCAAGGACCCTCTCTTGTTCTGACTTCGGCCATGGAATGGAGCTTACAGATGTGTCTGTCTCCCCTCAGTCTGTCCTTCTCAGAGGTCCTCTCAGAACCACTGCCTCTTTCCTCAGAATCTGTGTGGGATTTCTATACGGGCATCCCTTCCACACTGTGGGATTGAGGGCCATGGTGCTTCCATGATCTAGGAAATCTGGGCACAATGTTTCTGGCCTCCTTTTAACCAGAGAAGAAGTCTGAAGTTTCCCTTTTCCTTCTGGGGTTTTTCAGTCCTTGAATGTAAAATTTGTGTTCAGTATTTGGTCACAGGCTATAGAGTTTCTAAACTTTTTCTGTGTTGCCTGCAGCTTCTGCAAAATTCCCCCCAATTTTTCCAGATTCATTCTTTTATTAAAAAATGGTCACATTTTATCTTATAAACTAAGTATATAACTATTAGTTCTAAGGCAGAACAGTAAGGGCTAGGCAATGGGGATTAAGGGACTAGCCCAGGGTCACCCAGCTAGGAAGTGTCTGAGGCCAAATTTGAACCCAGGACCTCCCCTCTGTAGGTCTAACTCTTTATCTACTCAGCCTCCCAACTGTCCCCTCTAACTTGGTTTCTTCAACTGTAAAATGGAGATCATAATAGCACCCACCTCCTGGGGCTAGTATGAATGGCAAATGAGATCATGTTTGTAGAGTGCTTAGTACAATGGCTGCTCTATAGAGAGCATTTAATAAGGGTTCCCTTCCTTTCCCTCCTACACCTCCTTGAAGGGAAAGGGAGCTTCAGTTGCAGTGAGAGGGATTCAAGGTAGACTTCAGGAAGAACTTCTTAGTCACCTGGAAGGGCAAACACAACAAAAAGGGAATTTCCCTTTCAATCCACAAAGAAAGAGAGTGGCAATGTAGTACAATGGAAACAGTGTTTGTTGCCTCTGGAGTCAAAGGACCTGGGTTCAAATCTCATATCACTTGCTAACCGGTGGCAGCTAGGAGGCACAGTAGATAGTGTTAGACCTGAGTTCCAGTCCTGCCTTAGATGTTTATTAGCTGTGTGAACCTTAACAGGGATCACTTAACTTTTCCCAATCTCAGTTTCCTTATCTGTAAAATGGGGATGATGATAGCAATGTTGTTTGATGGGAGAATCAAATGAAATACCATGTGAAGTGCTTTGTAAAGCTTAAAGTGCTTTATAAGTCATAGTGATTATTATTACTGGGCCAGCCTGGTGGAACAATGTATATAGAATGCAGTTCCTGAGGTCCAGAAGACTCCTTTTCCTGAGTTGATCTGGCCTCAGATACTTACTAACTATGTGATTGTGGATAAGTCACTTAACCCAGTTTGCTTGAGTTTCTTCATTTGTAAAATGAACTGGAGAAGGAAATGGCGATACTCCTATCTCTGCCAAAAATCTCCCCAAAATGGATCATGAAGTTGGACCCAAGTTATTATTGCCAGCTCTCTGGCTCGTGCCTCAGTTTCCTCATCTGTAGAATGCAGGGGTTGGACCCAATGTTCTCTAAGGTTCCTTCCTGCTCTAAACCCAAGATCCTCTACAAATGAGGGAAGGGTCCTCCTGACTCCCACACTGTGGTCTGTGGGCAGGGGACTGACATGATGACCTTGGGAGAAGCCCAAGGAATCCCTGGGCAAGCAGCCCTCCTGGAGGGCGGATTTCTAGGAGGAATTAGGAGCCTGACTTCACCACCCTGAGTCAGAGACTATCAGTTGTGCTGGGCTCCTATTAAAGGCTTTGGAGTTGCCGGCTGGATGCATCCCATTACCCTCTGGGGTGGAGGCAGAGAAAAGGATCAGTGCTAGAGAACTTCCTGGGACCTGGGCTGAGGAGACGGCTCTTCCCCAGTTGGTAGGATGTCTGTCCCATCTCTGATGGATGGATTGCAATGGGGGAATCACACTTTCAATCACTTGTTTAAGGTTAACGGGTTCAAGGAGAGCAGGCTGCTTCCCAGGGTCCACTGTTCTTTTTCTGGTCTCCCAACCCACCCAGGAAGATGGCTCTAGATTCTTCCATCTCTCTTGGCACCTTTCCCCACCTGCCTCCAGGATAAAATACAAACCACTCTGGCATTTCTAGCTCCTCAGTCTGGCCCCAGCCTAACTCTGCAGACTCCGGGTACGGCATATCCTTCTTCATGCACACTCTGTTCCAGCCAGGCTGGCCTCCTCAGTGTTCCCTGAGCTCTGGCCTCTCTGTTCTGCACAGGCTGTCCTCATGGCTTATGAGGGAGCTCTGGCTTACCTGGGAATCCTTTGAAAAGCTCACCTCCTTTGGGAACCTTCCCTGAGATCCCACCACTGCCCCCCTCAAGTGATCTGGTATCTGCTTTGATTACATACTGTCCCCTTAGGAGGTCCTGAAGAGAAGAAGACTCTGCCATCTTTGCCTTTGTATCCCTTTCCCAGTTTTTGCCACTGAAATTGTTGTTTTATTGAACTGGGTGAGCTTTGTTCCATTATCGAGAATGAGTATACACTTGGCTCCAATGCTCTGTTTGCTTTTCCCTGCCTTTTGTTTTTGTTGAGGGCCCCTCAATTGAGTATTGGCAATATTCTCTTCCCCCACCCCTCTCTTTCTTTCTCTACCTCTGTCCCTCTCCCTTTATCTCATTCCTCCCTCCTCCCTCTTTTCTACCTCTCCCTCCCTCTCTCATTCCTCTCTCTCCCTGTCTTTCTTTCTCATGCCTCCCTCCTCTCTCTCTCTTTCATTCTCCTCCCTCCTCTTTCTCATTCCTCCTTCCTTTCTCTCCCTCTCCCTACCTCTCTCTCATTCCTCTCTCTCCCTGTCTTTCTTTCTCATGCCTCCCTCCCCTCTCTCTTTCATTCCCCTCCCTCCTCTTTCTCATCCCTCCTTCCTCTCTCTCTCCCTACCTCTCTCTCATTCCTCCCTCTCTCCCTGTCTTTCTTTCTCATGCCTCCCTCCC
The DNA here is from genome assembly GCF_027887165.1 of Monodelphis domestica. NCBI lineage: Eukaryota > Metazoa > Chordata > Mammalia > Didelphimorphia > Didelphidae > Monodelphis > Monodelphis domestica. The sequence continues at coordinate 31,019,854 of NC_077231.1, read as the reverse complement.
CTCTCTCTCTTTCATTCCCCTCCCTCCTCTCTCTCATCCCTCCTTCCTCCCTCTCATCTATCTCTCCCTTCCTCTCATTCCTCTCTCTCTCCCTGTCTTTCTTTCTCATGCCTCCCTCCTCTCTCTCTCTTTCATTCCCTTCCCTCCTCTCTCTCATCCCTCCTTCCTCCCTCTCATCTATCTCTCCCTTCCTCTCATTCCTCCCTCTCTCCCTGTCTTTCTTTCTCATGTCTCCCTCCTCTCTCTCTTTTTCATTCCCCTCCCTCCTCTTTCTCATCCCTCCTTCCTCCCTCTCCCTCCCTCTACCTCTCTCTCATCCCTCCCTCTCTTCCTTTCTCCCATCCTCCCCTCCCTCCTAGCTCTCTCTCTTTCATCCCTCCTTCCCCCTTCTCTCTGTCTCTCTTTCTCTCCTTCCCTTTCTTTCTTCCCCCTTTCCCTCCCTGCTCTATTTCTTACTCTTTCTTTCTTCCTGCTTCCCCTCCCTTCCCCGCCTCTGCAGGCGACAGAGCTGGGAGAAGGATTCATGGCACCTGCAGAACAGCTTCCAATGACTCAAGATGAACGGGCTGAGCTCAAAGTCACAACAGAAACCTATTTGTTAGGTGGATGTTTTTCTTTCAAGTCCTGAAGAACACAAGCAGCCTGTCTTCTGGTGGGGGAGGGAGATGGGGAGGGAGGGTGGGTATAGAGAGGGACACAACCCAAATGTCAGCCTGGCTTGGGAAGGCTCCTGGCTCGAGCATCTCCCCATCCAGGAGGGGCTTGAGCTGTAGTCCTCTGGGGCTGATGACCCAGCATCCCACAGCCCCTTCACCCCATACCTGGCTCCAGGTTAACCCCAATCAACTGCCCAAGATGGCGCTCTCACTGAGTCCCTTCCTGGCTTAGACTGGTATGGAAATTTCCTCTGCAACCATCAGACCCAAACTCCACAGCCCCTCCACCTGTAGCCCCTTCTTCCCTCTACCATTCAGACTCACCTCACTCCCATCATCCCCTGAAAGTCCCTCCCCTTACTCTCTATCCTGGGGTGGGGTGAAGTGCCCTTGTTCCAGTCCCTCATAATGCTTTCCTCCAAACCCTTGCATGGGGCTGTCTACACTTTCCTATACATATCCTTTCTCTCAACCTTGTCTATATTTTAAGCCCTTACCTTCTGTCTGCCTCAATTCTTTAAAAAAAATCCTTACCTTCTGCTTTAGAATCAATTCTGAGGCAGAAGAGTAGTAAGGGCTAGGTAACCGGGGTTAAGTGACTTGTCTAGGGTCACACAGCCAGGCAATATCTGAGGCCAGGTTTGAATGGAGGTCCTATCCATTGTTCTACCTAGCTGCCCCTCTGTCTATCTTTCTAAATCCTCCTCCTTTCTTTTTTTCCCCTGATTTTTTGCCTTTGGTTTCACTTCTTTTTTTTAAACTCTTACCTTCCATCTTAGAATCAACACAGAAGAGTGGTGAGGGCTAGGCAATGGGGGTCCAGGGACTTGCCCAGGGTCACACAGCCAGGAAGCGTCTGAGGCCAGATTTGAACCCTGGATCTCCCATCTCTGGGTCTGGCTCTCAATCCACTGAGCCACCCAGCTGCCCCCTGGCTTCACTTCTCAATCCCAGGGCACTGATATCAGAAGCTCTGTACAACTGCTTCCTATCCTGTCCTGGTTTCTGCCTCGTGCTCTGTCCCCACCACACTGGTAATTCCCCAAAGGAAGAAACCAGATCTCTTCCTTTCTCTCAACTAGGGATCTCCCTAGTTGTTCAGAGGCGAGGCCTCAGCCACCAATGAGTGAGTGTTCTCTCTAAAAAAGATGAAGATGGGCAAATGTGAAAGCCATCAGAATAACCCCTCAGCCAGAGAAAGAACATCAGCGTATTTATGGGTTTGATCCAGTATGGAGAGGGCTTTGCATGACAATAAAAATAAAGTAAAATGAACCATCTAGACTGAATTGGAAATGTGTCATTTTGGGGAGGGGGCACAAGCGGGTGCTTTCCCAGTCCTTGATTCTCTGTCCCACCAAAGCTGACTACAGGGGCAGAACATCTGGGGATGAGTGGGGTTCCAGCTCTTGGGCTAGCGATTGAGAGATTGACCCAGATGCCATTTGGGAGCCTGGCGATGGTATTCTCCCAGGGTGTAGACACCAGTCACAAAGGGAGCTGCTGTGCTTCCCAAAGCCCCTAGGAAAGCTGGCCTTTGACCCCTCGGGTACCTTCCAGTTTCTGTCTCCAAGGATGGGCCCTGGGGGTGATTCATTCATCATTTGTAGGTGGTGCCTCTGTAGAATAGGATGGCTGAAAAAATCATGTAATCCTTCCTTAGGTTCTCCCTCTCCACTCCCCCCTTCCCCTCCATAGGGAGGGAGGGAGGAGAGGCATGAAGAGCGGAGACAGGGTGTGGGTGCCAAACCTGTTCTTCACATAGCAATCGTCTCATCTCACTCTTTGCTCTTCCTCCAAGTTGAAGTCGTGGCTGGGAAAACCAGGAGCAAGTCTGCTTGGCACCTGCCCAGTCTCCCCTTGTTGCTTTGTCTCCCTTTAAAAAATATTGCTGTTCCAGGGAAGATGTGGAGATTGCAGTAGAAAGAGTGAGAGGCAAGGAGGGAGATGGGTGTGTGGGGGGGGGGAAGAAGAGTCCATCTCTTTCTTTCTTTGCTCCAAATGAGTCCCACTTAGCTTGGACCCCTACATCTCTGGACCCGACTCTGGTCACTTTGGTCGTTACTGGAATGCAGTTCCAGTGAGTGGGGGCAGAGAGCCTGTTAGGTCTCCCTTCTCTCCTTCCAAAACAGGGCCCTCAGACATTTGACTCAGAACAATGAACTCGGCTTCTCCCCTCTTAACTGCCTGTCTTTGGTGGGAGTGCTTGCTACCATTCTTCCCTACTCTTGGTAGCAGTGCAGATAAAGTGCTTGAAATTAAGAAGACCCGAATTCAAATCCTACCTTAGACACTAATTCTGTGACTCTGGTCCATTGATAAGTCTCCCCATGCCTCATTTTCTTCATCCCCCTGTGCCTGACCCCAGCCCTGAATCTATGATGCTGAAGGTCAAAGAGGAGGGGAGGGGAGATGTACATTGAGGGTAGGACCATGGACTTTTGTGACGTTTGGCTGTTCAGACACGTAAAGAAAGCTCAGCACTTAGCTCTTAAGGCTTGGCTGGTGAGTTTCTAGGAGTCAATTGATTTGAAAGTAAATAGCCTTTTTTCCCTGGGGAAAGCAGTTGTGTTCTTCACTAGACTGAGTCTAGGGTTACCACTCTTGCAGCCACCATCTAGAACTCCGTCTGGCCACTTCTCACTTTGTTCGTTGCTGGGGCTGTTTACACCCAAGGATCATGGTATCTCGAGCTGGAAGGGACCTTCGAGGTCATCCAGCCCAATCTCCCCCATTTAAGAAGCCAAGCACTGGAAAGGTGAAGTCATTTGCCCAAGGTCACACAAGTGATAAATGGCAAAGGCAGGATATGAACTCAAATCCTCTGGCTCCAAGCTCTTTGTGCCATAGTGCCTCCCCTGTTTTCCCATCAGACTGGAAGCTTCTTGAAGACAAAACTTGTCTGCTCCCCCCTCTAGTTTTTTCTCAGAATCTCACACAGGGTGGACTGGAGAAAATTTCAGGAAAGTCCATTTTTTCTCCATAAAAAGTGACGGAGCCTATAATATATAGTGTAATATATATGATTATTTTTGGACAGAAATGGCCCAGCCTTCCCCACATCATCCCCATGCGTGCTTCCTCCAATCTCTTAGCTAGCCTTCAGCCTTGAACATGTAGACTCTGAGAGGAGACACAATGTTCTGGGCATGGGAGAGTGATTGGGGGTGACTGTGAGAAAGTAGAAGCCTAGCTGGGGGAGACAAGCCTGGGAAATATGCGACTGAGGCTGCTACTGCTGCTGCTGCTGCTGCTGCTGTGTGTGTGTGTGTGTGTGTGTGTGTGTGTGTGTGTGTGCGCGCGCCTAGCTGGGGGAGGCAAGCCCAGGAAATATGCGACTGAGGCTGCTCTGTGTATGGGTGTGCATGTGTGTTGTTATTTCTCTTCCAACAGGCTGGATAATTTTTATGGCCAATTATTCCATTTGTAATGGCGCTGAGATAACAGTGATCCCATCTCATGCTCCATGGCACACGCCAGGCACCCACAGGAGCTGGGAGACACTACCATCAACAGGCTTAGGGTGTCTGGGGAGCATTTCGAAGCTCTGAGATGCAGCAGGAGGGCTGGGATTTAGAGCTAAAGAACAACATACCATGTTGTGAGGTGCTATGGGGTGCTAGAACAGAGGGGAGAGAAACAACCATCGATTAAGTACCTCCTAAGTGCCAGCCACCATGCCAAGCACTTAATGAATATTATCCAATTTGATCACTTGAATGGGGGGAGGGTACTGCTGATAGATATTGTGGCATCTCCTCTAGAAAACTTGAAAACAGCTCCTTACAGGGGCAGCTGGGTAGCTAAGTGGTTAGAGCCAAGCCTGGAGATGGGAGGTCCTGGGTTCAAATGTGACCTCAGACATTTCCTAGCTGAGTAACCCTGGTCGAGTCACTTAACCTCAGCTGCCTACCCCTTACTGCTCTTCTGGCTTGGAACCAATACACTGTATGGATTTTAAGATGGAAAGCAAGGGTTTTTTAGGGGAGAAAAACAGACCCTTTCCTGCTTGGGATAGAAAAGGTAGTGAGGAATGGAGGAACAGGTTGTCCTGAAGTGAGGGGAATAAATGAAATGACCTTGCAAGTTCCCTTTCGTTTATATTCAACTCCCACTTATGAAATGAATAATCCATTTTGACTGTGGAATCAGTGTTCTCCGAGCTAATGAAGAATGCCTTTTTGATGTGTAGACAACAGGCAGGTGGGAGGTGATGGACTAGACTGAAGGGATTGGCCTCAGGGTGACTCCATTCAGGTTCTGGGGGAGACCCCTCTTGAGCTTAGTAATACCCCTCCCCCCAGTCAGCCTGCCAGGATTTCGAGTCAGAACAGAGTTGGCCTCCCTGCCAAATCCAGTAATTAATCCATCGGGTTGGGGGGCTGAAGATTCCTTGCTGTTTAGGCTGGAAGACAGCTCCAGTCCCGCCTGGCTCCCCTGTCCCGGCAATGTCCGGGGTTCACTGCTCTTTCTCTCCCCAGTCCCCAAACCCACAGCCCCCTGTCTCTTGCCTCTAAGTGACAGCCTGGGACAGACAGAGAGACAGAGTAGAGGACCTCAGAGGAGGGGGCTGCTCGGGAGGGGAAGCGGCCCCAGAGAAGAGATGGAGGATGAGGGAGACAAAGAAGGAGGGCAGGAGGGAGGAGGCACACAGTGACTGTGTGTGAGATCTGGTGCCCAGGGGAAGAGCTTCCCTCACTGGGAGACTCCCTTGACTCCGGGATCCTTCTGGATTTAGTGCTGAGACCCCCAGCTCCATTCGGCCCTCTGACTCCTCCCAGCCACGGCCTTCTGGATCCCTCCCTCCCCTGCCCTCCCCTCTCCTCTCCCAGAGATTTTTCTTCCCCAAAGAAACATCGTGTGGCGCGGGCGCGGGCGCGGGCGCGGGCGCAGCTAGTCAGTGCAGTAACCAGGTGTAATTTTACAGTCTCTCCCCCTCTCCCCACCCCCGGCTGGAGCTGCACTTTCATATATCTCTGGCCGAGACAGGCAATTTTCTCTCAAAGATTGTTTTTTCTGGAGCCCGTGATTTCTGCTTTCGCCTCCAACCTCTGGGATATTAAACCGGGGTCAGTGGCTCCTGGCAGACCGACCGATTTGTGGTCATTCCCAGCTCCCCTGTTTAACCACCCTCCCACTGCCATCTGCACCGGCCCCCACCCTCCTCCTCCATTCACTGGGCCATCTTCCAGCCTCGCCACCTCAGCCAGTCTGTGGGGAGCAACAATGGGCTCTCCAGAGCGCCATAGAATGGACGGGAGCCCTCCCCAGCCTGGGAAGTTCTTTCTTGTGCCTGACCCTCGTTCATTCTGTAGTCAGAGCTGGCAGTGGAAGGAACAAACCAGAGCATTCTTTCCCAATTGCTCCCCCCCCCCCCCCAATTTGGAAGGGCTGCAACTCTCTCCCACCGTTAGATTTCAGCAGTCCGGAGATGACAATGGTCCAGGGGAAATGGCTGCTAGTGCACGACTTCGGTCTGTAGTAGGAGCATCTGCCCAATTTTGTGGACGCTTTTCTTGGGAATTCTAGTTTTGGGGAAGGGTCAGAGTACAGGTGAGATGCTCTTCTGCTTTGGGGGAGAGCCATGGGAGCCGGCAGCCCAAAAGCAACTCTGGGGTCCTGATACCTGGGAAAATGAGCTCCTGGGTGCCTTCTGCCAACAGCCACCTCATTCCATCCTTTCCCCACACTTCTGGACAACAGTCGCCTTCCTCCCTCTCTCATCCAAGGAAGAAGAGAACCTGTGCCTCATCTCTTGGGGTTTGCTGGTTTAGGGGTCTCTGCCTTTCCTATTGTCCCCTGAAATCCCTCCTCAAGTCTAACCCCCATCCCTCTTGCTTCACCAGCAAATCTTGAAGAATAGAGACAACATGCTCCCCCCAATGCCATCCCTTGTTTTTATTAAATAAAAGTAAGTGGAGCTATAAGATGTGACTGGCTGGGGTCCTGGCTTCATAAAACAAAACTAACACCCTCTTTATCAAGGGGCCGAGGCATCCGGGGAAGATTTCTTAGGCCATTTCCCTGTCACGTAAATGGGAATCAATATTCAATAAGCCTTTGATGCACTACGCTGGCCGCTCACTTAATACCGGCTTCCAGTACAGTAAGTGGTGGTGATATAGGGAGGTCTTGTTTGGAAAGAACACCAAGGTCTCTGTTTCCTAGATACTATGGCTGGCTTCCCCAAGGAGAAGAGGAGAGAGAGAGAGAGAGACAGAGACAGAGAGAGAGAGAGAGAGAGACAGACAGACAGACAGACAGACAGACAGACAGAGACAGAGACACAGAGAGAGACAGAGACACACACACACACACAGAGAGAGAGAGAGAGAGAGAGAGAGAGAGAGAGAGAGAGAGAGAGAAAGCTCCACTGGAGAATGTAAGGAAGGCCATTTTCTTTTCTCCAGGGTCTCAGTGAAGGGGTCCCTCTACCCAACCCCCAAACTGGTGAAGCCTTTTTTAAATTATATTTTTATTGTGCAGAACATGCTTCCATATCGGTCATTACAGAGCCAACCCCCCAAATAAAACTATAAATACACTGATGGGACAGACGATGACTCCAGTGGTTCTTTCTCTGGAGTGGGGGAGCCTTAAAAAGCTCCTGATGAAAAAAGTCTTAGTAGTTAGCACTTCCTAGCTTAGAATTTTAGGGTTGGATGAAGCCACAGAGGGGAGGAAAGGGGGAAGGGAACAAGCATTTATTAAAGGCACCATGCTAAATGCTTTACAGATATTATCTTGTTTAATCCTCACAACAACCCCGGGAGGTAGCTGCTATTATGATCCCCATTTTACAGTTGAGGAACCTGAGGCAAACAGCTATTAAATGACTTGCCCAGGGTTACCTAGCTAGTAAGTGTCTGGGGTCAGATTTGAACTCCCAGACCTCTGCCTGTCAGGCCACTTAGCTGCCCTTAGAATCATCTAGTTCCAATCCCAGATGAAGAAACCCAGGACCGGACATTTAAAGAAATTACCCAAATGTCACGAGATTCTTGGTTCTCCTTGCAACCCCATTTCCACTGTGCCATGCTCTCAGGAAGTTTTTCTGGGTGGCTAACCTTCTTCCTTCCTGCTGCTGCTTCAGGTCTGTCTCTGTATTTACAAGTGTAGACCTCCAGTGCCCCCCAAAGCAAGCAAGTGTAAACACATCCAGCATCTGCCAGTCCAGTCCTTGCTGTTTGAACTCTGACCCCCTAGCGCCTCACAGATGGATGACTTGCGTCTGGGATCCTCAGGTTAGATGGTGTTTGAGGCCGGCAGGGCCCAGAGAGATCGATGAATGAGTTCCCAGTTAAATATTGCTCACTTTCTATTTTATGCCTTGTGACATTTCTGCTATGATCCCTAATGCTTCCAGAGTTTACTAGCAGATGTACACTGAGGGAAATTAAATGCATTTAATGTTAGTAAATAACTAAACTGATGACAAAGCATTCCAGAGCCAAATCAAGAGTTCTTTTTTATTCAGATTTTTTGATTATCCGTGCACAGCACCAGGTTGGCTCTAGAAAGGTTTACTGGTTTGCTGTTTGTTTTTCATTACCTTCCATCTTGGGATTGACACTGTGTATTGGTTTCAAGGCAGGAGAGTGGTAAGGGCTAGGCAATGGGGGTTAAGTGACTTGCCCAGGGTCACACACCTGGGAAGTGTCTGAGGCCAGATTTGAACCTCTAGTCCCCAGATCTGGTTCTTTATCCATTGAACTACCTAACTGCCTCCAAGAGACCTACTCTTGTGAAGGCAGAGCCATGCCTTCATCGGATTTTCTCCTGGGGTTCTTAATCTTTTTTTGTGTCTCTAGTAGACTCTACCTTAGAATAATATTGTTAAGCACATGAAATAAGATCCATAGATTCCAAAGGAAATCAAATTCTTAGTGAAAATAAAGATGTAATTTTTTTCTCATCCAAGTTCACAGACTCCCTTAAATGGATCCATGATCTTACCCCCTTGGGGAGTCTATGGATCCCAGGTAAAGAGTCTGTGATTGAAACTCTATTCTCTTAGAGCTCAACTCAATCAGAAGGTGAGATTCCCAGCTGGAGGCGGCTGGGGTGAAGCTGTCCTACTCAGCTTGATTACTGAGAAAGAGAAGCATGGAAAGCGTCCTGTTTCCAGTGAGTGAGCAGGAGCTCTGTTGGAAGAATCTCTCCAGGAATGCTCATGACTCCCAAGGCGCTCATGACTTGCTTCATTATGCCTCCCATAGCTGTTTGGGATTAGATTTTGGGAAGTTCTTCTCTCTAACCTCAGTTCATCCTGTTGCAGGTTAGGATGAGCAGACCCAAAGGGCAACAGAACTAGGGAAAAGGAGAGGACGTGTCTGGGAGGAGGCCAGTCCCTGACTTTCCCCCTTGGGCTCCACTGGAGAACAGATTATGTTGTTTTCTGCTATTAATTATATTTTTTATGGTGTGAGCTGGCCAAAGAGATTGGGTAGTGGGTGTGTGCTCAGAAGGAGAGATATAAATAAATCCTGTCCTTGGAGTGCCTTGCCCCGATTAGGGACCCAGGCAGGATGGCAGTGATGTATATTGTGGCCCTGGCCTATTCTTAGTCCAGAGAGGTGATGGCATTGGGCAACCTGAGTTGGGGCTCTTATAATAAATTTTAAGGCTATCTAAAATGGAGAAGATGGTTATTTGCTCTTTTCATAGAGTGGGAAGGGCCTTGGAGATCATCTATCTATTCTTGTCATTCTAGAGCTAAGGAAACAGAGGCCCAGAGCAGTGAAATGATTTACTCAAGGTCATACAACCAGTAAACATGAGGGAGACCGGAAGGGGGAAATGATTATTTATATAGCTACGCCACACACGGTGCTAAGTGCTTTTGCAAATAGGATCTCATTTGATCCTTCCAGCAATTCTGTGCAAGGTAGGTGCTGTTATTACCCCCGTTTTACAGGCAAATAGAGGCTAAGTGACTCATTTAGGGCCACATGGCTAGTGAGTGTCTGAGGGTAGATTTGAACTCAGGCCTTCCTGATCCCAGTCCAGTGCTCTATCCACTGTGCCCCCTAGCTGCCTCTGGTAGAATTGTTCTCTCTCTCTCCAGTAGAGAAGACTTGAGGGATTTAAGTTAGACTCAGGGAAAACTATTCCAGTGGTTAGCACCACAGGAGCAACTCGTTGAATTCAGGTCTCTCTTTTGGGCTCACCAGCTTCTCGGATGGGCAATCTTGGATTATCGGAGACAACGGAAGTGCCACTGCCCCCGGGGCCAGGTTCTAGGGCCCAACTGGGATGTGCCACCCCAGTGCCTTAGACTCTCCTCTCCTTTCTGGTTCTGCTTTCTTTTTGTCCTCTGGCCCCAAGCTCTCCCTAACACACAGCGTCTCCCCTCCTGCCACCTGGCACTGGTGGGGTCCGGAACTCCAGCTGTGGGTTCCCAGTTCTGTTCTTAGCTTTCCCTGTATTGGGGGGTGTTCAGCCTCCGCTATCAGACTGGGAGCCCACGGAGGGTAGGAGTCGCCCACCCTTGGGTGACCCTTTGGGTCGCCACTGTCCATGCCAGAACCGGAGCAGAGCCTGAAAAGGCGATTGGCCTGAGCCTGGCCGGCCCTTTCGCGATGCCCAAGTCCCTCTTGCCTCCTTCCAAGCTTGCTTAAACTCCCATTCAGTCATTCAGAACCTCTGTCTGCTCGTTCTTGCTGCAACCTGTGCTCTGGCATCCATGTTCCCCCACGCAACAGCTGATGACATCTCTTGGCCTCTCCTGGTCCATTCAGCAACACTTCCCCCCCCCTGCAGCCCAACCACCACCTCCTCCCCCCCCCCCCCCCCGGGGTCCCAGCCTGTAGCCCTGATCTCATTTCCTCCTACTTCCCGACCCGACCGGTGTGAAGAGGACCTCTTGCCCAACTCGCCTTCCTCGCGGGGAGCCCCTCCGGGCGGGCTCCTGGGGGCAGGGCAGGGGCCGTCCCCTCCCAGGCCGGGTGGGCAGAAAGGTCACTTCTCCCTCCCAGCCCCTCCCCCGCGGCTGCCCAAAGTCTGCACAGCGCTAACAGCCCCGAGGTTGCCCCCAGCTCCTTGCCGGGGCAGATTTCACGCCCGGCTTGTGTTGTTTGTCTGCCTCCGAGTTTGGAGCCCCCGGGGCCATGGCTCTGTCTTTGCAGGCTCGGCGAGGCCCTGGCATCCAGCAAATAATAAATAACACCCTGGAAACACCACCTGCGAGCTGCTAATGAGCGTCTCCTCTGCCTCCCCCCAACCCCAGGCTCGCTCGCTCGCTCCCTCCCTCCCTCCTCACGGCAGCTTGGCGCGTTCCTCTCCTCCTGGCTAGGACCGAGGGAAGGAGAGGAGGTTTAGGAGGGTCCCTGAGATGGCGGGATTTGGGAGGCTGAAGGCAATATTCTTTGGGGAGAGAGGAGTCCTAGTAACAATAATAGCTAGAATGGATAAAGCACGTTCAAGCTGGCAAACTGCCTTTCTAACATTTCCCTCCAGATCCTCCCAGTAACCTTCGAGGTAGGTGTTATTCGTCTCCATTTTCCAGACGGAGAAAATGAGGCTGAAGGCTGTCCCATTCAGGCTCATGGGGCTAACGTCTGAGTCGGGATTTGAACTCAGACCCTTTGGTACCAACCCTGCCCCCTCCCTCCTCCCCGCCAGGTCCAACATATCTGCTAGGAGTCCCAGAGTTCATTGGGAAGGGCTTCTGGGTTTGGTAAGGGGTTTAGGTCTCTGCAAAGCCATTGGCTGGTCCACTCCCAGGCCGTCCTCAATTGAAAGGAGCGGCCCCTCCGTTTCTGCTGATCTCCGGATGGGGCCAAAGTGTCAATGTCGCCTTTGCCAGGGGGAGAGGCTTAGATGTGTGAGCCCTAGTGCTGCCGGGACAGACTATTTCCTTCCCGGGCAGTGAGCCGCCGCCCGTGAAAGCATGGCGGTGGCTTGGGAGATGGCCATCCGCGGGCGCGCTGAAATGAGCTTTCTTTGCAAGTCCAGGTCACGTGGGGATGTCGAGCCGAAGCGCGAAGAGGAAGTTTTAGAAAACGTTAGCCGAGTCTGTGAAGGCATTTGTTGTTTAGAAGGCGGAGAAGATGACTGGCCCAAGGTCACGCAGTCAGGGAGCGTCCCAGGAGGGTTCCTGGCTGCGAAGGCCAGACCTAGCTTCACAACGTGAGTTGGCAGGTGAGACAGAAGATCTCCAAAGTTTCTTTTGGTTTGGGAGGCAAACCGGAGCCAGCGAATGGCGCGATCTCTCTGAGGCCCAGCAGACCTGACAAAACTGCTGAGGGCCGGCTTCGAAAAGAGCCTGCCTGGGACCCTGGAAACAGGCTTTGGGATGGCAGCCCCGGGATACCGAGAAACGGGGAAGGAGACGGACAAGCCTGGCTTCTCTTCCTCTTCCGTGAAGGCCCGGGCTGGAGCTGGAGGAACCTGAACCCAGCACCAGAACAGGGTCAAGACAGGCCCGGAGGCAGGCTAGAGACTGGGGGGGGGGGGGGGGGGGGGAGGGCAGCCGTCATGGCGGGAAGGGGGTGCGCAGACCCTTCCTGCTGGGTGAAGAAAACAATATCAAAAGAGTATAAATATTTGTATGTAGCCACGTCTGTGTCCCTCCTTGGTTTTACACACACAAGCGGATTCCCTTGCTTTTACATTTGCATCAATTTCCTTGTTCTGCATATATGTATCTATAGTTTCCTGGGTCATAGATCCATATGTATGTGTGCGTGTTTGCCTCTCCTTGGGTTTACACATATAAATATCTTTGATTTTACACTTGTAGATGTAGAGATATTTCCTTGGTTTAACATATATGTGTATAGGTTTCCCTATATGTTTCCTTGATTTACATACGTGTATAAATGTTTCCTTGATTTTTACACACACATATATTTCCTTGGTTTTCCCTATATGTATAAATGTTTTCTTGGTTTCACATATATTTCCTTGGGTTTACATATATACATGTCCTGGGTTTTACATACATGTATATATGTTTCCTTGGTTTTATGTATGTATTCCCTTAGTTTTGGATACATGCATATGTATTTCTTGATTTTCTCTATATATTTCCTTGGCTTTATATATATTTCCTGGGTTTTACATACATGTGTATACATGTTTCCTTGGTTTACCTATTAGTACATATTTCCTTGGCTTTACACACATGTATACATGTTTCCTTGGTTTAACAACATATACATACATGCTTGTTTCCCTAGTTTCACATACATGTTATGTTTCCTGGGTTTAACACATATATGTCCTTGGTTTTACCGGTATATGCACATTTCCTTGGTTTCCCCTATATATTTCTTTGGTTTTCCTTATATGCATACATTTCCTTGGTTTTACATGCCTGTGCATGTGTTTCCTTGGTTAAACACATTTGCTTCCTTGGTTTACCCATGCACACACACGTTTTCCTGGTTTCACACCTATATGTTTCCTTGGTTTCCCCTATATATGTAATTCTTTGGTTTTACAGATACATGTTTCCTTGGTTTCACATACATGTGCCTTGGTTTACCTACGCACACCCATGTTTCCTTGGTTTTTGCACACACATTTTGTTTTCCTTTTTCCCAAGGAAAAGGAAGGCATTTGGGGGAAGAACTAGCAGGGGCAGCGTGTTTTGGTGCCCCCAGACCCGTCTCCTGGCCCTCTCCCCCTCGGTGCCTTCCTCCTCTTCTCCCAGTTCTCGGGAGTAAACAGTGCCGTCTGGCCTCTGGGGTAAATGAGCTCCTTGTAGGGCCTCGGCATACATGACACTGCTTGTTGGCTTCTGGGGGGAGGAGCCATCCTTTCCCCCCTCTCCCTCCCCCTCCCCCTCCCCCTCCCCCTCCGCAAGAGTCAGAGCCCTGAGCTCTGGGCCAAAGAGGCTCATTTTCCCACGTGTGGGAGGGTGGCGGGTGCCCCTCCCTCCCCCCTACTATTTGGCTCCCCAGGTTTCTGGGTTGAGTCACCCTCTGACCCTGGCTCCTCGGTCTGCATCGAGGGCTCCGACTGGTCGGCCCCGACCTCACTTGGGAGGGCTTAACGAGTACCTGGTAGCTAAGTGCTTTGAGATCTCCTAGATGAAAAGAGCTGTCAGTGGCTCAGGGGTTATTATTGGCATGGTGGCGGCTGCAATTATTCTGTTGGATCAGGGAACCCCTACTCCCTTCACCCCGAGGGGCCCCAGAGCCTCGGTGGATAGGCTGCACGCCTTGTTTGATCTGTCTTGGGCACTGTTGGGGTGTTAGCTGCTCCTCTCTCCCCACCCCCAACACACACACACACACTCCCTCGGGAGCCAGGCATGGAGCAGTGAGGAGGATGCTTGGACCTCTGGGAGGTTGTTCGTCTTCTTCAAGGCTGCTCTAATGAAATGGCTTACTGGAGCGAGTCTCCTTTTCAAAAGAGGATGAGATGTGGGTCTGGAAGGGACCCTGGCGATCATTTGTCTAAGCCATCTCTCCCCCTGCCCCCGCTCCTGCCATTTTGCAGTCCACCGTCACCCCACTTGGGAGCAGTTCTGGGAAGAATCATCTTCCTTCTTCTCTGTGAGAGTGTGAGTTAGAGGGATGAAGAAACAGGATCCCAAATTGCAAACTCCACAAGGGCCAAATACTGTACCCTCTTTCGTCTTTGTCTCTCCCAAGGGACAGCTAGATGGTACAGTGGATAGAGCTGTGGCCCTAGAGAAAGGAGGACCTGAATTCAAGACTAGCTGTATGACCCTAGATAAGTCACTTACCTCTGCCTCAATTTCCTCAACTGTAAAATGAGTTGGGAAAGGAAATGGCAAAACCATTCCAGTATCTCTGCCCAGAAAACCCCAAATGGGGTCATGGAGAGTTGGATGTGCCTAATGGCCACAGCAACAACAAATCCTCCCTACCTCTTGTATGAACTGCAAGGACTGGCTTTGGGTTCCTGCCTTTTTGAGGTGCTTTTTAAAGATTGGTATGGAAGGCTGGTCAGAGCAGTTTTGACTTTTGCTGCTACTTAGCTGCCATCTTGACTCTGTCCTGGAATAGGTGGGCCTTTCTGCTAGAGGTGAGAAAGGGGAGAGGATATGAAAGAGAAAAGAGACTGCTGGGAAAATAGTCAATATACGTCCCAAGGGCAGAGGAGCAGCCAAGATGACCTTGAAGAATCAGGAATTTTAGATGGGCTCTATATGGAGGATGAAACCATGTTTCCTTCTTCCATGTTCCATTCCTTCACAGACCCAGAGAGTTCGAGCTTAGAGAATATTACGTCCATCTCTTTGATTTTCTAAATGAGGAAACAGGACCAGAGAAGTCAAGTAACTTCCCAACAAGCTTCAGCTGGGAGCTACCCAAATAATTTTGTCCGTTAAGGCAAAGAAGAAGAACTCAATGAGATGGCAGATCTGGAAGCCAACATGGTACCTTTTCCAAGCAAGATCACGTAACTTTTGTGACTGCTGCTCTTTTATGTTTATATGTCCTTTGCACATTAAATAAGGAAAATCATTCAATGTCATAAACCCCCCTTATAAGTATCTGAGGAAGGATTTAGTTAGGTGGTGGCTTATAAGTCCATGGGGATCCCGCAGCATCTTCTTCCCCACTCATTTGGGCTGGAAAGTCACTGTCCCTTTGCCGCTCCCACAAAGTAGGATTTCAAAGTACATAAAAATCATTCAGAGTAAATAAGGATTGGGAGGCAGCCAGTGGAGGGAATTAGACTATCTGGGTCCTTGATTCGAGTCTAGCCCTGGCTCATTTCCCCTCCCTGTCCTGATCCCATTGCCTTTTGTGGGTTGTGAGAAAGAACGGAATGGAAATGCTCCCTGAGATGGCCATGTCCATTCCTGAGCTCTTGCTGGGACTGGGTATGGTCCAGACTCTCTGGGGTTAAGAGCTTGCAGTAATGAGTCCACAACTAATGCAATCATTCCTCGTTAGCATCTTAAAACTTCCCTCTATGTTTAACTTCTAGTCATTCCATGGTAGGTTCAGCCCATTTCCTCTTGTTCTAAAGCCACAAACTGCTCCTCATGGCTTCCTCCTTGCCCACATCTGTCAGAGCCCAGGGATTCCTTTCTGAGTGTCCCAAGTGGCTGGATTTGGTCCACATGTCTAGGCTTTTTGATGTTAAGACACTGATGCTAAGGATGAATGTGGTTCAAATCTATATTGCCTTTCTCTTGCCTCCCACACTGGGTGATACAAGTTGAATTGATGGGGGGCAGGGAGATGCTGTTTCCAGAACAATATCTGGAGGTACCTTGGCACAGCAGTTGGGACACTGCTCTTGGAGTCAGCAAATCTGGGTTCAAATCCCATTTCAGACACATCATCGCTGTGGGACTCTAGGTAAATTCCTTAACTTCTGTGTCTCGGATTCCTCATTTGTAAAATGTGGTGCAGCTGGGGAGATCAATGGATGGAGAGCCAGACCTAGAGATGGGAGGTCCTGGGTTCAAATCTGAATCTCAGATCACTTCCTAGCTGGTAACAATGAGCAAGGCAGTTAACCCCCAATACCTACCCCTTTCACAGCATTGATGCTTTTAAAAAAAAAAAAAACCCTTACCTTCTGTCTTAGAATCAATATTGTGTGCATTGGTTCCAAGGCAGAAGAGCGGTAAGGGCTAGGCAATGGGGGTCAAGTGACTTACCCAGGGTCACACAGCTGGTAAGTGTCTGAGGTCAGATTTGAACCCAAGACCTCCCATCTCTAGATCTGGCTCTCAATCCACTGAGCTACCCAGCTGTCCCCAGTTTCCAACATTTTATTTATTTATTTATTTTTATTTTATTAATTTTTTTATAAAAACTCTTACCCTCTATCTTAGAATCAATGCTTGGTATTGGTTCTAAGGCAGAAGAGTGGTAAGGGCTAGGCAATGGGGGTCAAGTGACTTACCCAGGGTCACACAGCTGGTAAGTGTCTGAGGTCAGATTTGAACCCAGGACCTCCCATCTCTAGTTCTGGCTCTCTATCTACTCAGTCACCCAGCTGCCCCCTGCACAGTGTTGATTTTAAGAGAGAACGTAGGATTTTTTTTTTAATGGAGAGGATGGGTGTGATGGCTTCTTCAGTCCCTTCCAACTCTATATCAGGGAATAGTCTTAAATCGCTGTTCACCTGACTCCAGAGAAGTGAGAAAAATCTACATGGCTTGAATAATGTGTATGTTGTTCAGGATTAACTTGAAGAAGAGAAGACCAAGAGGGGAAGGGAACAGAGGAATAACCATTGACTAATGGTCTTCAGCCTTAAGGAAAAGGTGGCAAACGTAATGGAAAGGATTCTAGGGAAAACAAGGAAGCCTCTCCTCACTGGGAGGGTTGGGGAGCCTGTTTCCCAGGGACGTTGTATAATTCTTCCCGGTGGAAATCTCACCTTGTTGGAGCAATGAGCCAACACGGAGGCAGGAGACTGGCTCAGATGACCTTTGGAGGCCACCTGACGCCTCTCTGTCCACCCCCTCACCTGTCAGACTCATCCATTCACCCTCCCTGAAACACGCTTGATGACTTGACAATAGCCAATTAGGCGTTAACACATCTATCTCTCTGGGTATCTAGCCATCTTTATGGAGAACAGGATCTTAAATCTCTGTTCACCAGGACAGCCAGAGGCTCAAGCTAAACGGTGGAAAGAGCTGGAGACATTTTTCATAATTATAATGACTTTTTACAGGGAGAGCCATAACTCCTGCTCCTGACAGTGTGAGAGAGGCAGAGAACAGCGGCCCATGGCTGGCTCCCTCCTCCGTCTAGCTGTCCTCCCTACCACCCTGAGCACACAGGCAAAATGGAGGGGGGGTTATCCATCCCTATGTGCAGGGCGCCAGCTTGGAGGCTGGAGGGGACAGGGCAGCTCCATAAGGGGAGGACAGAGGATCCTCCTCTCCCAGAGCTCCCCAAGAGACAGATGAAGGACAAAAGGGGCAGGAAGAATGGGAGCAGGAAATAGAACTGAGAAGGAAAGCGAAGGGGAGCCCAGGGGCTGGGAACTGGCTTTGCAAAATATCTGAATCATATTTCAAATGGAATATCAATTATTCTATATACAATTAATAACAATATTTCACATTTGAGAACGACAACATATAAACTAGCAAAACTAATATTTCCTATTCAATAACAATTATTAGATGTAAAACAACAAAATTAACAATAATAAATATAACAACAGAATATATAACAGTAATATATAATAAGGTATAATAATAACATTCCATAACATCATAATATATAATAATATAATATGATCATATATAATATATGGTCATCTATAACAACAATATATTACATATATAATAATTATATATCAACAATAATATAACACATAATATTGTATAATATATCAACAATAATAACAATAATAAAAACAAAAATAACAATATTTCAATATGTTTGGCTTTCTTTTGTAAATCCTATGTATTTTTTGCATTTAAAGATATTCTGTGAAGAAGGCCATGACAGAAATATGAATGGTATTGTATGTTATCATACATGATATATTATATAGCATATATTATGTAATACTTTATACAGTATCATAAAATATCTATAAAGGAAGTAGTTATGAGTGAGGAAAGTAGCTCTTTCAGGGGTCAGAAAGGGTGAGATGTGGACAAATTTGGGACTACAAATGTTTGTGGGTCATTACAAGTCCTCTCATTTGGGATTAACAAGCTTCTAACTCCTCCCTCTCATCTTCACCTTGGTCCACTAGGTATCAAAATGGCGGCCGAATAGATGGTACCCAGATGGTACCTGTTGGCAGGTAATTTCTGTGCTGTCACCTGGTAAGCAGTTGAGTTGTTATTCTTAATCAGCTTGGCAAAATGGTTGATTTTTTTTGTTGAAGAAATCTGTTGGGGTATTTCTTCTTTCTGTCTTTGCATTTGGACTCTTTTCTCCCCGATGGGTGCTTTCAGATTCCTTTGACCCACCCAATTCATTCTCGACACCCTACTGATCCATCCACTGATTCTCATCCTCTTACCCTCTTGAGTTTTCATATCCATTCTTTCTCAGTAACTCCTATCTGACTCCTTTTCCTTGACCCATCTACAATCAATCAATAAACATTTATTAAGCATCAACTGACTCTGTGCCAGGCACTATACAAGGCTTGTCAGATTCAAAGATATCAATGAAAAAATAATTACTGCCATCAAGGAACTTATTGGGAGAACCAACAAATAGATATTTAATTATAGAGAAACAACTACAAGCTATTGGGATAGGTGAAGGCCACAGCAACTGGAAGGATCTGGAAAGGCTTCATGTAGAAGGTGTGTGACCAGAGAAGGAAACAAGAGAGTCCAAGATGAAATATGGGAAGGAATTCATTACATTCATGGGGGAGCAGACCAAACAAGGATACAGAGAAAGAAGAGAAAAAGGCTATAGAGAGCAACCAATTTGGCTTGATTATAATGATAATATTTATATAGCACTTTAATGGTGGCACCTCATTTTAGCCTCAAAACAACCCTATGAGGTAAGTATTATTAATATCCTGATTTTACAGATGAGGAAACTGAGGCAGACAGAAGTCTAGAATTTTAACTCGGGTCTTAAAAAAAACAACAACCCTTACCTTCTGTCTTAGAATCAATATTGTGTATTGGTTCTAAGGCAGAAGATTGGTAAGGGCTAGCCAATGGGGTTAAGTGACTTGCCCAGGGTCACAGAGCTAAGAAGAGTCTGAATTCAGATTTGAATACAGGACCTCCTCATGTCTAGGACTGGCTCTCCATCCACTGAGTCACCTGGCTTTCCCTGAGTCTTCTTGCCTCTAGATCCAGTATTCTCTTTACTATACCACCTAGACTCGATAGGACAGGGAGAAAGGAATATGATATAATAAGGCTGAAAGAGATGTCAGAGTCAAGTAGTGAAAGACTATAAATGCCAAACATTAGAGTTTGTATTTGATCACAGAGATAATGGGGAGCTACTGGGTGTTTATTGAACAGAGTCAGACTTGGGCTTAAGGTACAATCACTTTGGCACTGTCTAGAAGGTGAATTGGAATGTGTGGGAGGGAAGGAAGGGAATAAGAGTTCCAGACCTTCTACTGTGTGCCAGCATTGTTTGCTGAGTACTTTTTGAAAATATTATTTCACTTGATCTTCACAACAACCATGGAAAGTAAATGCTCTTACCATCCCCACTTTACAGTTGAGGAAACTGAAGCAGGCAGAGGTTAAGTGGACTTGCCCAGGGTCACACAGCTAGTATTTTTTCTTGACTGACATTTCACCTCTGGTTGAAGCAAGGTGCCCCACGAAGGAGCAAGAGTCGAGGCAGAAGGTGATGCAGGAATGAGACCCAAACAGGACCATTTGGTGATTACTGTTCTCTATTTAATTTTAGGACTCAAACACTCAAGTGGATATTCAACCTCGTCCATGTGTGAACTTCCTACCATGAAATGGATCCAAACCCAGGCTTGAGTGACTCATCTCCGTCTCCCTATAATTTTGCCTTGGGGGAGGCAAGGTGATCCCTCTCAACCTGCTGGGAAGCCTTTTTGCACTTCTTCCTGATTTTGAGAGTACCAATGGAGGACTCTGGCTATTCACCCACCATTCCTTGCCATGCAACCAGTCCCTCATTTCCCCCTATCTTACAATGCTTTGGTGACATCTCTTTTCTTTCTTTCTCTTTGGTTTCTTTGTTTCTTTGTTCTTTGTTTCTTCCTTCCTTCCTTCCTTCCTTCCTTCCTTCCTTCCTTCCTTCCTTCCTTCCTTCCTTCCTTCCTTCCTTCCTTCCTTCCTTCCTTCCTTCCTTCTCTCTCTCTCTCTCTTCTTCATCTCTCTCCTCTCTCTCTCTCTCTTCTTCTCTTTCTTCTCTCTTCTTTCTCTTCTGTCTTTCTTTCTTCTCTTTCTTTCTTTCTTTCTCTCTCTCTTCTTTCTTTCTTTCTTTCTTTCTTTCTTTCTTTCTTTCTCTTCTTTCTTCTTTCTTTCTTTCTTTCTTTCTTTCTTTCCTTCTTTCTTTCTTTCTTTCTTTCTTTCTTTCTTTTCTTTCTTTCTTTCTTTCTTTCTTTCTTTCTTTCTTCTTCTTCCTTCCTTTCCTTCCTTCCTTCCTTCCTTCCTTCCTTCCTTCCTTACTTCCCTTCCTTCCTTCTTCTTTCCTTCTTCCTTCTCTTTCTTTCTTTCTTTCCCCTTACCTTCTGTCTTACAGTCTCTACTAGGTATTGGTTACAGGGCAGAAAAGTGGTAACAACCAGGCAATTGGGGGTTCAGTGATTTGCTCTGGAGTCACAGCTAGGAAGTGTCTGAAGCCAGAATGGAACCCAGGACCTCCTTGTCTCTAGGTCTGGTATTCCATCCACTGAACTACCTAGCTGCTCCTGGTGACATCTTCTACATCTGTTCTTCAAGGTTCTTCATTGGTTAATATGTAGCAGTAGCCTACTTACACCTTCCATAGATCTTTCCTGTGTCATACTCCTTTTTTAAAAAAGAAATTTTATTTTAGCAATTGCAATGTAATAAACAATTTTTCCACAAAAGTTTTCTGAAGTGATAAGACCCAAATTATCTCCCTCCCTTTCTTCTCTCTCCCTCTAGGAGCTGGGTGAATAATTTGATCTGAGTTATATGTGTATTATCATGCAAAACATATCTCCATATTTGGCCATTGTTGTAAAAGATTTCTCATATAAAGCCAAAACCCCCAAATTAACATCTCAAATAAACTAAAGTGAAAAATAATTTGTTTTCATCTGCATTCTGATTCCAGCAGTTCTTTCTATGGAGGTGGAGAGCATTCTTTGTCCCAAGTCCCTCAGAATTATCCTGGATCATTATATTGCTGAGAGTAGCTACATCTTTTGCAGTTGATCATACAGTATTTCTGTTAATGTGGACAATGTTCTCCTGGCTCTACTTATTTCACTCTACCCATACTTCTTTTTTGATCCTTTGGAATTCGTGGAAGTATCCCATGTCCTGCTGCTACATAATAATATGATAGAATGTTAAGTGTTGAAAAGATAGACCTTTGCTATCATGGGAAGCATGAGGTCAGTAATTTCCCTCAATTCTCTAACTTGATCTCTTCCTTCTTGTTGTCCATTCATGATATTTGTCCCACATCTACATACTGAGAGATAAACTCTCTAGGATGCCCATGCATGTGCATGTTGTAATCTGGGTAATAGATATTATCCATCCATTTGGTGGTTACTGTAGTGGATGGTTAGTATGTTTTTTCATTCTACTTTACACTTCCCTCTATGGAATGATCCTCTAAGACACTCTTCAATAACTCTGATACAGTCAGCCCAATATCATCCCAAGACAGTGGCATCTAGAAGGCTTAACTCTCCAAGGGGAATTTTTTGGACTCTGTGCTAGATTTCCTCCATTACAGTGGCCAAGACTTTTAGCGAGAACACTTTTCCCTGTTATTCTTTATCTGACTTTCAGAGGTTTGTTGAATAGCTTTTCTATGGTTATAACTTTTGAAGGAATATTGAATAATTTATTTTTAAAATTAAATTAAAATTTTTTATTTTCCCCATGGTTACATGATTCTTGTTGTCTCCCTCCCTTCTTCCCTCTCCCTCCTCCAGGAATTGACAAGCAATTCCTACTGGGTTATGCACCATATTATCTTGAATAATTTCAGTGTATTTGTGGGAGACACTTTGTTGAAATGAGCTTCTAAGGAGGTGTTTTTGTTGTATTGAATCAAACAACCATAGCACAGTGGGATCTATATTTACCATATCTTTCAATTAATTGTGAAATGGTAACAATATGGTGCATTGTTGTATGCTGCTTATAAAAGCCTACTTATTCCCTACTGATACCATCATTGAACCTGTCCTTGATTTCACTTTCATAAAGATTCTATATACATAGGAGAGTAAGCACCTAAGTGGCGGCAGCAAGGTGGCACCATGGATAGAGTGCTGGACCTGGAGTCTGAAAGACTCATCTTCCTGAGTTCAAATCTGACCTGGAATGCTTACAAGCTGTGTGACCTTAGGCAAGTCATATATCCTCATTGGGCTTCAATTTCCTCATCTGGTAAAATGAGCTGAAGAAAGAAGTGGCAAATCACTCCAGTGTCTTTGACAAGGAAAACCCCAAATGGGGTCATGAAACTGAACCTGGCTGAAATTGAACCCAGCTGAACAACAACAAAAGCATCCTAGGCTGGTCATTATGAACATCTCTGTTGCTTTTTTAATTGATATGAAGAGAAGCCCTGATTCCCTACTCATCTCTTTGATATCTTCCTTTCCTTTAGATATCTTGTATATTAGTTCCCTCAACATCCAAAGAGCAGCATTCCATCTAGCACAGATCTCCTCTATACATGTTTCAAAAATAAACCACATGTGGCAGAAGGTGTCCATTTCTTATTCAACTCTTTTTTTGGTCCTTTGTATATTCAAGTGTGGGTCCTTATTAATCAGGTGGCTCAACTCATAACCAAAAAGAAAATTTCATAGGAAAAAAAGAGGTGACAAGGGCTACATATAAGTGTAGATAAGACATATAAGGCTACATATAAGTGTAACTAGAGCTACATATAAGTGAATAGAGTCCCCTGACCCTCCAAGGTCTACTCCCTAATGGTCCCCAGGGGGGAGAGAGCTTTTTGAAAGTCAACAAAAAATTGAAATTCAACAAAAAAATTTTTTTAAATTAAAAATTCTTCTTTGCTTCATACAAAACAAGACTGGCATACTGGATTTGGCTTCCTCTTGAACAGTTTAGCCATCCCTGGCATAGACAGAAGTAGACAGATGCAAGAGATAGTAGGAGGGGAGAGGACTGGACCACATTTGGCAACCGATTCCTAGGGGGAGAGAGACAGAGCAGAATGGAGGTTGGTTCCAAGATTCCAAGCCTGGCTAATTGGAAAGATTGGGTGGCCCCCTCAACAGAAATGGGGAAGTTTGAGAAAGGGGGTGGGTTTGGGGAAGAAAGATCATGAGATGCCAATGGTGCATCCAGTGAGGAATGTCCAGTGGGGCAGCTGGTGATCCACAGGGTGCTCAGGACAGGGATTGGGGCCATGGATATAAGTGTGTGTGTATATAAAGAAATATCTGCAAGTCCTCCCATATTCTCTTCTGTTCTTAGTCATGGAATCACCTTCAATGGCTCCGATGTTCCCTTTCCAGGGAGCCTTAGAGAGACAATCACTGACTATGAGAACCATTCTCCTAATATTGATCTGGTCATGCCACTCCTCTGCTTAAAGCTCGTGTTTCCCAGAGTCAAGTTTAAAAGCCTCTGCCTGGCATTTGTGGCCACAAAGCATTCTGCTGCCCATGGCGCCATTTTCTGTTCCCTTTCTCTGGGAATTGGACCACTCTGTCCACGAAGGCCCCCTTCCCTCTTAGGTTCCTATTATTCTTATATAGGGACTACTACATTCTGCTCTTACTACTACTACTGGGTACCACTACTGGTACTCTTCCTCCTCTTACTACTCCTCTTCCTCCTCCTCCTCCTCCTGCTATTACTACTACTGCTATGATTGCTACTATTACTGCTACTACTACTATCACCTCCATACATTTAAATAGTGCCTACTATGTGCCAGGCACTGGGCTAAACATTTCACAATTATTATCTCATTGGGTCCTCACCAATGACCCTGGGATGTAGGTGCTGGAATGATTCCCATTTCGTAGATAAGGAAACTGAAGCAAACAGGGGTTTAAGTGACTTCCTCAGGGTCACACAGCTGGTAAATTGTCTGAGGCTGTATTTAAACTCAGGTTCCCCTGACTCCCACCCAGTGCCCTGTCCATTGTGCCAACTAGCCATAGGTCCCCTTCTTTACCTGTTGAATTCCTATCCATCTTTTAAAGACTAGCACAAGTGCCACCTCCTTAGGGAAGTCCTCTCTGATGTTCAAGTCAGAAAGGACCTTCCTCCTCACACCTCATGTACTATTTCATTTTGTAACTCTCTACTATCCTTACTATTGAAAAAAATTTGAGCCCCTTACCCTTTGTCTTCATGGCATTTCTAAAGTAGGAAGAGTGTCAAGGGGCTTGGCAATTGGGTTAAATGACTTGTTCAGGGTCACACAGCTAGGAAGTGAGTGAGGCAGATTTGAACCCAGGTCCTCCCAACTCATGTCCTTGTGCTCTCTCCATGGAGCTACCCAGCTGGCCCTCTAATGTACTTATGAGATATTAGTACTTTATCTCTAATCTTGTTCCTTGGATCAGCTAGTCAATCAATAAACATTTATTAAATTCCTTTTATGTGCTAGGCATGATGGGAAAATTTTCTTTCTGAACAATGTGCATTTATCAAGAGCAGGGGCTCTTTTGCCTTTCTTTGTAGCCCTAATACTCAGCATTGTGCCTGGCGCACAGTAGGTTTTTGGAGTGAGCTACTTACTCTTAGCACCTAACCCAGCACTCTGCATATAGTAGCCCCTAAGTAAATGAAGAGGATGGTGGTTTCTCTGCTCCTCCCTTCTTCTGATGTGGACTAAAATCATCTCTTCCCCTACTTCCTGTGCTATGAATCCCCTAATTTGTCTACAGTGGAAATGATTTTTGGCTGATTATAGGGTTTCGTCTCTCCTGTCCCATCCATATGTGAAGCTGGTGGGAACTGGGCGCCCCTAGGGAGGTCCTTGGCATCTGCATCATCTGCTCTGTCTTGGCTTGGCAGTTAAGGTGAATGCGCAATACTGTGATGATGCTGGAGAAGGCACGCTGTTTCCCAGATCCTAGGCAGAGCCCAGCTCTCCTTAGCAGGGAGGGAGGTCAGGATCTTGCAGGTAAACTGCTTTGTCATATCACTCCTTGGACTGGTAGACATCATCTCACAGAGGACCTACTGAGGCAGGCAGGCAGACAGTTAAGAGTCAAGAAACATTTCTTTCCTGCCTGCTGTGTCTGAGGCTGCAAAGACAGTGTCTGCTCTCAGGGAGCCCAAGAA